>NC_133455.1:88074792-88387792 GCF_048565385.1 Saimiri boliviensis
CTTTTCAGATTTCTGCTTTGTTTTTGGTGTTCTACAGTTTAGCTACAAGTATGTCTAAAAGTGGATTCTACTTTTGATAACCCTAATAGGGACTCACTATGTTTCCTGAATCTAAGATTTTTGGGGTTTTCATGAATTTTGAAAAAATTTGAGCCTTTTTTTTCCTAATATTGTCTCTCTTTTCTTTAGTCCCTTTGCCTGGAACTGCTGTCAGATGTATATTTAGAATCTTCTTATTCTCCCCTCCATATTTCTTATCCTGTCTAGTTTCATCTCTCTTTATCTCTCTATGCTGTATCTTGGGTTATTTTCTCAGATCTTCCAGTCCACTATTCCCTTCTTGATTTACATTTAATTTACCTTTTACCTGTCCATTGAGTTTTTACTTCCAGCAATTTAAAATTTTCATTTCTAGAACTTACTGATGTTGTTACTGATATTATTTTTGTAGATCCCTGGTGCTTCAAAAACTGCCCTGTTCTTTATGCCCAGTTCCTTCCTTCATGTCTTTAATTGTTTTTGAAAGTACTTTTTATAGGCTCTGCTCATTACTTCCATTATTTGGAATTCTTATAGCTCTAATTCCTAGAAATAAATGTGTGTGTGTGTGTGTGTGTGTGTGTGTGTGTGTGTGTGTGTGTACATGTACATGCATATAAGAGCTGGCCTTCACTAGTAATTAATTTTTCAAGGGTTTGCTAATTTTGGCGTTTGAGTTCATCTTCCAACAGGCTTTATGTGTGTTAATTTGGTATAGCCTATTTGAGGGTACAACCCTTCCACACCAGTTTATCTTGCCATATGTCCCAGTGGTGTTATAGGCCCAGAGCCACTTGGTTTCCTTAACTTACTTATTATGAAAAATTTCAAGCATACATAAGAGTAGATAAAATTGTATAATAAACTTCTATATTCTTATCACCCAGCCTCAGTAACTATCAACTCATGTTCAATCTTATCTGTATGTTCCTGTATTTCCTCCACACCCACACTACATATCATTTTATTCATAAATATTTTGCTATATAAGTCAAAAGATGAAGACTAAAAATAATCAGCATACTAATAATACACCTAATAGAATCAAACCACTATTCGAATATCCAAGATTAGCTCATTACTAGTTCTTCATAGGTTTGTCCAAATCAGGATGCCAATAAGACCTATACACTGCAGTTGATTCGTGTATTTCTAAAGTTTCCTTTACTCAAAAATTTACCCCCTTTCTCTCCTTTCTCTCTCTCTCTCTCTCTCTCTCTCTCTCTCTCTCTCTCTCTCTTTCTCTCTGTTTCTCTCTCCCCCTTACGATTCGTTTATTGAAATAGCCCGGTTTGGGTTTATTTTTTCAGGATCACTTTCATGTTACTTTCTCATCTTAGTAGGTTCCAGGACTAAGAAAGTAGTAGAAAAACCTCAAACTGCCCTCCTGTATCAGTTGAGACAGAATAATTTTCTTGATGACTTCCAGTACTAGTGGGCTAATTGTTTTCTCATCTTATAAGGGATGCTATATTTATCCAGCATTTTACAGTGTTTTATAGGCAGAGAGCTTTCCTATAATTTAGTCCTAATATTTTGCAGAAATTAAACCTCTTGATGCTTTTTAGAAATTTATTTTGGATAAACTTGCAAGTTTCTTATTCTCTCTGAGCTGCAAATTTCTATGAAATAGAATAATATTTTTTACTTTATTGCATTGTTTGGGGGAAAATGAGCTAATGTATAAAAAGTAAGTAATACAAAAAAGGTACACTTTCTGGGTAGTGGAGATAGCTGAGCAGGGTTTGGATGAATAAATATGAATGAATTCAAGATGGTTGAAAGAGTAGTACTATTACACTGGGTAGATAAGGAAAGAAAAGCACATTTTAGGTCAAAGGCACAATTTGTGTTCTGTGACTATTCAGCCCAGTTTTCATCTATAACCAACTCTATTGCTTCACAATTCTGCTGTTTGTACTTATTTTGTCTTTTGAGGATATAAATGCAAGAATTCTCAGCAGTTCCTATCAAATATGAATCTTAACCCAGATATACAAATTTGTATTATAATATAAAAATGAGACCCAAACCAAAGGGATTCTACTTGAAGATCTCTGTGGTAAATTACATACTAGGATAGTTGTCAGATTTCTCTTCTCAGTTTTCTGTAAATAGATGAAACACTCAGACTTGGGCTTCACTGTTTTAAAATGATGAGGTATTTGCAGTTGTTTCAAGCAAAGTTTTTGGAACTTATGAATTGTAGTCACTTTGTGCTGGCACACATCTTCCAGATCTTCCTAGCTTTCCAGCCTCACTTTGGCAGGAGCATCAAAGAAAGCACACTGTATCCATAAGATTTGGGGGATTCACACTCCTCTTATCCAGCTGCTGGTCACAAGTTCCAACTCCTTTTTATCAGTTCCATTGGGTCATTTTCTAATATCCTATAAAGCAGCATAGGAGATACAAGTGAACATCTGCAAAGCACAATATGTGCTGAGAAATAGGGCAGTCACTTAACAAGCACATTTTTCTTCCCACTCTTTCTGTGCTTGTACAACAGATCTGGCTAAACTACACAGCAATGCAAATTACAATGCAGCTTTGGTGGGAAAAAATTATATAAGATTCTGGTTATCAAGTAGTTCCAAACAATGACAAAACCTCCCACTTTGAATTAGAAAGGGTGTATCTAGCCATACAAAGCACTTTGGCTTGGCATTTAAATGCTTCATACTTCTTTACCAACCAATCAGAGCTTTTATCACAACATACCAGGTGAATCCACTCTCATTTCTGACAATTGCATGAGCAAAACTTCCTTCAAAAATTATCTCATAAGTTCTTAGAAATTTTATTTTTACAATGTGTTTTCCAAAGAGATCTAGATTAGCAAAGTTGTAGGTGAGGAAGCCCTGCATTTGTGTCATAATTTAATTAACTAGCATCTATTTTTGTTTACTTCAAATGTCTTTGCATACTCATATATGAAAAATACATACATTTACAACATTTCAGATATAGACCTGTCAGATATCAATTCCTTAGGTAGAAGGACAGTTAAAATAATAAGAGGATGTGTGTTAAACATGGGCTAAAATTCGGTGTGATTGAGCAGATGTCTTTTCTCTTCAGACCCTGAAAGGAAATACTTTTCTGTGATAGAATTTCTTGTCTAGAATTGACATCTTGCTGAGAAATTTTGATCTGGATTTCTACTATGTACTTTTAAAAATAATCTTGGATGTCATCTTTGCAAAGTCAATATTGGAAATTGTTTTCCCCAACTCCCCAGAAAGATGTGGAAATGAGCAGATGAGGCTTGGTGTCGAAACCCAAATCCCTCGTGGGCAGGCAGAACTTAGTTCTTCCATAAATAGGATTTCTGCACTAGAGCTTTTCATCTGCAACTTTTACTCTAATGAAAAAAAGAAAGTAAAAACAGTGAAGCTCTGGGGTTGGTTATTCTTAAGACAAATGAAAAAGCATTGAAAATCTTCCAGATATATCATAGGCCAAATAAAGCAGTCATTCGCAAAACTTACTAGACATAAAAAGTTGTTGCTAGCTACAGTTAAGTTCACAGTGAAAAAGAAGCCTTATTTTGAGCCTAGTTAGATAAAATGAAGAAAAAACCTATTTTTTCAAGGTTATAATTAGTGCTGAGTTTTAATGCTTGTCCACTAATGCTAGTGTTTAGAGACAGATTGTTACAGTGCTTCCCTCATCTCGGTAGTCAGTTCTGCCATAAATCCTTCAGTTTCTATTTGCGCCCCTGTTACTTCTGGAATTTGCATGCATATCTGTGCACTAACTCTGACTGAAACAATTGTGGTTTTTTAAAAAAGTAATATGAACCTGGGGATCTCATATGGCCAGAAAATAGTTTTAATTGAACTGCATTTTCTTTTCAGAAATTAAATGATTGTCATTGTAAAACCACAGTAGTATAATCAGAGAAACACAGCTGGAGATGGGGCATGGTTCCCAAGATTGGCATTTCCTCGGTAGCAGGTGATAAATAGGTTTGTAAGAGAAATATAAAGAGGCAGGAAAAGAAGTTTTATGACTCTTAGGTATTTGCAAACTATGTCAACATTTTTGGGAAGATTTTTGGAAAGTGGGTCCTTGCTATGATGGCAAAATACCATCCCAGAGATGATGAAACTAAGGCTTGAAGGGTTTACTTGGTCAGTCAACTAGAAAGTGGTGGAGGTGACGTTTGAACCATTTCACTAGATCCAGAGCTAACATATACCACCTGTTCTTTGTCTTTAGGTACGTGGCCCATTTTGCTGTAATACTTTGTAGTTACCTTTTGTTGTCCTCTCTTGAAGGCATTCATATTTTGTCTCTGGAACCTGTAAATTCTTGGATACTTATAGTGGATACATGTTGTTGGAATAATAGAGTCACTAAGGCTTTCAAACATCTATCTTTTTTTTTAAATTTTTTTTTTTATTTAAAGGGTTGCTGGATATTACCAATTCATTTTTTTATGGGGAACATATCACTCTGAGGATTTATTATTTGTATTTTACTAATCATTATGTGTCATATTTGTTGGGAAAAGAAGCTATGACGACAACTGCTATATTGACCATAGCTCTTCTCAACAGCTGAGAGGTTATATATCTTCTTTATTTGTTTATGGTCTGCCTCTTAACTTTAGCCCTATCAAGGCAGGGATTTTTATCTCTTCTGTTCACTGTGGTATCTCCAAGCCTCAAAGAGTACCTGGCCCATGGTAGTTACACAATGAATATTTGTTAAATGAGCAGAATGAGATCATTTCTAAGATGTGACTGGGTGCTTGTGTTTACACCTATTATTCATTTTCAGCTTGAATTTGAGCACAGTTTGAGTTCCTATGAGACGGGGAAAAATACCTACTACAATGCCAGGCATGTTATTTATGATCTCTAACAGCCAATTATAAACTATTATTTTCTTCATCTTCTACACAGTAAGACTGAGTCTCAATGACTAAGTCATGGTTCCCCAGTCTAGTTGGTCATTTGGACCTCAAAGGTTTTCCTCTTCACACTGCCTCAGGATTGATGCTTCAGCAATTCAGGAGAGGAGCAGATGGTAGAATGGTCTCCAGATCGCTGCAGTTCTTGCTTATAGTGCTGTCAAGATTCCTCCAGGCAGGTGGCTAAGGGCCAGGCTCTGTACTCTGACAGCACAGCCACCAATTCTGTGATAAATGGTGTATTTGCTATGTGACCTTGAGCATAAAACCTTTCTAAGCTTTGGTTTCCTTATCTGTAAAATAGGTCTAATAAACAGTGACTGATTTACAGGATTTTCATGAAGACAAAATCGGGCAATTTACATGATTAGTATAGTCCTTGCCATGTAAAACTGCTCCATATTAGCCTTAAAATGTCAAACCATCTAGACTAGATAATGAATTTTCTTACATAAAGATCATACCAAGTGACCACTGGTGCTAATACAAAGTAGACTACCTGATATTTGTTACCAACACACTACATTTGTTATCAATTCTAAACATGGTTATATTGGTAATACATTTAGGACCCCTTAAATATACTCTAATTTTGGTCTACTCTAATAAACTAATACTTAATACACTAATAAAAAAGTGACTCTAATGGCAATGATCATGATAGTAATCACTACTAGTTATTGTTCAGCTACATGGTAGGCATTAGCAACTTTATTTATATTATTATTAATCCTTGGAGTAACTATCAAATGGGGACATTATTGTCTCCATTTTATAGATAAGGAAGCTGAGACTAAAAATAATTAAATAGCTTTGTCCAAGATCATTTAGCTAGCAAAGTTATTGAGTCAAGATTCAAACTTTAATGCCCATGTTCTTCCCACTATGTAGCCCTGTCTCCTTAATTATGTTTATAGTTTTATATGTGATTTTATAGAACCAAATAAGCAGTTATCATTTATTGGATGAACTGTTATTTGATGTTTCAGGCATTGTGTCATTTTTACCTTTCTCACCTTATCCAATTAGGAAAAAGAGTACATTTTGTGTTCCTTTATCTTGCTTTTACCCAAAAATATAAAGAAAAAGAATTAATAATAATAACAAATATAGGGAGGTGATATCATTGATAATTATACCATATTTAAGTCTACTTGATTAATACCCAAAATTTTGTCTTTAAAAAATAATACATTGGGGGAAAAAGATAGTTGATTCAATGTATCTTACATTATAAAACAATGAGGGATATTGATAAGTGATCAGCAAGGTGGGGATTGTATAAGCTGCTGTCAGCTGCTCATATTCACACCTGGCATAGATTGGCCAACTGGCATTAGCCATGGCAATACATTTTCCTGTGCCTCAGTTCCTCTGGGGACTAAACTGTGAATTTCTGAAAGGCAAAGAACATATCTTCTTCTCCATTCTCCCAGTCTCTACCACAGTAAAGGTCACTGAGCTACATTCAGCTGGGGAGTGATACCTAGATTAGGGTGGACATTAAAAGCAAGATCTTAAAGATTATGCTGTAACCATTCTTCCTCTATTCCCACAAATCAGGAAATAAGCACTATGATTTCTCCTTGGCACTCTTCTCTGTATCTTTATGCGGATTCTGTAAGCTGATTGTAGGAGTTCCAAACAATTAGTAATGAGTAGTGTGCCAAATGTAGTTACCAAACAATCTCACTTGTTAATCAGATTCTTCTGTCAAAAACAGGACCCAGAAAAGGTAGAAATGGGGTGGAGGTCATGCTGGAGCATTTCTGATGGGCTTGTGGCAGCTAACTGCACACATCTCTTCCCAACTTTGCTCAGTGACCTCGTGTTGGTTATCTTGAAATCAGATGTGGTAGAAGTAGTCACACCTTGGAAATTAGCAAATGCTACAAAATAGTGCTTCTCTAACTGGTTACTAGACATTTACCATCACGCCATTGTAGAGGTGGTGCAATTTAGAGGTGCTTGTTTTGCTTTGGGTTCAAGTGGCTGATGTCCTTTAACAATAGCAGAATGCCACATCACACTCGACGATTTAGAGATGTTCCTCAAACCACCAGGCAGATACATTGAGCCAACAGGCTCTGCAATGAGGTCATATTTAAATAGCAATGAAGACACAGGGTTTTCTCTCCCAATTCGAAGTACTCCTATGATAGCAGAGACTAAATTTCTTTATGGGGTGCTAACACCTTTGTAACACAATAGTAATACAAAAAGATTCAGTTGCAATGAGTGTATATCTAGTGTTTTACATTTCTGAAACCTCGGTTTTCTCTCCCTTGAAAAATGCATTCTTGAGATAATTAAATGCAAGAACGCATGTCAAGTGTTCAGCATTGGGCTTAACACTCTGCAAATACTCATAAATGGCATATATTATTATTACTGTTATATTATTATTTACAATAAATGACTTTCTATAGGAAATTTCACTAGTCAGTGTGTCACTCTGGACCCCTAACCATTTCAATAAACCCCACACCAGACATCAGCATTTAGAACACTGTGCTTATAGCTTAGCCTAGTGGTTCTCAGAAGGGTTGTCCCATCACCAGCAGCATCAGCATTTCCTGGGAATTTGTTAGAAATGCAAATTCTCAGTCCTTATCCCAGACCTATTGATTGGATCAGAAATCTGAGGATGGGACCAATATTTACGCACCTCTTCAAGTGATTTTGAACCACTCTCTTAGGGTTTGTCTTACAATAAGGCAGTGGCAATGAGAATCTAGTAAAAAATGTTTAAGTCATGTTAAAATGTTCTCTCCAGTCTTCCTGAAATCTTGATTGGATAAGCAGGCTTTAATAGACCCGTGTGAAATGTTCTGTGGCATATCATTTAATTTTCTGGTCTGTTATATGTTAACAATCCTCCTAAGACTATACTCAGTTGACAGACTGCAATATATTTATCATTTGTTGAAAATAACTTCTAATACTTTACCTTAATGTGTATTAAATAGATGATAATCCATGGAAATTCGCTTAAGAAATAGCCAGAGAAACATTTACAGTTCTGCTACTTCTCTTGTTGATCAATTGATTTTGCAAACATCAGAAGAGAGTTCATCTTGTTACTATATTGATTGGATTAAAGCACTTTAAATACAAAGGTGAAAGTTGATTAACTTATAGAAATAGAATCCCATTGCAGGTACATGATGAAACGTGGGTAAGGGAGGAGAAGAAAAACATTGAAAGACATTTGACAGGGGAAGGTTGTGTTCCCAGACAACCTTGTCAAGCAGCTCTGTTGACAACAAAAAGAAGAAAACAAATAAATTGGAGGTTGTGTGAATGTCACAAGACCAGAATATAAATACATGTGACATGGAGAGAGTAAATACCAAAATTCTCATTCTCACAAAATGTTTTAGGATGATACCTTCCAGCTATGACAAAATCAAAAGGCAAAAAAAATAACAAGTAGGTAAATCTCCAAGACACTGGTCCAGTATCTACCTTTTATACATAATACAAACCCTCAAAAGACAGCACTGCAGGTATAATAGGCCAAATTAACAAAGACAAAGAGAGTGTGTGACACTACTCAGGACTCATACATCCACAGAAGTGGATTTAACATTCAGAGACCATTTCAGACCTAACTTTCTAGCTCACAAGAGAGAATGCAGACTTCACCCTGTACGGATAAAAAACAGTATCTTCAGGCAGAATGTGGAATTTAGGACTTCAGTTTTCGCTTCACACTAAACAAATTGTAGAAACATAAATCCAAAAATAGGTTAAAGTGATGATTACAGTCTTTCTTCTTTCCATTAAAAATCACTTTAAGCTTTTCTTATCAACTTAATTATTTCCATGCACATGGATTGAATCTTAACAAGCTCGTAATTGCTAGTTGCCCTGTTGCCCTCTCAGCACTAGCTTTCCCAGTGCCACCCATGTGCCATGTGGCTTTGTGCTCTGTGACAACATCATCTGCCTCAGGCCTGGTGTCTGGTCCAACAAGCACCTTCTTGAAAACCTAACATAACTGCCTTTTTCCTGTGCCATGGCTTCACCTCACCATATCTAATGGGAGCTCTGGTCTGGACTCTAGGAATGTTGTTCCAGATAGGCCTGGCGGGTCTCACTGCTCATTAACATGACCTCCCCCTTCCTTGCTGGGAAGCCATAACACCATGTCTTCCTGCCAGCTCAGGAAACAAAACCCTTAGTCTAGCATGAGAAATCTGGTTTTCTCTCCATGGGCAGAAAACCTTCAGTTTTCAGTATTCAATAAAGACTACCCTTCTAAAACGTGCTTACCCTGAACATCAATAAACCATTTGTTAAAGAACTCTTGTTATAACATGCAAAGCTGTAGGTTAAAAAAAAAAAATTGAAAATCCCCTCTCACCTTAGAACATATCAAGCCCTATCAGAAGGCCAAGAAATTAAAATATGTTGAATAAATTTAAGCTTTATAGCAAATACCCTGTGAAAGAACCTAATTAAAGCTTTAAAAAATCTAAAAGGATAATCCATTTCATAATTTTTAGGTATGACAGGACATAGAACTGTAATTATGAGAACTATGCCCAAGATGTTTTCTGTTCAAAAAATTCAAAGATTCTTCTGAACTAACTGGATAACTAACTGGGCCCTTTTTCTGTTTCCAGACTCTCTCTGGATGGGCCACTCTTTCCTATGGTATCAAGTGTTTCACATGTGGTGATGACTAACAAATCCCTGCCTCCAGCCCAGCCCTCGTTCCCGAGCTCTAAGCCGATATGGCTGCCCTTTGTGTCCACGTGGGATCATCATTCCCCACTCCCATTCTGCCCCTCCTTTTATATCTTATTTCATTAAATGTCCACATCATCCACCTGGCAGTACCTTCCTGACCTTTCCCTCTTCTCAGCTCTTAGTCAGTCTTTAGAGCCTATGGATTCAGCTTGTTTACTGTCACTCAAACCCACCCAGTCTCTATCCCTACTTCTACCTGAGCTCAGACACCCATCATTTCTCAGGTGAAGAATGGCCTCTAGATGGTCTTTCTCTCTTCCCAAGAATCGCCCCATCCAATCCATTCTTCATAGGCAGAAGGACCATTCTAAAAGCCAGTCAACCACACCCTTCTGCTGCTTAAAATGTCCTAGTTGAAATCAAAGTCCTTTGTGATCTGTTTCCTGCCCATCCCTGCAAACGCATCTTTTGCCTTTTATTTTTTTCTATGCACTGGACCTAGACCTAGAGGAATCCTTGAATATTTACTCTGCCTTTCTTCATGCCTTTGCACCTACTATTACTCTCTGCACAGAGTACCTTTCCTCACACTCTCCTTCTAGCCAATTTCTGCATATCCTCAAAACTCATCTTTCTCCAGGAAGTTTCCCCAAGTTTCTATCAGGGTAATTATTCCTGCTAGGTATTCCTATAGAAGATATAGTCCTAGTACTTACACAATATTGCAACTGCATTATCCTTTCTTTTCCCACTGAACTGGGAGATCCTTGGATGCTGGAAAGTCCTTGGTGTAAGGGCCTGTTTTTCCATCTCTTATTTCTGAGGATCATACAATAACACCAGGTCTGCCTATTGTATGTTCTCTATAAAATTCTGTGAATTGAATGAGTCAGATGCTCTAGAATGAGGTCATGTGTTCCTATGCAACTTTTTTCTGGAAGCCAGGGCAGATGAAGGGTACAACGAAGTAGCTACTGCTGAAGTCAGAGGCACTGAATCAGATTTTTAAGGTGCCAGTCAGTTAGGCCTTATTACAGGAATGTGTCTCTTATGAAGACAAAGAGGAAAGTCTTGGCAATTGCCAACTTCAGCTGGCAGTCTCTAGGGAAGAAGACAGTTATGTGGGAGACAGCCTGACCCTCTGCACCTGCAGACATAAACTCACAGGCATGTGCCTATGGATATAAGCAGGATTACAAACCTCAATCTGGTTTGTCACCAATAAACAAAAAGTAGATCTTTCTTCGATTGTTTCAAGTTCTATAAATTCTTAATGTGAGAATAATTAGTAAAACCCTGCAGTTCTTATCAAACTTATCCTTCAGTTTAGTATGTTTTGCAAATGAGTTTTAAAAAAGAACTTCATCCTGACTTGAAAATGCCACATTAGGGGCTACACAAATAACATCAATATCTTTACTTTTGCATCTGCCAATCTTCTGGTGAAAAGCTGCCTCCCTGGGTCCTATGTGTTTTGTTTTCTCCCCAGATCTCTTCAGTCCATGCTATGCTCACCTGTTTTACTGCTGTGTCTCTCCACTGCATGTACTACCTACTGTTACTAAACACATATTACCTACTGCATATTATCTACATGCTGTGTTTCTCCACTGCACATATTATCTACTGCTATTAAACCATATTATCTACTGCATATTATCTACTGCTATTAAACCATGCAGCCATTTCCATTCAATTATGGAAAACTCTGGAAACAGTCTGTAGTAAGAGAAGGCTTGGCTTTTGACTTAATGGTCCAATAGAAATCTAAACAACCCACAACTTGGCAACAGATGTGGGCACAGGCAGATTATTGATTGGGTAACCAAAGGGAAAAGAGGGTAAAAATTTTACCTTAAAATGCACTGTTGGCTTTGCAAACAGTTTCTTTACCCTAACAGGGACTGCTTATGGTTTGAAACTGGCCCTGGGATAGGAACTATGAGTATGAACAAAACAGTTGTTTAATGACTTGCTAGGTGACTCTTAGCCACTCTTACAACATCTGTCTCTAGTAAAAGTATGCTTATCAGGAAATGCAATTCCGTTGCTGATATTTTCTATTTTAAAAGTGTGGAATTTTATCAATGTTTTAAGCTTTCAAAATTGAGTGAATAGATACTCTTTGATTAGAAACTCTAAATCATGCCTCTAAAACTCCAGTTCATAAAAAAGAAAATGCGATTTGACAGATTGAGTATATTTTCCTTCAAAGCTGCTATTTCTCTAGCCAGCCTTCTTTCAGTAGGCACATCCACCATCTTTTCCTCATTGATGCACTAACCTTGTAGGTCACTTCCGGTTTCTCCCTCTCCAGGTCCTCACATCAGTTATGCAATAGCCAAGACGTATAGATTCAGCTTTTACTATGCCTATCCTCTCCATCTCTTTCTCTGAATTTGCGTGCTACTATCTGAGCTCTGGTTCATCTGATATACTGAGCCTGCTCAGATTAGTAAAATAATACCCTGATGTTCTCACTGCCGACTCACCCAACATCACTGCTAACTTACCTGAAATGTGTCTCTCAAATCATGTCATTCCCTGCTCAAAAATTTTCAAGGAAGTGTCACTACTTACTAAATCAATTTCGTATCACCAGATTTTCATTCTACCCTTTTTGCGCTGTATGTTTTTAGGTGGTTTTGTTTGTTTGTTTGTTTGTTTGAGATGGAGTTTCACTCTTCTTACCCAGGCTAGAGTGCAATGGTGCAATCTTGGCTTACTGCAACTTCTGCCTCCCCGGTTGAAGCAATTCTCCTACCTCAGCCTCCTGAGTAGCTGGGATTACAGGTGTGTGCCACCATGCCCAGCTAATTTTTGTATTTTTAGTAGAGGTGGGGTTTCACCATGTTGGCTAGGATAGACCCAGACTCCTGACCTCAGGTGATCCACCCACCTCCGCTTCCCAAAGTGCTGGAATTACAGGCATGAGGCACCGCACCTGGCCTATATGTCGTTATTTTGAACTATGGGTAAACCATGGGTGCATATTTGCTGCTCTTTCAACACAGTCTTTATGCAGTCCTTCCTCTGTGCTATTGCTTATGATGCTGCTTTGCCCCAAGCTACCTGATTTGAATTCTGATTCCACTATTTACTAGCTTTGTGCCTTTTCTTTCTCACTTACAATATGAAGATTATAATATCACCTACCTTATAGGGTTTTGTAACAATTACAGGAGGAAATACAATCTAATGTCCTTAGAAGAGCCCCTGCATGTAGTAAATATTTAGCTAATGTTAGTAATCACGTTTTATTTCTTTCAAGGACCATTTCAAATCCATGCCTTGTTGGAAGCCTTTTATATCACCCAACTCAATGTGATTTCTTCCTCTTTTTGTACTTCTTGGAATAATATTTAACATGTAATATCTTGCCTTAGCATAGTGTGTGCATTTATTTTGGCTTTCACTGGATTGTAAACTGCTTAACACTGAGTGAACTTCATGATCATACTCTCTGAAGGATCTTATATAGCACCTGGCATATCAAAAGAACTTAGCAAATGCTGGCTAAATGGAAATCAATTGATTTTACTAATTTTAAAGTGGTTTTCCACAAGTTGAAAGAAAAACACGGTACATAATGATAAGTAAATGAAATGGACAGCTTTATAACATGGATGTGACTGGTGAAAGACACGGAGACTGATGTCATTTGAATGTACAACTTGCCCTGATAACATCCTTTTTTCTCTGTTTTCCATTGCAGGTCTGCTTAGTGGCCTATCTTGGCTTGTTTATGCTTTGTTTCTCATATCAGGTTGATGAACGGACGTGTATTCAGTTTTCTATGAAGGTAAGTTGTGATTGTTCTTTCTCTTTATCATCACTTAGAAAGAAACCCAAGTACAAAATAAAGGAGTGCCTTCTTAAGGGATTGCATATCTGATTAGTTAAGAAATTGCATTTTTAGGCAGGCCAAAAAATGTTTCAAGAGGGCATTGATCCAGACCTCAAAGGTAATGCTGATTTTTTTAAAGTCTTAATTTCCATGAACTGGGTTGGCCTGTAGGATCTGAAGTCTGTCCTTCAGTGCCCTTAAAAGGAATGTTGAAAATTCATCAATTCAACAAAACACTTGGCCAGAAAAAAAGGTGTCTCTTTCAGTGCCCACTTCCATATCTCGGGGGTTATTTGGAATATTTTAATAATGAAACAGTCTAAGTGTATTTCCTCTTGTAGGTGGGATCACTGAGACAGTAAAAGTACATTGGGTGCATCCAAATGCTCTGTGCCAAGAGTCTCAGGGCAAAATCAGGGGACAGGCGGTGGGATATGCATGGTTTGGCAAATGTGTGCATCTTTCATTTGTGTGTATCTTTTCTCTGTTAAGGACAGTGCCTTCCGTTGGAGCCAATTCAGATACACAGCATTTTCAGTGCACAATAGAATCTACTCCAAAGGGAAGCAAAGACACTCCCTTTCAGAGTGTACGGACATAGACACAGAACTTAGAAATCAGACCTAATAGAAATCAAATTCCTTCATTTTCTCTTAGCTACTGTAGCAAATAATAAAAAGCTATCTTTAATCTTTTTTTCTTTAATTTGGTCCGCTCATATTGTTTTTTCTTCTACCAGAAAACATACAAACTGGATTATTTGTTCAGTACAATGAGAAAACATAAGACATAAGAGTAAGAGAATGATATTATTTGGAAGTTATTAAGATGAAAAAAATAAGATGTGTTGGAAGATTCTAGTATAATGAAGCTGTTGATATAAAAAAGCAATGGGATGATATCCTTTAAAATCATGCTATAAAAAGTAATGAATAGAATTTAAAAGCTTACATTATAATAACTAATTCTAAAAAGCTGACTACAAAGAATGTATGATATGATCCTACAGAAAAAAAAAGCTCTTAATGAGCATAGAAAATACAATTATCTACAAGTGGTGGGATTATATCTGCATTTTGCAGAGTCTCTAATTTTAAAATGTTCTCCAATAGTTAGACGTAACTTTTCTAAGTAAAAAAATTAATAGATGCTATTTTTTTTAAATGTTAAAGATAGAATTTTGGTGGATAGGCCTTCATTTGGAAATTGTACTTTTCTGTCTTAGTACTTTCCTTGAAAGAAGGCCAGATACAGTAGACATCAGTCTATGTTTACTTTTTGTTGCAGAGGTTTGACTAAAGAGCAAGTCTCGATGATTAAAAAGAAGAAGCCAGAAAGCTTAGTAAGAAATGGCCTGTTAAATTACAAGAACTTCATCCAGTAGCTGAAGAACACCCAAAACTATGTTTCTATTAGTTTATGTGAAATGCCCTCATTCCACCCCCCACCCCCCCACACCATGATCTGGAAAACAGCAGAGGCAAAAGCATCAGCTTCAGAGATACTCCAGTGTCATCTCAACATCTGCACCTTAGTTAAAATAGGGAGCAAGAGAAAAATAGAAAGACAAAAAAAAAAAAAAAAAAGTCACTGCCAATGTCAGCCAGGTTGAGGATTCCCCACTAGGAAGATCTCATTAGCTATCTCTTTTTTCTACCCGTGACAGGCATTGACAAATACTGAGGCACTTTTCTCTTTTCCTGAATGTGACCTTTCTTGATGCTTGCTGCTAACTCTCTAAGGTTGCATGCTACATTATCACCAGGTTGAAAGTGAGCTTCAGCCAATCTCACCAGCATAGGTGAGAAATCTTTCCAGCATAGGTGCTCCCATCTCGGCACCCTGGCCTAAGCTTTGTGTGAGGATTTATTTCCAATTGTTGAATGCCCAGATAGCCAGGACAGGCAATCAGGCCATGTTGACAATCTCACTGTAGTCAGCACAGGTACACACACACACACACACACACACGCACACACACCCTCTCTTTCTCTTACAGACAATAGCCACAGGCTCTTTTTTTTTTTTTTTTTTTTTTCCTCAAGCTGGGACAGCCCTCTGGCGGAAGGGGCGGGGGTCGGGGATTGAGAGCAGGAGGGTCCCTTTGCAGACCCTCGATGCCACCAGAGCGTTCCTTCTTCCTCCCTGGGCTTTGCCTCTGGGCTTGGCTGGGCATTGGCTGCAAGTCGCGCTTCCTGCCTTTCCTCTGCCCTGACTTTTTCAGGGCTCCCCTGGAGGTTCGGAAACGTGTCGGGGGCATGTGCCTGAGGAAACATTCCGGGGCACGTTCCCTCCTGTCCACATCCAAGAGGCCCCTGGGCTGCTGCGGCAGCCTCCTCCCGAGCGGCGCGCTGCAGAGGGTCCCTTCCTGTTCAGGCCACCGGGGAAGGTAATTAAATTGGAGCAGAAACACCCTCCTCCCGAGGTCACCTAACGCGAAAGCTGCAGGCCGAGTACCAATTAGAGGCAGCGAGCGAGCGGAGACGCGCCCGGGCGCTGCTGTTACATAAGCGCCCGGGGCCACCGCGCCTCCGCCCGCTGCGCAGCGCTAGGCTGATGGGCTGACACCCGCAAGACAGATGCCTCCTGCTCTGGGCTTTTATCAAGATATATTTGCTCGGATTCCCAAGGTCATCGTAAACACTCTTCCTTATAGTTTATTCGTGCCGCGTAGGTAAAACAAGCCACTTGATTTTAAATTACAGATTCTAACCCAGAAGCTTGTTGCTGTCAGATGGGTTAAAAGCCATGAAGGAAAAATGCTACAGCGCTGCAGATGCAGTCCGCAGGCTTTAGGGGGAATCGAGTAGATATTTATATATTAAAATGGATAAGAAACTTGATTCCGTGTCTTCCTCTAGTTTGCTTAGCCTGATGCTTTCCCGAGTGGGAGAAGCCGAGTCATTATGTGTGAGACAGATATGGACGATGTAAATTTATTCATACTCAGAGACACTAAGGAGCATGGTTTTTCTTTGTGTTCTCGTTGGGCTCTAGCATATTTAAACGGTTCAATTAAAATTGAGCAACCACTGTGTTTGTGTAAATGTTTACATCCTTCCTACAAGCCAAGAATGCATTGTTACTCCCACATGACAAAATAAGACAAAGGCAGTCGAATTGATATCCTCAGTCCTGAGAAGACAGCTCTTTCCATCCCTACTAATTTGCTTATTATTTCACAAATACTTAAATAGTGCTCCTGTGTACCAGATGCTGTTCTAAGCTCCTTACAGACATCAGCTCTTTTGATCCTGGTAATTATCCTGTAAAGTAGGTGCTATTATGATCATCATGCCAAGTTTACAGATGAAGAAATACAGGTGTACAGGGATTGCTGAATTTGCCCAAGTACCATAGCTAGTGAGGGGAAAACCAGGATTCCAACCTAGGAAACCTGACTCCCTGGTTCATGCTCTTAATCATCAGCCAGTACTGCTATGCACTTGTTAAATGGTCTTGGGCACACCTTTTAATCTCTGAGCCAAAAAGTCATCTTTTAAAAATAGACAAAATTCCCATTTTCAACAAATGGATTTTTGTGACTATTATGAATTAGTAAAATCGTTTTCAACTATTTGAATTATTTGCAGACTGAGAATGAGAGATTATGGTCATTCCTTCAAGATATTGTCCCAACAAATGTTACCAAAAATTGCTATCTAAAAATGTTACAGAAAATTGCTCATTTCTTCAAGATATTGTCCCAACAATTGTTACAGAAAATTGCTACAGAAAATGGCTGGGTGCAGTGGCTCACACCTGTAATCCCAGCACTTTGGGAGGCTGAGTCAGGAGGATCACTTTAGGTCAGGAGTTTGAGACCGGCCTGAGCAACATGGTAAAAGCCTGTCTCTACCAAACAATACAAAAATTAGCTGGGTGTAGTGGTGCACACCTGTAGTCCCAGTTACTCAGGAGGCTGAGGCATGAGAATTGCTTGAACCTGAGTGGCATAAGTTGCAGTGAGCCTAGATTAAGCCACTGCACTCTGTCTCAAAAAAAAATTTGCTATCGAAGGATGTATGTATGTTACAGGTAGGAAGGTTATCACAAGACACCTGCCCCCCACTTTCATCCACTGATGTTGATAAAACAAGTAGAGAAAATTCCAATTAGGACCATTCTACAGCAGATGATTACTAGGTGGGAAATGATCATTTTAACCTGGGCATCCATGTTGGTAAAGTCATAGATGTACCATTATTCTCAGAGCAAACTGTTTCCAGTTCTCTGCTGGCTATACTGGGAACACAGCTTCAATGGGTATACACACACACACACACACACACACACACACACACACACACAGAGCATAGTCAAGACAGTTTAATCTGGCTCTTGGCACCAAGAGTTTGAAGTCGGTAATCAAGCCTGAATATTTCAGAACAACCCAGAATTGTTCAAATACTCTGCCCCATTGGTCCTACAAAATAAATCCATATTTTTTAGCCTAAAACTCCAATTTTTGCATAAAATAGAATCACCGGAAATACTGAGGGCCAGATGCATGGCTCTAATCTCAATACTTTGGGAGGCTGTGGTATAAGGATCACTTGAAGCTGGGAGTTCGAGACCAGCCTGGGCAACATAGCAAGACTCCATCTCTTACCAAAAAAAGTTTTATGATGGTATCACTTTGTATTTATCTGGTTCTCTTCCTCCAAGGAGCACTAATATTGAGTATAGTCCTTGTTATGTTCCTGAGATATAAGATGTTTCTATAAACTTTTACAGATGAAGATACTTAGGTTACTTCTGACAATCCTTTAAATGATTTGAAGAGGAAAAAGAATGTGTGTTTAAGATCTCTTTGATGAGAAGATCTAAAGAATCCACGTACTCCTTGGTTAAGATATACTAATTAAGATATGTTAAGGAAAAAAAAATGGCTTTAACTAATTCTACTCTCTTCCAGTGACTTCAGTTATACAATCAAGCTGTATGTAATCCCTGATGGACTCCCTTACAGGCAAACCAGACATAAGCTTAGGGCACCAGCAACCAGTATGTGCACCCACAGCTACATATACATGCACACATACCACTCAAGAAAGAGAAAAGTAAAAATTTAAATATGGCGTTCCAAATTTAAGACTTAAAAATACTTGAAATCTCATTGTGTGGGAAACACTCATTTGGAGGACTTTTGTATTCATACTTTATAGTGTCACATATATGTTTTGATTTTGAATTATATATACGGGTAGGTGGAGAAAGGCATCATCTTTGCAGAGCTACTTTCATCTGAACCGAGAAATAACTAGAACAAATATCATTTTGTGAAGTACTCATTCACCAGAATTGTTCTCTGTAGAGAGCAACTTTTGACTGTGATAATATAATTTTTGCAGTAACAACTATATATACTAGTCTCAAAACCTGGGGACGCTGAGCCTCACCTAGAATCTCAGCAGGTGGACCATTAAGAGAAACATTCCTAGTAGGCGAGTCTAATCACAAAAATATTTCTTGTTTCATAAAATAGATTTTATTGTGGCCATGTCAGTGAACACCCACAAGTTTTGCTCAGAATATTTCAGGTTTAAGCTAAATGCCTGAATTGTTCAGAGTTCCCACAGCCCTTTAGCAGCAAAGTAAGAACTTTAACCAGACTTTTTCAATCCCAAAGCTAACTTGGGGCCCAACAGGGTTCAAATTCTTGGTGGCTGAGGAACCATTTAGAGTGGATTTTCATGCTCAGGAATCACATGGTTATTGTTGGGCTTGGGGTAAGTTTCATAGGCGATGAAGCTGACATCAAATCACTTGACTTCTGGAGTCATAATCTAGTTTCTCCCAGAAACCTTTTGCTGGGGATTCTCAGGTTTATGGATACAGTTTGTCAATTGCTACATTGAACATAGCCTTTTTCAAAAATTAACCTGTGTTACTAGTTGACCCATCATTGCTAATTTTGGCCAACACAGTGTTTGCATTATAAAAGATTACTTCCTAGTCTTGTTTCAGTCTTACTATCAGCAGTTCTTGAGTTCAAAATAAGCACAACATGTCATTCAGGGATGGCTAGCTTATTTGGGATTTATCTAAACTGCTGGCAATATCTAGATGAAAACATCCCACAATCCAGCTAATATGGTTGTCACAACTCTTGAAAAGGGCCCAACATCTGGATGGCAAGTGAACATGTGATCAGGGTTTAAGGACCACTCGCTAATAAATACACATAGAACTATTTCCATGTCTTAGATGCTGTGTTTCTGAGAAGAGACAGCCTTTCCATCAGAAAATTTCTGGGAGAGAATAAAAAGAACAGTTTTGATGAATTCGCTTTGCAAATCATCACCCAGTGTTCTTTGTAACCAGAAAGGTTTTCTTTTGCTTTCTTGCAGCTGTTATACTTTCTGCTGAGTGCCCTTGGCCTGACAGTCTGTGTGCTGGCCGTGGCCTTTGCTGCCCACCACTATTTGCAGCTCACACAGTTTACCTGTGAGACCACACTCGACTCTTGCCAGTGCAAACTGCCCTCCTCGGAGCTGCTCAGCAGGACCTTTGTTTACCGGGATGTGACGGACTGTACCAGCGTCACTGGCACTTTCAAACTGTTCTTACTCATCCAGATGATCCTTAATTTGGTCTGCGGCCTTGTGTGCTTGTTGGCCTGCTTTGTGATGTGGAAACACAGATACCAGGTCTTCTACGTGGGTGTCAGGATGTGCTCCCTAACAGCTTCTGAGGGGCCCCAGCAAAAGATCTAACATTCTTGCTCAAAGTTGCAAGAGAAAATAGCACATGTATAGCTGAGGTTAAACAAAAGAATTTTCTAAACAAAGAAAGGAAAAAAATTGACAATAAATAATATTCACTGTTCTAAATGAATATTTTTATATTTTTATGAAACAAAAGAGCATTTCTTCGGGTTTCTATTGTATTTTTTTTTAACATTCTTGCAGAGAAAGCAAGATCCAAATTGATTTTGGGATATTAAAAGGACACTGAACAAGGAAAGAATGGCATAGACCTAGCCTTACAGTCTGGAGCTGATTCCTCTTACTCATATTATCCATGACTTACATAATCTTCTTTCCTGCTAGTCCAGTTTGATGGTGTGAATGGTGAATTTCAGGCCCAGTTGCTAAATTTTGTGGCATCTTCCTTTGGTTCTCCCCACCTCCAGTCATCAGCCCTGCTCTGTCTTGGAGACAGGCAGGAGGTGGGGGAAGAGCTGAATCTCTTTATTTTCCCTGGTAGAGACGTCTTTAAGGCATGAAATAGCTTAAAGAGCAGCGTAGAAACAGAAGAGGCTTTGCAAAAGGCTAGATAATTATAAACACCTGGGTTGGGGCGGCGGCCTCTTCAGCTCCCTGAGCTTGGCTCTGTAAGTAGATCACTTGCTAAATGCTTTAGATGATTGCCTCTCAATAATTGAAAGGTGGTGGTAGTTGTATTCTTAATGATGTAGAAGGTTTAAAAATAATTACATTATGCTTCTATTCTATCATCTAAAACAAATCATTAAAACTAATTTCTAGCTAATTGTTAATTATAATTATGCTCAGAAGTCTATTTAATGAGCTCTGGCTGTACTTATGCTGCACTGTCAGTGTTAAGAGAAATTACTCTCACAAGAACAGAGGCCTAAAGATTCTTTCTTCTGAAAGCCAAGCACCACAAGGGAAAAAAAAAATTTTGAATTAATAGCGCAGGTTAAAAACATTCATTTAAACAAAAACAAGAGCATTTGTAATAGGAAGTGTTTATACAAATAGCACATTTGTGATATGTAGAAAAGTATCTCTCTTGGCCAGCAGTCTATGTTTGAGGAAGATTGGGTAATGCTGATGTGTTCCATTCAAGAGACTGTATTTGATACATAATCCTATTATTAATTTGTATGCTTAGTCAACTTAGAAAATCAAAATAATGTTTTGAAGTTCTTATTTGAGCAATATAAACTTGACTTGGAGGGTAGTTTTAGTTGTTTTGTTTTTCAGTGACTATGACTTAAAGCACAAAGCACCAAGGTCGGGAGACTTCTCTCTTTAATTATTGTTATTATTACACTCTGAACTGTATTCATATTTTAAGGAACAAGCTAAAAATGGAAATTCATGAAACATAAATGGTATCAAGAACTTTTTCTATCCGCATGCTTTGTTGAAAGCAGAAATTAAGATAATAATTGAGTTCCATTCACCTCTCCACATTGCCTATTGATGAACTTTACTAATCATGAGATTCTACCCTAAAAGAAAAGCATTTCTCGTTTGCCTTAGAAGAAAGTGGACTAATTCCATGGATTGTGGTAACAGTGTCGGTTTCTACACAATATAAACATTCAAGTAAAAAGGAAAGCATTAAGTCAGTAAGCTAGAGGATTGTAAGTATCTTTTATGTCCTCTAGATAAAACACCCGATTAACAGATGTTAAACCTTTTAATGTTTTGATTTGCTTTAAAAATGGCCTTCCTACACATTAGCTCCAGTCAAAAAGACACTTTGGAGAGCTTAGTGGATAAGTCTCCAGAGCAGACCTGATCACACGCAAAAGTTACGCCAACAGAATACTAAGCAGAATGAGGACTTGAAGAATACCTTGTTGCCCTGTGTGTGTGTGTGTGTTTTTAAAGCCAGCAACTGAATCCATTTTGATTTTTGATAAGAGTTTCCTATACAAAGAAGAAAATGACTGAGAATCTTGAATGTCGTAGGCCATCCTTTAAAGAGTAAGTAGTAGCACTTTAATGCTAGTAACCGTGAATTAGGTACCACTGAAAGCACCTCCTGAATTTCTTTAGCAAAAACATTTTATAGTGAACACCACAAGTTTTTATATGTAAAAATTAAGACTGCATACCCTTAAGGTGCTCTATGTTTTATCAGTGAATCACAGAGTATTTCAAATGGTAGAATCATTTTAGCTTGTGTGCTTCCTTTTTCGAAATAATGCAACCAATAAGAGCTGACATTGTAATGAGCTTTATAATAGTATAACCATCAGGATATATATATTCATATATACTATACATATATAAAATGGGGATATTACTATTGTATGATTAAATCATTAAGTTCCCCGAAGAGAGAAAAAAATTGTAAGTGAATAGAAAAACTAAACAAAAAAGAAAGAAAAAGAAAGAAGAGAAAGAAAGAAAGAAGAAAGAGAAAGAAAGAAAAGATTTTATTGCTATGAGCTCACTGTATATTGATACGTATAAGAATTGTGTTGCGTGAATAACCACTTTGGGCTGGATTTGAAGTATTTTGATGTTGTGTTTTGCAAATATTGAAGTTACAATAATGGCAACAGAAAAGGAACAGATACACAGCTTTACACTTAGCAAAATGTTACATTTAAAATCTGACAAGGAGCCAAGATGGTGACTGTCTCCTCTAAACCATGAAAGAGTAAGATTTGCACAACCCTCCTCCTCTTCCACCTCCTTCAGGAGAATTAAATGAATCAAGACTTTGGAAAGACAGGGAAGAACCGGGACTTGGCAGTACTTGAAACAGGAGGATACAGCAGCCTAAATGTACAGACTTTGTAGCCGAGCCCACTCGATCAGTCTGTGCCTTCACGTGACCACCATCTGTGCCTCCCTGGCTCCATCCAAATTTGTGTAGGCTGCTCCTTGGAGCCATGCCTAAAATATAGCTACACCAGAGCCCTGGAAACTGTAGTCAAGTAACAGGCCTCACTTTTTTTTTCCTTTGGATTAAAAATGTATATGCTCTCTACTTAGTGTTTTCCAGCTTTACACTTCAATGGGTTGTTCAACAGTGAGAACACATTATATACATGTTTTCTATTCATGTCCAGGGCATGAGAATCTTAATATTCTCATACTTCCCTTTTTGCACGCAGTATGTCTGGAATATGTTTATAAAATTTTAGCAAAGGGTGAGATCAAGTGACAAGGGTAGAGAGGTTATTTAAAGATAATCAGAAATGAACTTAAAAGCTGCTCTGCAAAACCAATCCTTTCCTGTCATGAAGAGTATCCTCATATTTTCTAGAGATTGTCTCTGAACCATTGCTACATAGCCATGAATTTCTGTAAATCATGTTGACTATCAGTTACTACTGTTTTCTGAGAATTCTATTATGTTTTTAGATGTACGTTGTGTATTCAGGATAGCATTAAAAATAACTGATGGCAAATGTATTGACTCACAGTGGAAACATTCGTTTGGATGAAGAATTCGTGGTTTAGCCTTTGAAATGAATACCTTGAATCGTTTCTTCTGATTTTCTAGTACTTTATTATCTCAAATGATTATTATCCCCTGCAAAAATACTGGGCTGTACTTTGGTGTTGTGGTTTTATTTTTCTGGCATTGATCAAATAGCAAACACAAAATAAAGTGTTTCTACATGTTTGAAGTGGTTGTTTTTAAACAGGATATGTGTAATGCAGATTTTCTTTATTAATAAAATTTTCATAATCTCTGAAAACACTGTGTTTCGATGTGCTTTAAAGTAGCATGTTACAAATGAACTGGTACACATAAAATCTCTCAGGTAAGTGTTTATTTCAAAATCTGACAAAAACTAATATTCACTGTGACTCCTTTGTTCCAGTGACTGTTTCTGGTTTGGTACTCTGCATCCATCCTAGAAGTCAAGGTTGTAATTGCTCCCAAGGCAAAGAGAGTCTGGCTGGAAAAAGTCTCATAAAATGTACCTGGAATACTGCTTCTTACTGTATATCTACTAATAGTAACTAAAATTTGTCCTGAAGAATGGGATGCACATATACTCAATCATATTCTATATTTTATTGTAAAGAAAAACAGCCTTTTCCATTTCAGATCAGAACTCAAGGACTTCCACTTACAAACTCTGAGGCAATTTAAATAGTTGATTATACTATAAAATACAGTGATTCTTTTTACGTCCTTAGTAAAGCCCAGAACACACAAGCCCAGGAAACACTCTCTGACCTAGACTTTCTTTCTTTCTTTTTTGTTATACTTTAGGTCCTGGGATACACGTGCAGAACGTACAGGTTTGTTACATAGGCATACATATGCCATGGTGGTCTGCTACACCCATCAACCCGTCATCTACATTAGGTATTTCTCATAAAGCTATCCCTCCCCTAGCCCCACACTACCTGACAGGCCTCAGTGTTTGATGTTCCCCTTCCTGTGTCCATGTGTTCCCACTGTTCAACTTTCACTTATGAGTGAGAACATGTGGTGTTTGGTTTTCTGTGTTAGTTTGCTGAGAATGATCATTTCCAGTTTCATCCATGTCCCTGCAAAGAACATAAATTCATCCTTTTTTATGGCTACATAGTATTCCATGGTGTATATGTGCCACATTTTCTTTATCCAGTCTATCATTGATGGGTGTTTGGGTTGGTTCCAAGTCTTTGCTATTGTGAACAGTGCTGCAATGAACATACATGTGCATGTGTCTTTATAGTAGAATGATTTATAATCCTTTGGGTATGTACCCAGGAATGGGATTGCTGTTATTTCTGGTTCTAGATCCTTGAGGAGTCGCCACATGGTTTTCCACAATGGATGAAATAATTTACACTACCACCAACACTGTAAAAGCACTCCTATTTCTCCACATCCTCTCCAGCATCTGTTATTTCCTGACTTTTTAATGATCGTCATTCTAACTGGTGTGAGATGGTATCTCATTGTGGTTTTGATTTTCATTTCTCTGATGATCAGTGATGATGAGCTTTTTTTTTATATGTTTGTTGCCTGCATAAATTGACAAATGGGATCTAATTAAACTAAAGAGCTTCTGCACAGAAAAAAAGCAAAAACAAAAGCTATAATCAGAGTGAACAGGCAACCTACAGAATGGGAGAAAAATTTTGCAATCTATCCATCTGACAAAGGGCTAATATCCAGAATCTATAAGGAACTTAAACAAATTTACAAGAAAAAACAACCCCATCAAAAAGTGGACAAAGAATATGAACAGACACTTCTCAATGATCTGGACTTTCTATCATTTGTGTTAAGGCAGTAGGGACTTGAGTTGTAAGTCTGGCTGCCACTTTGAGCAAAGTGTGACTTTGGGCAAAGCATTCCATCTGTAGTTTCCTCATTTTAAAGTGGAGAAAAATCTAACTGCCTCACAGCATCATGGGGAAGGTTAAATGAAACAGCACTTAGCAAAACAACTGGCTCCTAGATGGTGCTTAATATATATTTGATTTCCTCCTGCCTTAGCCCAGTTCCACATAGCCTGGGACTCTTCTCATTGCTGCAGGCTCCTGTCCCCGCATCAAATTAGAAAAGGAGCTCGCTTTGCTGTCCGTGACTTCCTTTTTGTAAACCAGAGACATGAAATGGGCCTCAAACAGAAATCCTGCTAAAAGCACCAACTTCCGTAGATAGACACATAGCACACAAAATTATGTGTTGGTTGGATCCCTTTGCTTGTTTACACATTTGGATGTTTCTTGAATGAGACTGTCTTCTCTCAATTCTTCTGCCAGGCAGAAGTAGAACTGGAGATATTTCTCCTATGTTTCATATAACTTCTAACTTAATGTAATAGAAGCATGTTTAACCCCAGCTTTTAGAAACCAGTATTTTGTACATTACCAGTCTACCATATATTAGGTTGTAATGTACCATTTCTCATTTATTTTAAAACCAACAAACAAGCACCTTTGTATGCTTGACCCTATGGTTTGCTGATTTTCATTAAGAATCACACAAGGTTTACTTTTGAGCACAGTCAGAAAATACCAAATGGAGCTTCATTCTGCAAGCTGGATATGAAAACATTACCATGAGCCTTCACATTTGTGGCAGATTTAGTTACTGAAATTATACAGCCATTAATTGACTTTTTCCCTTGATGGAACCTATCTATCTTAATAGGTCATGATATGTTATTTTATTTTTTACTTAGCACATTCATATCTTTTATAAGTTAGCCTTTGTAAATATAAAACTAATATTAGATACTATGTTTTTAAAAAATCAGAATGTAAGTAAAAATAAAACTAATATATGAGATGCCACTTCAGAGACAAGTCATTCATTATTTCCAGCAAACGTTTACTTGTATGTTTATATGTTTACTGATCCCTTCCAAAGCATGAGTACTTAGAGGAAGTTTTTGTTGTTGTTGTTTGAGGAGGTCATTAGACAGATCCTTTAATCAAAGGGATGGGGGACATATACTCATGTCTACATGAACATACTATAACATAATATTAAAACATACTACAATCGTAGTATTAAAACAGATTTTACCTGAGATGTGAAGTCTTCTGTTTAACAAGGCTCTCTGACTGAGGGATGAGGAAGCCTGGAGTCACTTTTGTGGGACATGGGCTGGTCCTTCCTCTCTCACAGAAAAGCATGCTGGAGAGAAAGTCAGGGCCCTGAATGGGACTGAGACCCACCTGGTGCTGCCAGGAATTGTGGAGGAGACTTAGATGATACTCAATGAGACAACTGAACAAGGAAAATCAGTTGGCACTTTAGCGACCCCAAACCTGGAGACTCTGGATGGCACCTCTCTCTGGGCAGGGTGCCTTGTTTACTCTGTTTGATTTCCTGCCCAGAACTTTCCCCCGAGAAATTCTCACTGTGTTGTCTTTGCTTGGCCAGGTGTGATTGTAGAGAGAAGGAGGAGGACTCTCAAGGACCACAAGAAACAGTGGTACTGTGACCAGAGAAGTTGAGAGTAATCTTGTGAAATCCACCTGCACATGGTTTTCTCTTATATCTTCCTAGGCATATGTTTATTAGAGTGCTGGTTACCCAGGGAGGGCCTGAAAGTGGCGTGCCAGCCATAGTGAATTATCATAAGTGGAGGAAGCAGAGTCTGAAAATCAAGTGATTAAAGCTGTCACTAACGTCGATGGATTAGTTTTCATTCTTTCACTCATATATTCTTACAAAATAAATAATGTTCCCTCCTCAGATACCTTTGCCTGCAAGAGTAGATTAATTTTTTATTAATTTTTCCTTAGATTGCAACAAAGTGATAAAAGAATGGCTATAAAATTGCAAAAGGAGAGATAGCTGCTTCATTTTAATTTGGGGAAGCTGAGGACTTGGGACGCTGAGCTTGGCTATTTAACCAATGGCTGGGAACATGCGCTCAGGCAAATGCAGGGAGAAGCGACATCATGAGTGTACTTAGTGGCTGGACAAGGTGCTCACAAGTGAAAACCTGGATTCCGTTTGGCCTGGCTTGAATTACAGTAAGAGCAACCCTCCTGGTACAACTCACACCCACCCACCACCAGATTTTAGCATTGCTCTAGACACTCCAGGAGAAATTATTAGAAAGGTTCCCTCCACCTGATTTCTCTCTCTGTCCCCTCTTCCAGAGACAACTTCCCCCAACCTTATTCCACAGCAAAATCTGCCCCTCCTTCATTTCCTGTTCCATTTCTATGGGACTCCATTAAGATATTATTGACTCAAGTGCTAATGCTGAATAGATATTTCTTCATAAATATGGTTTTCATTTTAATAGCCTATTTCTAACAATCAGAAAAACTTTCAGATCCAGAGAAATGTGGCACCCTGCCCAGTCGTCCTTCGAACCCACCATGTAGGTGGCCACCCACTCTGTCTGACCGAATTGTCAGACTTTCTGGGCCTGTGGGACTTGGAGAACATCGACCATCTGCCCCAGCCCTGGCTGTGGCTTGGGAACCTGTTTGGATCTGTGGCTGAACAGGTTGCTGGTTACAGCTGAGCAAATCTGTGCTCAGACTGGTGGAAGGGAGGTATCCAGAAGAAGTCAGCAGGAAGGGATTTTTCCTCCCATGATTTCAGAGGACATTTTATTGTAGAAGGCAGGATGAGTGAAAGGGAAGAATTCATGCAGAACCTCTTTGCTCCCAGGGCCAGCTCCCTGAGCATTCCTTGTGACAACTCACCGAGGTTGACTGGCTTTGCTCAGACCCCTGGGCTTCTCTATTCATTCCACACAGAATACCCTCCGACACTGGCTGGGTTCACAGTGCTGCACAGAGGAGGACTTGCCAGCCAATCAACAGGAAAGATGCTCATTTCTTGTTGAAAAAGTCCTAAATTGTAACTTACGGGGTGATCTTTTTTTTTTCTTTGCAGAATGTTTTTCCCCTAGAGTCCTTGAGCTCAGACCTGCGGTTTTCTCTCTCCTGGTTTTACAGTCTATCTGCCTCAAGCCAAGAGACTTGGCTCTGTTCTCCCCTGACTCAGAGTCTCGGCTGGTAGCTGAACCCAGGAAGCCCTGGCCCCACGTCTCTCCCTGGAACCACCAGACCACACAGCCTCCTGTGCTCAACCCTTTGGCTGGGTGTCCTGCCTCCTCTTTGTTTGGAAAGAGATGTCTTACGTAACTCCACAACCTACTAAAGGCTCCATTGTCTTCCACTTGGGAGAGCTCAAAATAACCCATTAGTGACTTATGACTTATCACAAAGAGAATCTATTGCCCACACATCCACAGCCCCCATGGAGCTAGCCTCACCTATCTTGCTTAGATCAATAATCAACAATGAGACTTAATGACTTGTGGTCGTTGGGAAATTATAAGTTCAGCACAAGGTGCAGGAAATACAAAAGCTAGTTCATCTATAGGTCACAGTACTTTGCCTAAGCAGCACATGAAAGTTATTTGTAATTCAAGATTGAGACAGGCATAAACGATTCTGATCTGATTATTTTTTTTACTAATCTGATTTTGATAAACAGCTGATGAAAATGGAAGGTGTCTGGTCATCAGAGGAGAGATACCCAGGCAGTGAAATAAGTTTCCCTTATCTCACTGGACAGGGATTTATTTCAAGCCTCCTATTAATAGCCCATAATGCCAAAACTGTGATTGCTGCCCCAGACTGCAAGAGCCTTCTGAGCAAAATGACAGAAACCCATTGGGTAGGGCCTTCTCCTTCATTTTGATTTTCTATAAGTTTCTGATTAGCCCTGTTGGGAATTCTAGTAATTATTTTAACCTGGCACCTTTAGGGAAAAAATATATATATCTCTTAGGATTTAATTAAAAATGAAAGAACCTCTGCACGATGTTGCCAAGGAGCTCTCACTGTTTAAGGCAGGCGTGTAGATCAGGAAGAATAAAACACTCTGCATTAGGGGACATTTCCATCTGGTTCTGCTGCCAGAGCAGCCTGGGGAGAGGAACAGGAGAAAGAGAGGGGACAGCCTGCTCCAGCCTGCCCTCTCCTCCCCTTGGACCTCATCATCTTTCAAAGATCCTGCAAGTCATTTGCTTCTTTCTTTCTGCAGCAGACATTTTCTCATCTGGGACCATCTACGTGACTTGTCTTAGGTGAAGGCACATTTTTTCCCCTGCTCAGTGACATGTGAGTCCTTGGCAAAGCTTTCAGAAGGGGTTCCTGAACTTGGTGAGGCACAGCCATCTTGACTGCCTTGCAGAGCATCCCTGGGCAGCAGGCAGAGGAGAAGTGAGAGGCCACCTGCCTGCCCGTGCTGTGGCTGTCCCTCCCAGCTCCCTTAAAGCCTCCACATCAGGTGCCAGTCCACCAAGTTCACTGCACGGATCTTTGGGCAGCAGTTGCCAGACTGAGAGTTCAAGAAATTGTGCTACGCTCAGTTTTGTGTATCCACGTGGCTCAGGTCTTATCATCTTCAGCTTACTCTATTTCAAAACGCTGAGAGTAGAAGGAGCTTTTCATTCTGGCTTTAAGAGAGAGATTTCCCCAAGGATCATTGAAGACACCCCTTCAGTCTTTGGGCCCAAGCTTCTTGGAGGAGTTACTTGCCTACCTTACAGGGCAAAATTTTAGAACACATAATTTGAAAACTCCACCAACTTTAATGTGAAAAAAAATCAGCTCCTTTTGATTTATTATCCCTAGGAAACAAGGTGAAGTTCAAGTCCACCTCAGGTAAGAAAATGAAATTGCTTCCGTTTTATGTGAATACAATCTGCATCAAAAATGGGTGGGGCTGCCCACACTACAAGGACAAGAACTCAAAAGGCAGCACTCAAAAAGCTCATGGAAGTGTTATTACAAATCCATTTTCTTTTTCAACGCTAACTGACTATGTAGGGAGAATTTAGAATACATATTAGGATGAAATTCCTAACTATGAATTACCAAGGGATCTTACATAATCCCTATTTCTGCAGTATATTAAATAAATCTTCTCTGAAGATTATTAATAAAATAGTACAAAACTCTTTCCAGAGTGTCTTCATTCAAATACTTCCCAAAAATTTTAAGAGAAAAAAATTTCCAACTGGAAATTATGGGAATTTACCAAACCAATGAGACTTCTAATAGAGTCATTTTCCCTTCTTATTTTCCCCCTGGCCTCTTCTGGCTCTAAAAATACTTCTAATTTAGGGAATTTTAGAGACAAGATCAAAAATGAGGAAGTTAAAGGACTGTAGCAAGGAGTAGAATTGAAATATCAATATATTATCACTTCAAGATCACAACAACAATAAAATTTAAATCAAAAAACTCCTTAAGAATAGTCTACATATTTTAACTACATAAACATAAATGCAAAACATGGTACTCTTAAACTAGACTCAGGAAATCCCACAGAGTAATATTTAAAGAGCCTTTGAATTAGTATTTACATGGATCTGAGAGGCTACATATTATGGTCACTAAGAGAATAGTTCTGGAACAAGTCTACCTGGGTTGGAATTCCAGCACAGCCTTGGACAAGCCACCTAATCTCCTTGTGCCTCCTTGCCCCAGTTTCCTCATCTGAAGGATAATAAATAGGGGCTTGTGAAGAATAAATTGATTATTATTTTATATAATAGATTTAGAACAATGCTATGCAAGTGTTTGATGATGGTGATGATGATTATGGTGATGGTGAGAAACTGTCAACAAACAGAAATTCATAGGAACATCAGGAAATCAGGAAAATAACAGTAGCAACTAAAATTGCTATAGAAAAACACTTTGCAGAAACAGAAGTCAATAGTTTGTACCTGCTGGAGCCTAAGTACAAAATAGCAATCTCTCTGCTCTCTGCAAACATTAGAAAGTGCAATAGAGAGGATTTTTCGGGGTTTGTTCCCAAGCCATAATCTCTACTCATGGGCAAACTGGATCAGGCTTCCAAGTCCTGACATCTAGGAGTCCTGAGACTCACTGACCTGGGGGAACGATGTCAGGGACAGACTAAGACTTTTAGAGCCCACAGCTATCCTACTGGCCACTACCCTACTCCCATAGATGCAGCTGACTTCAGATTATAATAAATAACTTATACAACATTTCAGAAAGTAAAAAAGTAACAAAACCTTAGGGTAACGAGCAGTGTACATTGGGAAGGAAAATCCCATCATCTTTGTTTTTGAGTCTCTGGTAGGATTTATGAATGAAGTGTTTGCACAGATATACATCACTCCTTTCTTCAACCCAGCTTGCTGAGTTATTTTCTTCCTGCCCCTCCATTAGCTCTGTCCCTAAGCCCTGCTCAGCACTAGTAGTAACTCAGGTTCCAAGTAAGAGTTGGACTTTGGTGAAGCCCTGGTAGGGACTTTTGTGTGATAGCAAGAAGGTGCAGAGCAAACTGGTTTCCTCAAATTTTATAGACCCATGTCAAGACAGTCAAGGTCAGCCCTGGAATCCAAGAGACAAAACCTTCAGAGGCCTTTTCCAAAGCTGTTCTTACCAGGCCACATTGCCTGCCTCAGGCTCCATGAGGTGGTGTCAGAAGTGGGCTTTAAATGCAAGACTACTTTGTTCAAACCTAAATGTAGAGTTCTATAAATCGACATCTTGGGTACCCTTAAGAGCTAAGATGGATAGATGAGATCGAGAATTGCAGCATCTTGGTGAATTTAAAATAGACATGAAATATAGACAGGACCAAATAATCTTACTGGGGGAAAGATGCCTTCCTCGCCTTTGGGAGAAATGTCACGGGATCTGATCAGACCATGAACAGACACTTCAAGCCACAGTCATTGCTCCAAAATTAGCGGATCTATGAGGTCAAAAGAGGGGCATGGGTGACACCACGCTCAACCCCAAGCCACCTCCCAACTCCCCTCCTGTTCCAAGTTTACTCTTTCTCCGTTTTTCTTTCATGCAGAGCAAGAAGAAACAAAACCAGGGTAAGGGACCAAGGAGACATTAGCATGGAAACCCTTGGATAGCTGCCTGCAGAGCTTTGCATTCATTCCTCACATAACACAAAAGAGTTTCTGGATGAAAATGAGTTGAAGGTGTGGTGAATGAACATGTGAGATACTTAAAGATAGGCACTGAGGTTTTCACACTGTGTTCTGGGAAACCTAGGATTTATTGAAGGTTCATGTACTCTTTTGTAACAGGAATTAGACTTCAATGGGGTTTTTGATGAAATTACTGGATTTTAGTGTGTTTTTAAGGGATATTTCTCTTCTTCCACCCCCGGATTATACTCTTACCCACATTCTACTTCTGGGCATTGTTGCCCCAGTGCAGTCAGGGCCCTTGACATAAGCAAAGGTGAGAAATCTTCTGCTCTCTAGTTTAGGTCTTGTTACTTATAGTCAAAAGCTATCTATTGTAATATGGAATATATCTATTATAATATGTTAAAATCTTCTGCTCTTAATTTTAGGTCTCATTACTTGTAGTCAAAAGTTATCGATTATACTTGTTTTCCTATAATAAGGAAAAGTATACAGAGGGAAAAGGAAATATTATTACAGCCTCTTTTACTTTCCTCCCACCTCGATCATCTTCACAGTTACTTATCTTAAAATCATGGTGTTAGAGCTGGAAAGATTCCTTCCAGTCCTGCTTGTGTATTTTACAGAAAAGCAAACTGAGGCCAGATGACGTTGGATAGCTCGCTTAGGCTCACTCACCTCAAATCTTTTTCTTATTAACATAAACTCTTGGTTTAAAACTGGCATATGTTTTTCTCCCCCTCCTTTCCCTCACCTTACTCTTTGTCTTACGATAAAATTTTTTGTCCTATTTGATTAGGATCTGCAATTGTATAAACCCTAATTTCAACAGGTTTGAAACCCCTGCTCGGTATTCTCAAGGATACGAGGCAAGAACTAATTATTTTTTCTTTTTTTTTCTGGGACAGGGCAAAATGTCGACATTAATTTTGCTAATCTATCCAGGATTTTTCTTCTATATATTTTTCAGAATAAAAAGAAGTAGGCCAGGTGCCATTGCTAACACCTGTAATCCCAGCACTTTGGGAGGCTGAGGCAGGTAGATCATGAGGTCAGGCGTTCAAGACCAGCCTGACCAAGACGGTGAAACCTTTCTCTACTAAAAATACAAAAATTAGCCAGGCATGGTGATGGGCACCTATAATCCCAGCTACTCTGGAGGCTGAGGCTGAGCATTGCTTGAACCTGGGAGGTGCAGGTTGCAGTGAGCAAGACTCTGTCTCAAAAAAAAAAAAAAAAAAAAAAGAAAAGAAAAGGAAAAGGAAAAAAAGAAAGAAAGTAAAATAAAATGAACGTTGTTCATCTTCTCCGAGAATGAAGAAAGGGAAAAAGTGATTCTAGGGAAATCCAAACCTATTTGAAGCAGGGTAGCTGTAAGTGTGACTAGAAAACAGTAAGGGGCAGACCAAACAGCTTCTTTCTTTGAGAACAAGCCCTTGGTGTTGATTATGTAACACTGGTGACTGCAATCCCTGAGGAAGCTGCCCGCCTGCCACAGTGTGGTTCAGTGGTTAAAAACGGACTTGAGACCAGTCAGATTGCCAGTAACTAGCCAAATATATACGTGATAGCCAGTAACTAGCTAAATATATACGTGAACAAATTCCTCAACTACTCTATACCCAAGTTCATTCCCTCATCCGTAAAACAGGGGTAATAAGAGTACCCGTCTCACAGAGTCATTGTGAGGCTTACATGGGTTCATCTCTGTAATGTGCTGGGAAAAGTGCCTGGAACATTCTAAGGGTGCAATTTGTACTTATCGTTATCATTACCTATTATCAACCCTGTTTCCCAGCTCATCTTTGAATCTGAAAATATGGGCCAGGGATGGAAAAGGAGGGGAATTATTTTACTATATTTGACTGGATCTCAGGAACACAAGAGTTACAACTTGGTGAGAGCATGAGGAATCCTTTTTCCTGCACCTAAACCCAGCTGTAACCATGAAGGCATGCATGCTTGCAGCTAACATTGAAAGAAAGAGCAGTTTCCTGAGTGTGCTTTCTTAGAGAAATCTCTGATAGGCTTCAGACTTTTACATTAAAGTCTAGTTTCTGGCTAATATAATGAGCCCTCTCTGAAACTAGCCCAATGTGCACTGGGCTTTCTCACTGTGGCATCAGGTCTGCAACAGAGAGTGACAGTTGCGACACCAAGTCTTCAGCAGTGGGATTGGGTTTTAGATTCTGTTGCTAATGCCCCTATTGCCAATAAGCATTCGATATTTTTCTGCTCAGCCTTCTTCTTATGCCATTGGTAATGCCCTTCTCAAATATGGGCTGGTCCTCCAGGGGAGATACACGCTTTTTTCTTCTAAAAAGCCCCAGGACTTCAGAGCCAGCCCCACTATGATGCATGAAAAGGGTTAGTGGGCAAATAATGGGACCTCTCTCTTCTCCATCAGATTCACAGTCCTTCCAGTTCCGTGTCAGTGCTCTTGCCTTCAGTGAGTTTGCAGTGGAACTCTCAGGAGGTATCACATAATTACTAGCACACAAGGAAGAATTGAAAAGTAGAGAGGGAATCTTAAGACAATTTCCAATAGCAATTAATTGGCTTGACACCAAAACATTCTGAAGGCCATTTTATGCTGGAAAGAAAAACAGTGATCTGGGCATCCCTGATCCTGCCAATGAAATCATGAAGTAGGAAAACCTTCTGATGTTTCTTTTTTATGTGTCTTTCCTACAATCATCAGTGCAAACACCCAATACCCATAACAAATAGAGAACCTGGCTAATTGTGTAAATTTCTTCCAAAACAATCAGGTCTTAGCCTTTCCCATGGCATTTGAGAGAGCAACCAAATACGCAAGTTAAAGCTAACATGCATTGGACATGGGAGTCAGTAGGTACAGCAGAAATAAGCACCATCATTGGTCATGCCCTGGGAACAGTTAGAAACATTCTTCACTTGCTCAACCTGAAAAAAAAAAAAAAAAAGAACCGGCTCCAGCTTATCTTGGTAAGTGGCTAATGTGAAATGAGCCCGCAGAAGCCTGCCATGGCCTCAGAACCATCTCCTCCATTCTGAGCAGTGCCCTTGGCAACACAACAGAAGGAGGAAGGGGGAGAGGCCCCACCCCAGGAAAAGGAAAGAACAGCATGAAACACGATGCAGCTGCTGAACTTTCTTTTCATTACCTTTAAATTATATCAATTTCTAGACTTTGGGATATCTACTGAAAGGAGAAAAAGGACTTTACAAATAATCTATCCGCTTTTAACCCAACTCAAATTGAGCAATAATGAAAGTAATTCTGCCTAGGCAGAGACTGGACCACCACTCTCACTGCTCCCTGCCTCCCAGTTCTGTGTAGCTAGGAGTCTCCATGTTAGCTCTCCTCCTCTGAAACAAGAAAAACACAGTCCTCACTGCCGTCACCTCTGGCCCTGTGTTACCCCTCACCTGGGGTGACTCACTACATCAGCCCAGGGTGTGAGCGAGGGCAGGGCTTATGTACCAAGGCTGGAGGAATGTGCGCCTCTCTCCAGCTTCCTTAATCACCTGTGCCTGAAGGGTATCTGTTAGAAATGCTCCTGGGCATTTAAATTATTGATGTGCTCCATAGTCCAAGTGGAAGGGGGGGAAGAGGTGACTAAAATGTCGGTTGGCCCGCTGAGGTTGGAGGGGTTGAGCGGTAACGTGGTGGGTAGAGGAGGGGGTGTCAGCCGTACCAATCCCCAAACCTTTGTCGAGATCCTAGCACTCCAAGCCCTTCCTTGATCTTCTGCCATGAGGTGCATTTTATTATCACTGTATCTACAGATCTTTGAGTCATCTGAGCTTGACCTCTTGGTCATGGGATAAGAAATGAGGACAAGAGGGTAAGGAAATGTAAAAGCTTTAGTATACCTATTTTGTGCTAGTCATTGTTCTAGGAGCTGGATACATAGAACCGATAAGACAGACAAGCTTCCTACATCCAAGAAGGAGAGACAGACAACGAAAAGATAAGCAAATAAACAGATCATTTTAATAGCAGGCAAGTTCTATGAAGAGGGTACTCTTACGGAAGAGAGAAAAGGGGTAGGGCAATATTGAGAAGGATGGTGAGGGAAGGACATGCCATTTGATCCTTAACCTGAATAAGAAATGATAGCCAGCCAACGATCTGGGGGAAAAACATTATAAGTAGAAAGAACGGCAAATGCAATGCCCAGGAATGAGGCTGGATAATCAGAGCAACAGAAAGAAGACATGGGTCCCCTGATCAGAGTGTCTGCAGGGCAGGCTACTACGGCGTGGAGATGAAGTGGTCAGTTGCTCTCAGATTGCAGAGGGACTTGCAAGCCACTGTAAGGAAGTTGGGAGCCATTGGAGTGTTTCCAAGCAGTGAAGTAACATGAAGTTCATCACCTGTGTTTTCCACTCACATATGTGACACACACATATAAACCCATACAAAAACACAAGGAAGATAAATGAGTAGGAAGAGACTTAGTTTGAGTTGTGAAAATATTTTAATATTTTATGTTTTTATAATTGACTGTTACTGAAAATTGGATATTTAGAAAGGTGAACAATTTCTCAGAAGTATAAAATGAAGGGCTAGATTAGAAAATAAGGCAAGTATTTCTTGGAAACCCTTTTATAAAATTAATACCTGAAATGAAACAGCACTATCTACACAGAAGTCATGCTGGACACTGACTTTTGAAAGCCAACCTTTAAGATACTTCTTTGTGACCAGAACAGGGTCACAAAAGGAAAAAGCTGGATGGCTTTTTCACTAAGCCCCTCGGACTTACATATCCATTAAGAGAAGGCACAGCTTGGTTTAAGGAACCAAAAACCAGTAATTTACAAGTGGCGTGGTTTATTCCTATTTGCTCAGAGCACCAAGCCTCCCAGACAAGAACTTTCAGTTTTACCCGCTTATTTAACCACAATGGTCTCTCTTTGTCCAAAGACATTGCACCACCCTGAAGGATGCAGTCAATGGAAGTTCTTAGAGCAAGCAAATGTTTTGGGGTGTTGACCTATAAAATTCCTTCAGATACTTCTTTTCTATTGACTGATTTCCTTCCTTCCTTCTTTCTTTCAACCCTAACCCTCCCTCTTTTTCTTCCTTTCTTCTTTATTTTCTTTCAAGAACTTTAAAAGAGAGAGAGAAAAATCGGAGAGAAAAGGAAGGATTATTTTTATTATGAACTGTGAGTATAGCCAATATGGCTAAAATTACATAATATTATTCTTCTGAAAGGATGGAGTTTTAAAAACTTGGTAACCTCTGAGACTACAAGTAAACAGAGACTTCATAGCCACAGAGCTTCTTGTTGTTGAAAGCAAATATGTAAGAAGGCAAACAAATACCTTTTTTAAAAACACTGAAGATAATGTTGAAGAAAATTATGATAATCTTGGACAGAGTGGTTATTAGCAAGGAATACATAAAAACATGAATTACTTGTGGGTATATTCAGTTAATCTTATTTACCCTTTACAAACTTAAAGATATAATGAAACGAAATATGTTAAGAGTAAACAACAGAAGTCAAATAGTAAACAAAACAGGGAGAATCTACATAAAATAGTAGGAGAATCTACTATAAACAAGACAAACAAAATACTTAACTTTGAAAAATATGGACACTTCCCATTATCATGTATTTTCCTTTCACAGTGTTTCCAGAGCTCCAAATAAATAAGATTTTGAAATCTCATTTTCACCTCAGATATATTTCCTTCATCTGAATAAACACTGGAAGCTAGCTCAATGATTAAAAATGCAAAAAATAAAAGTGTGGTAGACTGAAGTCCTACAACAATATCTACGTTCTAATCCTTAGGATCCTGTAAATCAGTGGGCCCCAACCTTCTGGCACCAGGGATCAGTTTCATGGAAGACAATTTTTTCATGGACACAGTAGGAGGGGCATGGTTTTGGGATGATTCTAGCACATTATATTTATCGTGCACTTTATTTCTATTGTTATTACACTATAATAGATGATGAAATCATTATACAACTCAACATAATGTAGAATCAGTGGGAACCCTAAGCTTGTTTTCCTGCAACTAGATGGTCCCATCTGAGAGTAATGGGAGACAGTGACAGATCATTAGGCATTAGATTCTCATAAGGAGCATGCAACCTAGATCCCTTGCATGCACAGTTCACTATAGGGTTAGCACTCCTATGAGAATCTAATGCCGCCACTGATCTGACAAGAAGCAGAGCTCAGATGGTAATGTGAGCAATGGGGATCAGCTGTACATACAGACAAAACTTTGCTTGCTTGCCTGCCACTCACCTCCTTCTACGTGGCCTGGCTCCTAACAGGCCTAAGACCTGTACTGGTTTGTGGCCTGGGGGTTAGGAATCCCTGCTGTAAATGTTACCTTATATGGAAAAAAGAGATTTTGCAGATGTGATTAAGTGAAGGATCTTGAGGTGAGGAGGTTATCCTGGACTATTCAGGAGGGCTCTAAGTGCAATCACATGTATCCTCATAAGAGAGACACAGAGTTTGACACAGAAGAGGAGAAGGCAATCTGAACACAAGCTGTTGTGATGTGCCCATACGCCAAGGAATGCTGGCAGCCACCAGGAGCTGGAAATTTGCCAGGAGTGGATTGCCCGTAGAGGCTTTGGAAGATTTACAGCCCTGTCAACTCGCACCTGGTTTTCAGGGTAGAGAAACGAATTTCAGATTTCTGGACCACCAAACTACTACAGATGATCTCTGTTGATTTTGGATATCCAGTTTGTGGTAATTTGTTACAGCAGCCACAGGAGATTAATACAAAAGCTATTCTGAATTAATGCTTACTGACGAAGGGAATGTAAAGGGCAGTGAGGGGGCAGAATTTTAATAAATGAGATAGCATGAAAATTATCTGCTTTTTTTTCTCTTAAGGAACAAATCACAATACTCATTTCATTATGTTTAGGGCATGTAACTTTAAAGAAAAGCACTTAATAGCTAGGTCATATTGGCCGGTAAGGTTTTAGTACTAATCACATAGGAAATGTTGACTCTTCACTTGTTGAAGATACTATAAACCCTGAAACCTTTTTTTTTCCTTTTTTTTTTTTCTTTTTTTTCTTTTCTTTTTTTTTTTTTTTTTTTGAGAGAGAGAATCTCACTCTGTCTCTCAGGCTAGAGTGCAGTGGCACAATCACGGCTCACTGCAGCCTCAACCTCCTGGGCCTGAGCTGTCTTCCCACCTCAGTGTCTTGACTAGATGGGATTACAGGTGAGTGTCACCACACCTGGCTAACTTCAGTATTTTTTGTAGAGATTGGGATCTCACCATGTTACCCAGGCTGGTCTTGAACTCACGGAGTCAAGCAATCTGCCCACCTCAGCCTCCCAAAGTACTAGAATTATAGGCATGAGCCACTGCACCCACCTGAAACAATTTTTAAATAAGTCAACATAATACATGCAGATGATTTTTTAAAAAATAGTGCAGGCAGATTTGGACTGAGCATTAATTCACTAGCTCTGCACTCCCAAAATTCCCAACTCCATTCTTCATTGGAGGCAGTGCTTCTGATGGTTACTTTCACAATTCCAAGTAACATGATTACATCTCTATTATCAACTTTAGGTTGGGGGGAACTCCAGTGACCTCTCTATTAAGAAAGATGGGCTGGGCGTGGTGGCTCAAGCCTGTAATCCCAGCACTTTGGGAGGCCGAGGCGGGTGGATCACGAGGTCGAGAGATCGAGACCATTCTGGTCAACATGGTGAAACCCCGTCTCTACTAAAAATACAAAAAACTAGCTGGGCGTGGTGGCGCCTGCCTGTAATCCCAGCTACTCAGGAGGCTGAGGCAGGAGAATTGCCTGAACCCAGGAGGCGGAGGTTGCGGTGAGCCGAGATCGCGCCATTGCACTCCAGCCTGGGTAGTAAGAGCGAAACTCCATCTCAAAAAAAAAAAAAAGAGAGAGAGAAAGATGAAGATTCAGCTCTGAGGTTTTCTACCTGGATGCAGATTAAAATCACCTGAAGAGCTTTTAAAACATACCTGTACCTCGTTCCCACCCCTATAAATTCTGGCTTATTTTGTATTGGGTGGGATCTAAGTATTAGTTATTTTTCAAGATATTCAGATGATTCTTCTGTGAAATCAGGGCTGAGAACTACTAATTTGTTCGCATTCAATGCCTGTAGTCCGTCCGTCCGTCCTTCCTTCCTTCCTTCCTTCCTCCCAACATTTACTAATTATAGTACATATGTTCTTTCTTTTTTTGTCATTCTTACAATTAGGTGTTTTTATGGTATTAATCTTTATTCAATTAATCTTATTAAATGATATAGTTAAATATCTATTTTTTGTCTATCAACTTTGGATGCCATTTTTCTGATTCCTAACTGTAGTAGGCAGAATTCTAAGGTGACCCCCAAGTTTCTATCCCCTGGTGTGCATACCTTGTGTAATCCTTTTCCTTTAAGTGTGGGCAGGGCCCATTACTAATTAGTTAAGTTTGAGTTAATTAACAGGAGGTGTCCAGGGTGGGCCTGACCTAATCAGGTGAGTCATTTAAAAGAAGGTGAAGCAACAGAGATGCTCTCCACCTGGCATGTAAGAAAGCAAACAGCCATGCCATGAACTGTGTCTGGAATATTCCATGAGGAACACCAATCTTACAACAACAAGGAGCTGAAAATCTACCACAACCAGTGGGCTGGGAAGAGGACCCCCACCTACGATAAGAGTGCAGCCCTGGCTGACTCCTTGATTGCAGCTTGGCAAGACACTGATCAGAAAACCCAGCTGGTCCATGCCAAGAAGTCTGACCTACAAAAACTATGAGATAATGAGTGTTGTTTTAGGCTGCTAAGTTTGTGGTAATTTGTTATGTACCAAGAGAAAGCTAAAATACTAGCCAAACAGGATGAAGATACTGTGACTCTTACTGTTCCCTTAATATCACTCCTGTGTTTCCTGAATCCTAGTTTCTATCCACTACACATTATTTTTATGTTTTCAAGGTTAATAATATTTACATTGGCTGAGCGCAGTGGCTCACTCCTGTAATCCCAGCACTTTGGGAGGCCGAGGCAGGGGGGATCACTTGAGGTCAGGAGATCGAAACCATCATGGCCAACATGTGAAACTCTGTGTCTACTAAAAATACAAAAAAGTTAGCTGGGCTCGGTGGCAAGTGCCTATAATCCCAGCTACTCAGGAGGCTGAAGCAGGAGAATCTCGAACTTGGGAGGTGGAGGTTGCAGTGAACAGAGATCACACCAGTGCACTCTAGACTGGGCAACAGAGCAAGATTCCATCTCAAAAAATAATTATAATATTTACATTCTGTTCTACGATATGATAGTGCCATGGTTATGAGAAGGTTCTGTAGCAGACTGGTTTTGTTTGAACCTGGTTCTGCTCACATTAGCTGATTAAATTTGGGCAAACAAGATACTCTATCTGTAACTCCGTTTCTTGATCCATATTTTACAGATGAAGAAAAGTAGGTCCTACTTCTTGTGAGACACAAGAGTTTATGCATGGTTAGAAAAGTGACTAGCACATAATATTAATAGCAACTCACGATCATGTTCATGCTTTTCATGATTTGACATCAGTTTATTCTAAAACTTAAAAAGTAAGAAATTGCATTTACTTAAATGAGACTAAGTAAATTTTTTTATAGCAGTGCCAAATAGTGTGCTCATATTCAGTGTCTTTATCTGCAGGTCCAGTGTCATGACTTCTGGGCTATTTGAAAGAGAATGTTTCCAGCACCAAGGTCAAATGGATACTATTTTTTTCTTATACTTCATCAATTCTCAAACATTTGCCATATTTTAGCTTATTTTGGATAAGACAATAACTTCTGTGTACAGATTTTAAATTTTCTCTTCCTAAGAAAAAATTATTTTATAATGTTTCAAAATCATCCAGTCTTTTAAGAATTCAAAAAATTCCAAGAATTTCCTCTCTCTCTAGAAATATCCCTTAGCTCCAATCTGGACTAGTTCTCTAAGTTGCGAAATGGCAGCCAACCTGAAATTGTCTGGTAAATACTCGAACACTTATATTCTAGTGATCAGAAAAAAAAAAAATCCCAAAGATAGTGGTATAAAGTACATTTTCCTGGAAACTTCTGTCGGTGTGATAATTATGGCTCGGGATAGTCTCATGAGGAAGAGGACCAGCTTTGAGGTCAAACACTCCTGAGTTCTGATCCTACCTCATCATTTTCTCACCGCGAGATCTTAGGCAAATAATGAACTTTTCAGAGCCTCGGTGTCATCTTTAGAATGATGATAACAGCACATGGCTGATAATTCTGAAGATGGTAAATTAAATGAGATAGTGAGTGTAAGCCCTGTGCATGGTACCTGGCACATAGTAAATGTTTCTTCAATGGGAGCTATAATCATTATTTATCAAGGACTGCAGCTTATCATTCTTTTCGCATTTAATTAACCCATTCAATAAGAATTTTTTTATTTTTAACTGGAATATAAAATACAAAAAAAAACATAAAATGCAAACATTCTGTTTAAGCAATAATAGTAAAATGAACACACCGATAACAAACAAACAGGTTTAAAAAATACACTGTTATTATCCCTCACTGCCCCTTGCCCCCTGCCCCTTTACTTCATCCGCACCAGAAATACTTCCTTGCATCTTAAAGGTAACTGCTATTATTTCTAATTTTTTTAAACATATATGGTAAATCCTTCCATGCTATCTTTTTAGTTTTATTATCTAAAGATAAGCCATAGATAACTTATGAGTTGCCTAATGAAGTTTGGTGTATTGATTTCATATTTATTGAGGACATGGTGTGCAAAAACTATACAGAAACTAATAAAGTGATATACTGTTTGCTCTTCAGCAGCTTATAGTGATGAAAAATAAAGCCATGCTCTGTTTCCAGCTTGCCTGATGCCCTTTATACCATTTTCTTATGGATATAACAATATTTACTAGAAGCAAAAGTACTATTGGAAATTGTTCTTTTTAGAACGATTTTCAAAGCAAACTTTATGCTCACATCTCATGACACAAAGAAAGAAGGAAATGAAAAGGGGCTTAACATTTATTTAGAACCTGCTTCCTGCTCAGCAATGTGCTGAAGTTTTTTCCATTTTACTTGTTTGTTACAACCATCTAATATGATGGATATGATACAGGAGGAAAGAATAGGTTTCTCTCTACCATTAATAATTCTTAACTGTAACTCTCCATAACAAAAGATAGATTAAGAGAATAACAGATAGAAGTTTACTAACATGTATACCTCATATATACATCAGAGAAATCCAGAGAAATGGGTAAATAAATCTCTAGAGTAGATCTCAAAGAAAGAGACTACATCTGTGTCTTCAGTTTCTCTAAATAACCAGCTCAAAATAATCAATTTGCCAAATAGGCATATTTGGGGGAGTACAGTCACATTTTGGGGTCATGTGTCCTGAACTCCACCAATATTGTTAACACTATTTAGCTTGTGTGGAAATTGAGGTAATGAATAGAAAGCTGTGACAATACAATCTTTAAAATGGTAATTGCTGAGACTTACATGTCACTATATCAAAAAGGTTTAATAATTATAAATGTAAATGCACCTAAAAATAGAGTTCCAACATGCATGATAAAAATCCAACAGAATTAAAATAGAATTAGAAAACTCAACAATTATAGTTGGAGATTTCAGTACTGCTCTCAATAATCAATAGAAATGTTAAACAACAACAAAAATAGCAGGAATATAGAAAATTTTGACAATGCTCTACCAACCAACTCAACTCAAGTGGCATATAGAGACATTCTATCCAACAACTCAGAATACACATTATTTTCAAGCACACATGGTTAGATCATAATAGCCCATATGCTTGGCCCTAAAACAAGCCTCGATAAATTTAAAAGAATTAAGATTATACAAAGTATGCTCTCCAATCACAACAGGATTAGAAATCAACAACAGAAAGAAATCTGAGAAATTCCTAAATATTGGCAAATCACATAACATGCTTCTAAACATCCCATGGTTCAAAGAAGAAATCACAAGGAAAATTAGAAAATATTTCAGTCAAAATACGCCAAAATTTAAGGGATACAATTAAAGCAGTGCTTAGAGGGAATTTATAGTTTTAAATGTCTATATCAAGGAAGAAGAAAGCTGCAAATCAATTACCTAAGTTTTCACTTAAAGAAAACAGAAAAAGAAAGGCAATTTCATTTTCTTTTAGTAATCAAGAAAATTGACAAACCGTCAGTTAGACTGACCAAGAAAAGAGAGAAGACACAAATTAAGGGGTGGGGCCAAGATGGCCGACTAGAAGCAGAGCCCTTTGGAGGCTCTCATCGAAAAAGACCATAATAAGCCTGTGAATCCTTCACCAGCAGCCAAGGTTTATCTAGGTTTTCTCATCAAAATTGACTAAAAGGCTGGTGTGACCCATGGAGAGAAGGAGAAGCAGTGTGGTGCTACAGCCCACCTGAGAACTACATGGGGAAGAGGAACCCCGACTCTCAGTCAAGGGAGGTGGTGAGTGAGTGCACTACCCAGCCAGGGAAACTGCATTTTCCATGGAACTGTGCAACTCATGGATTGGAAGATCCCACTCGCAAACCCACACCACTGGGGCCTAGCATCACACCCCAGGAATGCACAGATTCTTACAGCTTCTCCCCTGGAATCTACTTAAGCCGTATCAAACCCCCGAGAGAGGGTGATCAGCACTGGCTGGGGCTGCTTGCTGTCTAAGCCCTTTGAGCTCCTTGGGAGACAGCCAACAACTAGCACTGGAACTGGCAACTGTCTAACACTAACATGCTAAGCTCCCTGGGCAGGGGAAGGGCACTCATTTCTATAGTTCTAGGCTGTGCTTTTCCCCTGCTGGAGCCAGGGAGGTTGGATGACTTGGTCCCAAGACTTGTCCCCACAGCCCAAAACGTGGGCTGTGGCCGTCTGTGGCCAGAGTGCCTCTTCAGGTTTAACCCTGACACATCCTTCCTCAGTGGGTGGGGCTTCCCTGCAAGATCTCCAATAACTCCAGCCAGAGGTTCAGGGACAGAATGTGGATCTCCCTGGACCTGAGTCCCTAGGGGGAGGGGTGGCCACAGTCTCTGTAGACCAGCAGACTTAGCCTCTTCTCCTGGTTCTTATGAAGAATCTGGGCAGGCCAGGTGAATGGGTTTCCCCCCAGCAAAGCACACCATCTCCACCAAGGGACAAAGTACCTCATTAAATGGGTCCTGCTCCCTGTGCCACCCAACTGGGTGAGACCCGCCAACAGGGGTTGTCAGACATCTCTACAGGAGTGATCCTACTAGCATCAAGTTGGTGTGCCTCGAGCTCAAAGGTCCCAGGAGAAGGAGGGAGAACCCACCTTTGCTGCCCTCCAGCCTCCTTGAGTAACATCTTCAGGCACAGGAATAAATAAGGTAAGTAAGGCCTGAAGTGAACCCCCAGCAAACTGTAGCAGCCCTGCAGAAGATGGACCTGACTATTGAAAGAAAACAAAACAAGCAGAAAGTGACAACAGCATCATCAACAACAAACAAAAAGAACAAGAACAACAACAAGAACCCTATCCAAGGGTCAGCAGCCTCAAAGACCAAAACTAGACAATCTTACAAAGATGAGAAACATAAAAATGATGAAAACCAAAAAGGCCAGAGTGCCTCATCTCCAAATGTTTGCAGTGTCTCTTCATCAAGGGTGCAGAATTGGACAAAGGATCAGATGGACGAATTGACAGAAGTAGCCTTCAGAAGATGGGTAATAAAAAATTATGATGAGCTAAAGGAGCATGTTCTAACCCAATGCAAAGAAGCTAAGAACCTTGATAAAAGGTTAGAGGAATTGCTAACAAGAATAACCAGTTTAGAGAGGAACATAAACGACCTGATGGAGATGAAAAACACAGTATGAGAATTTTGTGAAGCATCAACAGCCAAATCAACTAACTGGAAGAAAGAATATCAGAGTCTGAAGACCACTTTACTGAACTAAGACATGCAAAGAATAGAGAAAAAAATGAAAAGAAATAAACAAAGTCTCCAAGGAATATGGGACTTTGTAAAAAGACCAAATCTATGATTGACTGGAGTACCAGAAGGAGATGGGAGGAATAGAAACAAGCTGAAAAACACACTTCAGGATATTGCCCAGGAGAACTTCCCTAAACTGGGAAGACAGGCCAAATGCAAATTCAGGAAATACAGAGAGCACATTAAGATACTCTGCAAGAAGATCGACCTCAAGACACATAATGATCAGATTCTCCATGGTTGAAATAAAGAAAAAACTAAGGGCAGCCAGAGAGAAAGGCCAGGTCACCTACAAAGGGAAGTCCAACAGACTAGCAGTAGACCTCTCAGCAGAAACTCTACAAGCAAGAAGAGACTGGGGATCAATATTCAACATTCTTTAAGAAATGAATTTATAACCCAGAATTTCATATCCAGCTTCATAAGTGAAGGAGAAATAAAATCCTTTCCAGAGAAGCAAATACTGAGGGATTTTGTTACTGCCAGGCCTGCCCTGCAAGAGCTCCTGAAGGAAGCACTAAATATGGAAAGGAAAAACCAGTATCAGCCACTGCAAAAACACACCAAAATATAAAGACCAATGACACTATGAAGAAGCTGCATCAACTAATGTGCGAAATAACCAAACATCATGATGACAGGATCAAATTCACACATAATAACACTAACCTAAAATGTAAAAAGGCTAACTGCCCTAATTAAAAGACAGACTGGCAAATTGGATAGAGTCAAGACCCATCAGTGTGCTGTATTCAGGAGACCCGTTTTACATGCAAAGACACACACAGGCTCAAAATAAAGGGATGGAAGAAAATTAACCAAGCAAATGGAAAGCAGAAAAAGAAAAGCAGGGATTGCAATCCTAGCCTCTGACAAAACAGACTTTGAACCAATGAAGATCAAAAAAAAAGACAAAGGAGGGCATGACATAATGGTAAAGAGATCAATGCAACAAGAAGGGCATTCTGAATATATGTGCATCCAATACAGGAGCACCAGATTCACAGAACAGGTTCTTAGAGACCTGCAAAGAGACTTAGACTCCCATACAATAATAGTGGGAGATTTTAACACCCCACTTTCAGTATTAGACAGATCAATGACACAGAAAATTAGGGATATTCAGGACTTGAACACAGCTCTGGATCAAGTGGACCTACTAGATGTCTACAGAACTCTCTACCCCAATCAACAGAATATACATTATTCTCAGTGTCACAGCACTTATTCTAAAATAGAGAACATAATCGAAAGTAAAACATTCTTCAGCAAATGCAAAAGAACTGAAATCATAACAAACAGTCTCTCAGACCACAGTGCAATCCAATTAGAACTCAGGATTAAGAAACTCACTCAAAACCACACAATTTCATGGAAATTGAACCACTTACTCTTGAATGACTTTGGGGTAAATAATGAATTTAAGGCAGAAATCAAGAAGTTCTTTGAAACCAATGAGAACAAAGAGACAACATATCAGAATCTCTGGGACACAGCTAAAGTGTATTAAGAGGGAAATTTATAGCACTAAATGCCCACATCAGAAAGCTAGAAAGATCTCACATTGACATCCTAACATCACAATTAAAAAAGCTAGAAAGGCAAGAGCAAACTAATCCAAAAGCTAGCAGAAGACAAGAAATAACTAAGATCAGAGAAGAACTGAAGGAGATAGAGACAAAAAAAAAAAAAAAAAAAAAAATCAACAAATCCGGGAGGTTTTTTAAAATAAATAAATAAATAAATAAAAATAACAATAGACTGCTAGCTAGACTAATAAAGAGGAAGAGGGAGAAGAATAAAACAGAAACAATAGAAACTGATAAAGGGGATATCACTACTGACCCCACAGAAATACAAACTATCATCAGGGAGTACCATAAACACTACTATGTGAATAAACTAGAAAATCTAGAAGAAGTGGATAAATTCCTGGATGCATACCCCCTACCAGGACTAAACCAGGAAGTAGTCGAATCCCTGAATAGACCAATAACAAGCTCTGTAACTGAGGAAGTAATTAATAACCTACCAACCAAAAAATGCCCAGGACCAGATGGATTCACAGCTGAATTCTACCAGAAATACAAAGAGAAGCTGGTATCATTCCTTCTGAAACTATTATAAACCATTGAAAAGGAGGGACTTCTCCCTAATTCGTTTTATGAAGCCAGCATCATCCTCATACCAAAATTGGGAAGAGACACAACAAAAAAAGAAAACTTCAGGGCAATATCCCTGATGAACATTGAAGCAAAAATCCTCAATAAAATACTGGCAAACTGAATCCAGCAGCACATCAAAACCTAAAATGCAATTAAAACAAAACAAACAAAAAACTTATCCCAAATCGGCTTCATCCTTGGGATTCAAGGCTGCTTCAACATATGCAAATCAATAAATAATCCATAATATAAACAGAACCAAAGATAAAAACCACATGATTATCTCAATAGATACAGAAAAAACCTTTGATAAAATTTAGCATCCCTTCATGTTAAAAATTCTCAGTAAACTAGGTATTGATGGAACATATCTCAAAATAATAAGAGCTATTTATGACAAACTCAAAGCCAATATCATACTGAATGGGCAAAACTTAAGCATTCCCTTTGAAAACTGGCACAAGATAAGGATGTCCTCTCTCACCACTCCTATTCAAAATAACATTTGAAGTTCTGGCCAGGGCAATCAGGCAAGAGAAAAAAATAATGCATATTCAAATAGGAAGAGAGGAATTAAAACTGTCTGTGTGTAGATGACATGATCCTATATCTAGAAAATTCCATCGTCTAGGCCCAAAAGCTCCTTAAGCTGATAAGCAACTTCAGCAAGATCTCAGGATACAAAATCAATGTGAAAAAATCACAAGCATTCCTATACACGAACAGTAAGCAAGCAGAGAGTCAAATCATGAATGAATTCCCATTCACAATGGCTACAAAGAGAATAAACTATCATTAACATGAACAGGCAACCTACAGAATGGGAGAAAATTTTTGCAGTCTACCCGCCTGACAAGGGTCTAATATCCAGAATACACAAAGAACTTAAACATATTCATGAGAAAAAGAAAAAGAAAAACAACCCCATCAAAAAGCTGGCAAAAGATATAAACAGACACTTCTCAAAAGAGGAAATGTATGCAGCTAACAAACATATGAAAAAAAGCTCGACATCACTGATCATCAGAAATGCAAATCAAAACTACAATGAGATATCAACTCATGCCAATCAGAATGGTGATTATTAAAAAATCAGGAAATAATAGATGCTGGTGAGGCTGTGGAGAAATAGGAACACTTTTACACTATTGGTGGGAATGTAAATTAGTTCAATCATTGTGGAAGACAGTATGGTGATTCCTCAAGAGGATCTAGAACCAGAAATACCATTTGACCCAGCAATCCCATTATTGCGTATATACCCAAAGGAATATGAATTATTCTATATAAAGACACATGCATATGTATGTTTATTGCAGCACTATTTACAAATAGCAAAAATATGCACGCCCATCAATAATAGACTGGATAAAGAAAATGTGGTACATATACACCATGGCATATTATGCAGCCATAAAAAGTTATGAGATTATGTCCTTTGCAGGGACATGGATGAAGCTGGAAGCCATCATCCTCAGCAAACTAACACAGGAACAGAAAATCAAACACTGCATGTTCTCATTCATAAGTGGGAGCTGAACACTGAGAACACATGCACACAGAGAGGGGAACAACACACATCAGGGCCTATTGGGGGTTGGGAAGTGAGGGGAAGAAACTTAGAGGGCGGGTCAATAGGTGCAGCAAACCACCATGGCACATGTATACCTATGTAACAAACCTGCACGTTCTGCACATGTATCCCATTTTTTTTTAGAAGAAATAAAATAATAAAAAAAGAAGATACAAATTACCAAAATCAAAAACAAAAAGGAATTTAAGGGGATATTATCAATAGCTTTATTCCAATAACTTAGACAACTTATATGAAATGAACACATTTCTAAAAAGTCACAATTAACACATTTGACCCAGGAAGAAATAGAAAATTTGAGTAGGGATATAACAAATAAATTATTAAAAATCTTCCCACAAAGACAAACCCAGGCCCAGACAGCTTTACTGGTGACTTCTATCTAATATTTAAAGAAGTACTGTCAGTCCTTTACAAATTTGTTTAGGAAGTAAAGGAGGAAACACTTTTCAACTCATTCTATGAGGCCAGTATTTCCCCAGTACCAAAGCCAAAGACCTCACAAGAAAAGGACGCTATAGACCAATAGCCTTCATGAACACAGGCATAATAATTACTAACACAATATTATCAAATTAAATCCAGCAACATATAAAATGAATTATATGCCAAGACAAAGTATCCCAGATTTGTCAAAGGTTTATCCCAGGAATGCAAAGTTGTTTTCAGATCTGAAAATCAACCTGAAACAGGAAGGACAAACACCACGTGCTCATCTCAATAGATACAGAAAGAGAATTTGACAAAATCTAATATTCACTTAAAAACTCTCAGTGAATTAAGAATAAACAAGGAAAAAACAACTCCATGAAAAACAAAACAACCCCATTAAAAAGTGGGCAAAGGACATGAACAGACATTTCTCAAATGAAGACATTCATGTGGCCAAGAAACATATGAAAAAAGTTCAATATCACTGATTATTAGAGAAATGCAAATTGAAAACACAATGAGATACCATCTCACACCAGTCAGAATGGTGGTTATTAAAAAGTCAAGAAACAATAGATGCTGGCAAGGTTGCAGAGAGATAGAAATGCTTTTACACTGTTTGTAGAAATGTAAATTAGTTCAAGCATTGTGGAAGATGGCATGGTGATTCCTCAAGGATCTAGAACCAAAAATACCATTTGAGCTGGCAACCCCTTTACTGGGTATATACCCAAAGGAATATAAATCATTCTGTTAAAAAGATACATGCACGCATATGTTCATTTCAGCACTATTCACAATAGCAAAGACGTGGAATCAACCCAAATGTCCATCAAGAATAGACTGGATAAAGAAAATGTGGTACATATACACCATGGCATATTATGCAGCCATAAAAAGGAATGAGATCATGTCCTCTGTAGGGACATGGGTGGAGTTGGAAACTATTACCCTTAGCAAACTAACACAGAAACAGAAAATAAGACACTTCATGTTCTCACTTATAAGTAGGAGCTAAACAGTGAGAACACATGGAAATGGGGAGGAGAACAACACACTGGAGCCTGTAGACAGGTGGGTTGCAGGGAGGGAGAGAGAATTAGGAAAAATAGCTAATGCATGCTGGGCTTAATACCTAGGTGACAGGTTGATAGGGGAAGCAAACCACCATGGCACATGTTTAGCTAAGTAACAAACCTGCACATCCTGCACATGTGCCATGGAACTTAAAATAAAAATTAAAAGAAAAAAATAGAAGGGAGCTTCTTCAACTTGTGGATTTCGTGGCTTTTGTACAATTCTCTAAATTTACTACAATAATTTAATTCTAGATTTACAATGGGTGCATTTTATTATATGTAAATTATACCTCTGTATAGCCATGCAAAAAAATGAAAAATGGCTAAAGTGCCTCATTCTTATCAGTAGAAGCTGCTATGAGCAAAAAGTAGATCTTTATTATGTTCTCTTTGGAGCACAGCTCATTAGGATTGCTCAATCATTTTTTAGTAAATTACTCAACTGGGCTTCAAAAAACTAATCATGCTCCATGGACTATGACATTCAAGTAGCTACGTGTTCTTGCTATACTAATTATCTTTTAACTACTCTTTTTTTTTTTTCCCTAAAAGCAACATTTTGTACCTGTTTTCTCATCTCTGTGGCTTTGCAAACACTGTACCCTTCAGCCACTACGTGGTGCTTTTGGCCTGTTTAGCCTGAATGACTTCAGGATAGTCTAAGAGAGGGAGACAAAAGATGTGAACAATGTCAGATGGGTAGTCAAAAGCTGACAAGGGTCTTTATCAGACACAATTAGACAACTTTAACTCATGTTCATAGGATAAATCTTTTTTTTTCTCTTACTCCCTAAAAGTTGAATATGAAGTATCTCATGACTCAGAATTTTTCTGAAATGTGTGTTCCTTGGTGTGTGTGCACACAAAAGCCAACCTTATGAGGGAGCAAGTGGATAGGTAGACAAGTAATGGGGCTTCGTGTATTAATTATTCAACCAATATTTATTTTGTGTCTGCACTGTTCCAAGTGCTGATCTGGGTATTGGAGACACAGTAGTGTTCAAAACAAAGTCTCTGCCTTCATTGTAATGGGAGAGAAACAAACAATAAACAAAGCTACACTGATATTTAATCTGTGAGAGTTTTGGAAAGCCTTGAAAAGCTGAAAGGAGAATGTGGGAATGGTGGAAGTGGCAGTTACCATTGGATAGAAGTGGCCACCCATGGTTTTCCTAACAAGATGACATTTGAATGTGTCTGAAGGAAATGAGGGCGGGAATTGTGCAGCTAACTTGGAAAAAAGCAACCCAGGCAGAGAACAGGAAATAGGATTGTAGGCAAGAAGATTATTGGCATATTCAAGTAAGAGAAAGTGGGAAACGCATGTAGATGTAGCACAGAATATAAGGGGTACATGGCAGAGATAAGTTCAAAGAGGCAGAGGTGATGTGGCTTGTAGTGCATTAACAGTCTTGCAGGGCATTTTAAGGCCTTTGGATTTTAGTCTGAGTGAAATAGGAGCTATTGAAGGACTTTGAGCAAAGAAGTGACATGATCTGACTGTTTTAAATAAAGGGATTACTCTGGCTACTGTGTTGAGGTTGACTCTGGTAGGGTAGAGGTAGAAGTGGGGAGACCAATTAAGATGCTATTGCAGTAATCCAGGTAAGAGGTGGTTGTGGCTTAGATCAGGATGTTAGCCGTGAGAAGTGATCATGGTTTGTACACGTTTTTAAGGAAGAGTCAACAAGATTAGCTGATGATTAGATATAAGGTCTGAGAGAGAAATGGATCAAAAATGATTATTTATTTTAGTTATTTAACAAAAGTTCATGTAATACTAATTACATGCCAGGCACTGTTCCAGGTTCTTGACAAATATTGACTCAATCTTTGCAATAGCCCTATGCAATAGATACTATTTTTTATCCTCATCTTTCTGCCTTCAAGGTTTTGGCTCTGGGAAGCTAGGAGGATGGAGTTGTCATTTACTTAGAAAGAGAAAACGGTATAAAGAGGAAGCTCAGGATGATATGTTAAGGCTGATGTATGGTTGAGATGGCTGAAACAACTTTGTGGAGCTGTCAAGCGGGCAGTTGGTTTAAGAAGTCTGGAGTTAAGGAGAGTGATCTTGGCTGGAGACATACATTCAGTGGTCATCTATGTAAAGATTGTATTTAAAGACATGAAACTGATGAGATCTCCAAGGGAGAACAGATACAGAAGAGGAGAGGACCAATGACCAAGCTTGAGGCCATGAAATATTTTATTTATTTATTTATTTATTTTTTTGGTGTGTTTTTATTTTATTTTTTATTTATTTATGTAATATGCAGACAAACTATCAGAAAAGACAGAGAAATGGCCAAAGAGCTTGACATCCTGAGAGCCAAGAAAAGAAATTGTTTGAATGAGGAGGAAGTGAGCCACTATGTTAAATGCCATAATTGGTTATTTATTGGTTACTTTCGGAGAAGAATAGAAGATGGTAAGTAAAGATAACTCTTTTGAGGTATTTTCTATAAAAAGGAATAGAGAAATATAGCAGTAACCAGAGAATAATATAGGAACAAGAGGGTTTTTCTTTTTTGGTTTTAAGAATGAGTGAAGGCTGGGTGTGGTGGCTCATGCCTGTAATCCTAGCACTTTGGGAGACTGAGGCAGGCAGATCGCCTGAGGTCAGGAGTTTGAGTCCAGCCTGGCCAACATGGTGAAACCCTGTCCCTACTAAAAATACAGAAATTAGCAGGGCATGGTGGTGGGTGCCTGTAATCCCAGCTACTTGGGAGGCTGAGGCAGGAGAATTCTTTGAAACTGGGAGGTGGAGGTTGCAGTGAGCCAATATCGCACCACTGCACTCCAGCCTGGGTGACAAGAGCAAGACTTGGTCTCAAAAAAAATAAGAATGAGTGAATTGGCACATTCGTATGCTGGTGGAAATGGTCCAGTAGAGAAGGAAGAAAAGATTGCTACAGGAGAGAGAAAATGAAACGATGTGAATGAGCAGTTGAAAGAGGATGATGAAGCAGAAAGCTTAGACTTGTACAGAAGCAGAGACAAGTTATCCTCAGTTCATGGAGAGAAAGCAGGATGTATGGAGACAGATGCAGCTATTGGGGGAGATATGGCTGACACCGGATCTCCCTTCAGATTGTTTCTATCTTTCAGTGGACTAGAAAAAAGGTCATAAGTTGAGAGCGAAGATCAGGGGAAGCACTGAAATTTTGAGAAGAGAGAGGTGTGAAATGAACATCCGGGAAAATGGCAACTGTCAGCCAAAGCATTTGCCCAACCACAGGTCACTCCATCCTTCCCATCTCAGTACTTGGATTTGGAAACAGTTTGGTTTTCAAGGGGTCCCTATTAGAATGCAAATATCTGGAAACCCAGGTGCTTTTCAGCTGGTTTGCGTGATTAACACATTTGTGTAGGGGATGTCTGAATTGTGAGGCAGGTGAGTCAGATCCCTCAGGTCCTGGTGCTATTACTTGATTGTTCCTGGGAAATGTAAATGTCACCTTCTTTTATCTGTTTCAAGGAAAGTAACTTATTAAATGTAAAACTTAATGTAATTAATTTGAAAAGTTTTGCAAGATTTAGTATAGTTAAATACACATATCAGAAAAATAATTTATCAAGCCATTTGTCTCAATTTTTTCCTGTAGAAATAAGACGTTAAGATCAGGCTTTTGGTGAGCACCAAGTAAGTGGTGGCAGGAGAGATACCCGTTCTTAGAAAGGAGAAAGGGGTCTCCTACCGAAGGAGAGGCGTTACTCCAGACTAATAATTACTTTACAATTATGGGAACTTACCCTGTGTCTGCCAAACCTAAGCATCATTGAATTAATACACCATCCCAAATTAACAAATACCGAGCAAGAACATATTAACTTGTCCAGCCTTCTACTATTGGGGCCGAATAATTTCTACAGAATTTTATTATTTTTTTAAAATTAAATTGAATTTATTTACTTATTTATTGATACATTTCTCACTCTATTGCTCAGGCTGAAGTGCAGTGGCATTGTTTTGGCTCCCTGCACCCTCCACCTCCCAGATTCAAGCAATTCTGCCTCTGCCTTTAGATTAGCTGGGATTATGGGTGCCCACCGCCACGCCTGGCTAATTCTTGTATTTCTAGTAGAGACAGGGTTTCACCATGTTAGCCAGGCTGGTCTCAAACTCCTGACCTCAAAGTGATCCACCTACCTCAGCCTCCCAAAGTGCTGGGATTACAGGCATGAACCGCTGTGCCTGGCCCAGAATTTTCTTTTTTAAAAAATGTGTTCTCTTACCTCTTGAATGGCAAGAGAATGCTTGACATAAGGCACATGGGCTCTGGCATGTCGCTGAAGCTTGCTTTAGAATCCAAGTTCTCGTGCATTCTCACTTTGTGATACTGGGAAAACATCCTAATCTCACTGAGACTTTTTCCTCTTCTGTAAATCACAGGCTACTGATGAAGGTTGTTATGAAACTCAATGAAACATGTCATAGTGTGCAGATCTGTGTCTGGCATATTGAAAGGGCTATCATTATTAATTGTATGTTGCTAGACACTTAGGTGTTATCTTCTTTTATACCTGGAAAAGCATCTAGAGTTTCCTCTGAAGATTTCTGCTTAAATTTGTATTGGGAAATCCAGCTTCACACACACACACACACACACACACACACACACACACACACATATTACATATATATTATATGTATATAGAGCTTCACTATACTGCTACTCAGAACACTCAGCACTTCATTTCTGGCCAGTAAAATGTATGGGCTTTTTTTTTTTCCCCCACACCAAGCAATTCTCCAATTCTCTGTAGATACCAACTGGGTGTCCTATAGATCAATACAATCCTGATACCAATCCATGTTAGCACAGACACCACAGGTTAAGGGTTCAGTCCCACCAGACTGCCCCCCACTTCAGATGTCAACCATAAGCAGTAGGTCCCCAGGTTACCCACAACTTCTGTCTCACTAGGCTACAAATCAGAAGTTCTCATGATCCTCCTCTTGGGTTCAGTAATTTGCTAGAGCTGCTCACAGACCCAAGAAAATTTTACTTACTATATTACTGGTTGATTACAAGGGCTATATTGAAGGATACAAATGAACAGCCAGATACATAGGGTAAGGCATGGGAGATGTGGCACCGAGCTCCAGGCCCTCTCTGGGTGGGCAGCCCTCCCAGCACTTCTATGTGTTCAGCAACCAGGAAGCTCTGTAAACCCCAACCTTCTAAGTTTTGCTGGAGGCCTCATTACATAAGCATGATTGATTAAATCATTGATCATTCATGATTAACTCAATCTCCTACCATTTTTCCCTCCCCAGGGGTTGAAGGGTGGGGCTGAAAGTTGCAATTCTCTCCCACAGCAACCAGCCTCCCATCCTTAGGGACTTTCCAAAAGTCACCTCATTATTAAACTCAGGTGTGTTTGAAAGGAGATTGTTATGAGTAACAAAAGACCTTTATTGCTCTTATCACCTAGAAAATTCCAAGGGTTTCAAGATTCCTGGCCAGGAACCAGATATGAAAATCATATTATGATATAATAAGAAATATATATTTTGAAAATCATAATATTATAATACACAACCTGAAGACCCACATATCACTAAAACAGAGAAATAAAAGAAGAATTGGAAAGTGGGAAATGTACAGGCTATGTTTTTAATCATCTCCTTGGTAATATAAACATGTCAGGGACTGCTGTATATTTTGCTCGTCTCTAGCTGGCCTAAGACTCTGGGAATCCTTAGCCAGTTGATAAGGAGGACATCTTTGTTTTACCATAATATGGTAAAAGCTCCAGAAGGGTGGAGACCATGTGTCTAGCTGAACTCAGTAAAGCTGCTTAATAACTCATTCAATGAAGGATAATAATTTTTTTAAAATGTGCCTGTCTTCAGCAGTTGGATTTCAGAGGACTGCAGCCACGAAGTCCATCTCACATGGCTTGGCCCCAGGAAGCGAGTGGGTGTGCTGGCGGCTGCGCTTTGAAGCGGTCTTTAATGATACCCTCCAACAACTGCATCCTTTGCTGATACAACTGTTTGAATCTTGCAGCTGTTTTGCTCTTGCTTATATGTCACTATTTAAAATGAGGAGAGCAGGAAAAATTCTTGGGACCACCTATAGAAACCTCATGGGCAGAATCCTCAAGCTGGGATGTTCCGGGAGCAAGAGCCAAGGCTCAGTGTTCTGCAGAAAGCCTGGCCTTCTGTGACCTCTGTGTATCCGTCAGCCCAGATTCTAGACACTCTGTCCTGGATAGGTTCCTAGGACAGGTCCACTGGGCAAAACCAAGGCTGATAACCCAAACTGTTATCCATTAACCTGACCAGGAGGGAAGGAGTCAGTGTGTGCAGTTTATAGGCCACAGCCATGGAGCCATATGTCTTTTACAGCCAGCTGGAGTGTGGGGCTGATCCCGTGCTTGTCATCTGGCCCTTTCTTCCCCGGCAGGTGACTGTTTATCCCTCTTGCAGGCCCTCCAGAATCTGGGACTATCAGTGCAGATTGCAGGTTATGCTGTACAAGCGTTTTTAGTTTCTTTATTTAGCCATGGAAACTCTTCTCCCGACAAACTCACAGACCAAAGCCCATTGTTTTAAAACAGTTAGTTTTAGAAGTACTTGGCATGAAGTGGTAGTAGATGAACCAAAGCTGGCTATCTCTACCGCGCCAAATTCACCACACACACACACACACACACACACACACACACGCACGCATGCACACCAGACACTCACTGAGATACCTCTATAGAATTCTTAGGACTCTAAGAAGAGACAGTTAGAAAACTCCTGTTAGTGTCATTCTTTCATTTTTATAGATGAGAAAGCAGCTCTAGGTCTTTCCTGTCTAATGTGGAAGCCACTAGTCCCAGGAGGCTAATAAGCATTTCAATGGCCAGGGTGTGCTGCGGTTGTAAAACACATGCAGGATTTCAAAGACTTGGCACCAAAAATGAAAAAATAAAAAAGAATGTAAAATATCTCATTAATAAATTTTCTTATTGAGGGCATGTTGAAATAATAATAGTTTGGATAGATCAGGTCCAATAAAATATGTTATTAAAAGTAATTCCATTTGTTTTGTTTTACTTTTTAAAATGTGACTACAAGGAAATTCAAAATCACACAAGTGGTGTACATTCGTGGCTTGCTAAATTATAATTGTATTGGACAGCTGTGGTCTCAATTGTTTGGCTAAATGCCTTTTCAAGGCTACCTGGATCATTGGAGGCAGGTCAGGACTCCTAACTCAGTGCTGTCCACCATTCCCATGATTCGTTTACATGGGACGTAATCAACAGATAGCAGCTTATAGTAACATCCTTGGGCAGTTTCCTTTACTATCATGGGATAAGAGGAAAGAACTTGCAGATGAAGGTGAAGGTGGGGTAGGATTAGGCCCATGAATGATCTTCCTAATAACAGACGTTTGCCATCTAGGCATATTGACTTAGATGCACCGACTTAGAAACAAAAAGGGCTGAGTCTAGAGCCTTTGATGATTACTATCTCTCTCTGCTTAAGTCACCAAACTTCCTGTGTCTCGTTTTTCTTATCTGTAAAGTGAGGAGATAAGTCGTCTTCCAGCTCTAGGATTCCATGGCTCACCATTTTTGTGTTCACCTATATTCTTCCGTGCTAACAAATATTTTTTGATGTGGTGTTCCTACATCTATTTCTTTTCCCTTCTTGATCACCTTCTTCTCCTAAAAGCCAACTTCAGCTAAGTAGGGTTGGGAAGGGAATATTACTTTAAAGACAACTGCAAGTCACTCCTCTCTACCCTTGGCCCTGACAGCAGTGGAAGATGAGCTGTATGCTCTTACCTCTAGCTCAGTAGAGGAGACCAGGGGAAGGAAGGTGGCAAAGAGGGGATGAAGGGGGAGGAAGTGGAGAGATCGGAGAAAGAAGATGAAGAAATAGGAAGAAAATGGGTTTTAGCAATGCATACCTGAAGGGACGATGAGCCTGGACTCTCTGGACTACTTACTAGATTATGAACCGCAGTGGACTGTGTCCTGCTTTTTGGAGGCAGTGGGGGCAATCGTCTTACGCAGCACCCAACACTGCTATACAATGGATCCCGAATAGGAAGCAAGTGCTGCATTTGGCTTAGAGTGTGTTTGTGGCCCCTGCCTTTTATAGCTGGCAGGTTGATAATAGGTATGAGATAGTGAAGGCAGATGAAACGCACAGTACTCAGAGTGAGATGTCCAACAACAAATTTACTAAGCTTTTTACCTTCCTTCTGAGACCCTATGAAGCAGAAAACACCCAGACATTGTTTTAAGTTAGGGAGTTTCCAGCTTTGCAACTGAACTCCCTGGCGGAGGGCCAGGCCTGCCGTCATCGCGTGGGAGCGAGCAGCATTCTCGGGGCTGTGCTGGAAGTTCCAAGTTGATGAGGCACTTATGGCAGGATTTAGCTAGTACCTATGGGTTTAGGGTTTAATTTTTGTTCTAGAACACATTTCCGCTCTAAATTGTCGCGTGTGCTGAGACGCTGGCTGTGCTGTGCTTCCTTCCAGAAGCCTCTGTTTTAAGTGTTGTCTCAAAAGGAATGGTGAGGGTAGAAGTTTCTCTCAGGCCCCACCCATACCTGGCAGCCCTACAGGAAGAGCAGTACAAGGGGACGTGGGTCTGTGTCCCACAGTAACCCATTGTCTTCCCTTCCCGTGGGCTTCGCAGAACGCAAAAGGGACTGTCACGGCTTTGAAAGGCAGTGTGAAGTCAACCTCCCCCGCCCACACCAGGGATACCAACCTTTGGGGTTAGCTTAGCCAGAAACCAAAGAACATTTAATTAAAATATACTTTTTAGAAAGGAAGAACGGAGGCCAAAATAAAATAGCTAGTTAAAATGCCAAATTTCCGGAAAGTCAGAAGAGAGGAAAGCTGGAGCAAATTCTCTGGTGGTGGTGGTCAGGGGGCGGCAGTCAGGACTCCCTCCGAGCCATCATCCTGCTGCTTCTGGAGTCCAGTACCTGCCTCTCAGAAGACAAAACACAAGACCAGGATCTTCCAAAGCCAATAGCCAAGTACTGAATACTGCTCATCAGGGTTCCTTTTGGAAGTGTCCACTGAAGCCCTCTCAGCCAGAACACAACATTCGTTTTCCTTAGGGTCCTCCAGGCATATGGGTAAACTGCTCCTTTGGCAGTTTTCTAACTGAGTGGGGGCTGATGGAGCCCAGCCAGGATCCAGGTAAACGAGGCTGTAAAGTGAGGCTCAAAGAAAACGTCCTCCGGGTTGTGCATGCTCTGTTGACGCAGGGCTGATAAAATGTCCTGGAGTGGAAGGCCCAGGTCCACGCCCCTTCCTTACTAGTTCTTCGGGGAGACTCTCCCTTCTCTCTAGGGCTTATGGTTCCTTTGTATTTTTCTCACCGAACCCAGGAGCCAAACCCTCCCATCTCCATCCATGCTCAGAGATCGCAGTGGGGGAAGGAGGACCTCCTTTTCTGCATGTCCCCTTGCTTGTCTTCTCAGAGCTCCCTGTAAAAGAGACAGGCTTTGAGCTACAGAGAAAAGCCAAGCACTCCAAATATAGGATATTGCAGGGTCATCTTGTACTTAGTCGGCTTGGACTGCCATAACAAAGTATTAATACTATAGACTGGGTGGCTTAACAACAGATATTTATTTTCTCATGGTTCTAGATGCTAGAAGTCCAAGATCAAATGCTGGCGGAGCTGGTTTCTTTTGAAGCCTCTCTCCTTGGCTTGTGGATGGCTCTCTCTTCCTTTTGTCTTCGCAGGTCTTCCTTCTCTGGTGTCTTCTCTCTTTATAAGGATGCCAATCACCTTGGATTAGGGCTGTTTTCCAGCCTCATTTTAACTCAATTACACCTTTAAAGGTTCTGTCTTCAAATACATTTTGTGGTATTGGGGGTTAGGACTTCAACATGTGAGTTTTGGGGAGACGCAGTTCATCTCATATACCGTGTCTGTGACTTTCAGGAAGGCTGGGAAGCACAGCGACACACCACTTTTGATTAATCCAATAATGCCATTCCATCTCCTCCTCTTACCAAAATGCCCTGGTTTCACAGGCCTTTCTGAGCTCCTTAGGTCAGTTTTCTCCAGGATCTCAGTTCTCTGTGGTGCTGAGGACATTTCCTGGAACATTTCCCTTGGGACAGCGGCATTGCCAAGGTGGACGCCAATGTGCTCCCTCACCCGAGACTCCTCCCTTGCTGGCCATTCCCAGCTCGGCCAAAGCAGAGAGCGAGGCCCATTAGAGGACTATGGTCCTGCCCAAGGAGCCAGGGCTAGCAGACCTCCCAGTCCCCCAGGGGCAGCATTTGAAAAGAGAGCCTTCCTGTCAGCTTGTATTTCCTGCTGCGTTTACAAGCAAGACTTCTCTGCATGAAACAGGTTCCAGATAAGGATGTTCAGAATTAGTCTGGCTTGCCACCACTCCTGAAAGTAATTGCCTGGTAATGCAAGCGTGGAAAGAAGACAGGATTTCTGAGACCACAGATGATCTCTTTTAACCCCTCTGTTTTTTCTTTTTTCTTTTCTTTTTTTTTTTTCAGAGCAATTAAAAGTTACTTCTCCTATCCCTGAACCAGATCAACAACCATCCCCTTTACTCTGGGCTTTGCAGTTTAACTCTATTTTCTGTGAACACAGTACTGAGTTTATTACACAAAAACAGCTCTTGTGAATCCTCTCCCTAAGACAATCGTTCCTGGGTGGTCCTTCTTGGGTGGGTCCCTGGGCACAGAAACCCCAGGCCACGTTTCCTCCTCTGCTCAGCACGCTGGGAAGATTCTGCCTCCCGCAGCTCAGTGCTGGCTCATCAAGAGATAGCATCAGAGACACTACGGAAGGGCTAGGTTTTAACAAGGCGGAAAATACAAGCTATTCCAAACATCAAGCCTACTGTGCAAAAAACAGACCCCCTGGCTTTGGGAACCCTCTCCTGGAGAGGGTTTCTGTGCTCATAAAGATTGGTATCAAGGAGTGAGGAGAGAGTCATGCCATCCCAGCAGGGCCTCCAGCCGAGGGCTTCACTTTCAATTACCCAAGAGCAACTGTAGACTGCTGCTTATGTAACGGGCTCTGCACCTCCTTCTCGGGAGGAGGATGTGGAACCGCTTGGTGTTTGCTGAATAATGAGTCATGGTCAGAGTTAGGGAGCAGAAACAGTGACTCCCTCCCCTGCATTGCTTCATCCAGAACTTCTAGTAAAGAATGATAAGCCCTGAGTCAATGCCCAGTGGGGCCTGCCCTGGAAGGGGAAGTACCACATGAGGCTCTGAAATGCAGGCCCCACAGGGCCCACGCACCAGGCTGAAGGAGACCTTGGGGGTATTTGAAGCCCAGCTGGGCTGCTTGCAAGAAGATTCACTGTTTATTTAGGGCTGTGGCTGACCTGCTGGGGTTTTCCTATCTCGGGTAATCACAGTTGTCTTCCAAGGGCCAGCCAGGCTCTAGGAGTGTTGGGGTGAAAACCAAGGCTTCAAAATGAACAGCGCTTTCTCCAAACCTCATTTTAACCCTAAGATATGAAACAAGTCAGCTGGGTGTGGTGGCTCACACCTGTAATCCCAGCACTTCGGGAGGCTGAAGCGAGTAGATCATGAGGTCAGGAGTTTAAGACCAGCCTGGCCAGCATGGTGAAACCCCCTCTCTGCCAAAGATACAAAAAATTAGCTGGGCATGGTGGTAAGAGCCTGTAATCCCAACTACTCTGGAGGCTGAGGCAGGAGAATCACTTGAACCAGGGAGGTGGAGGTTGCAGTGAGCTGGAGGTTGCAGTGAGCTGAGATTGCACCACTGCAATCCAGCTTGAGTGACAGGGCCAGACTCCATCTCAAAAAAAAATGAAAGAAGTCTGAGGAGCAGGAGAAGGGGCACACTTAGATCAACTGAGAAATCAAAAGGTTTGGTTTTAGCTAGAGAGGGAAATAAAGACACATTATTGTCACATTCTGAGGTCAAACAAACAAATGAAACACCTGAGAAAACAATATGAAGCCCTGTAAGAAAAGGCTTAATGGACCAGAAATTGTTCCTCTTCGTGTTTCTGAGAAATGTAGTTTAAACCTTACAGACTTTCTGTATCAGCAAACAATGAATCATGGCTTGCACTCCCACCCACCATGCTTTTCAACATGCCAAGCAAGAAGCCACAGGCGACTTCTTGTCTTTTGGTAGCAAACCACAGCCCAAATCTGGGTGCATATGTCAGGAGTGCATATGGAGTTGGTGGGTCCACCTTATACTATGGTGGGTGCTGCAGGAAATTCAGGGCAGCTTGACTGATGCACAAGGCAGGGAACATATTCTTCCCTGTGCAAGGCTTCAGGAGGCTGAGCCTTACCTATGACAGAAAACACAAAGCTCAAGGTCAAACTGCCTGGATTTGAATCCTGGCTCTGCTATTGGCCACCAGCTATGTGAGTCTGGCACACAGCTGGCTTCTCTGCTTCGTTCCCTCATCCGTAAAATGAAGGTAACCAAAGCAGCTACCTCATAGGGTCGTTGTGAAGACTAAAGTAAAATTTGTAAAGCATTTTGAATGTTTTTCTTTTTCTCCATCATTATCTTTTAAGGTTAGCCTAATGTTCATCTCTAGTGACTTCTATCCAAACATTTGTTAGTGAGACAGAATCACATAAATAGGTCTTATGGTCAAGCAGACATGGCCTTTTTACAACTAGCAAAATGTTTTTTTAGAATTTTCTTTTGCAAAATGGAGAAAATAAAAATTTTAACAAGCATTCAATAAAATAAAGTATACAGAGTCATTTAGCTTAGACAGTGCTCAGTAAGTGGTATTTTGGTTATAATTCTCAAGTCAATAGACCTGAATCTCTGCTCAAATAAGTTCCATATTTCATTATCCCATACAGCAAGATGAAATTCCAGCCCCCAGATTACAGACATCCCTTCAGAGTATTTCTACATATATTTATAATATAAAATTTCAGGGGGGAAGAACATTCTTAAAATTCTAATTTAAAACAAAATTCTTAAGGCATCTAATTCTTAAGGCAAAACATTTTGTTGTTTGATTGAGAAAAGGAAGGAGGAAAGATGAGGCAATTCTTTAGATCCTTGAAAGGAGGGCTCTTTCAGCTTGAGTTACATGGATTGACTTCCTGGCTTGATTCACTTCATGGTATTTTGTTCAACTCAGCTGACCATAGGAAGCAGATGACATACCTCCTCTGAGGCTAGCTCTTCAGTACCAGATGGACAAGATGAGTGCAGTAAGATGAGGGGCAGCCACACAGATGACACCTTCAGCACCACCATCATCGTCATCATCATCATCATCATCATCATCATCATCATCCCACGTAGTGTCCACATGTAGGAAGGAGCACTTCTTGTGTGTTGATCAGAGCACCAAAGGGCTTTACACATTTACTCAGTTTTATCCTTACAACAACAACCTTGTTGGCTTAATATCATAATCTCCATCTTTTAATTATTGATTGATTGATTGATTTAGAGACAGGGTTTCATTCTGCCACCCAGGCTGGAGTCTGGAGGCATGATCATAGTTCACTGCAGCCTTGAACTCCTTGGTTCAAGCATTTCCACCTGCCTCATTCTCCTGAGTAGCTGGAACAATAGGGATGTACCGCCACATCTGGCTCTTTTTTGTTGTTGAGAAGGGGAGTTGTGGAAGGGAGTGTCTCACTATGTTGCCCAGGCTTATCTCAAACTCCTGGTCTTAAGTTATCCTTCTGCCTCAGCCTCCCAACATGCTGGGATTACAGGTGTGAGCCACCACACCCACCCTGTTTCCATCTTACGAAAGAGAAAATCATGTTTTTTAGAGCCTTTCAATCTGTTTATGGTTCTGCCACTAAGTGGTACAGCAGGGGTGAGAATGCAGGATCCCAATCTTGGAAGCTTTGTCCTTTAGGCTATATGGCCACGGTTGCTGAGGGTAGAGCCTTCCTGGAAGCCACTCCCACCCATGCCATTGTGGTTTATAAATCATGCTAAATGTCCCTGCTAAGCAGCCCAAGCTGACCTGCTGGGCTAGTGGCCCCGTCCCGGGAGTGCTCACAGACAGTGTGGGGAGAGACTGCAGCCATTGCTGACAGACTGGAAGAGGCATTGCCATCCTCAGGCTCTTGGTATAACTGAGATAAACTCAACAGGAATGATTCAGTTCCACAGGAAAATAAAATTCCCCCTAAGTTATCCCGTGGAGTCAGCCGCAAAGCAGGCAGGGGTGTCCCCAGTGTCTTGCTGCAGCTATTGGAGCCCCCTGAGAGGGCAGACCTGATGGCCGGGACAAGTTTCCTTTCTTGAAACAACGTTAATTTGTCCAGTTTTGTGGCTTTTTTATGTGGAACAACATTAGCTCATCCAAGCTTGTGGTTTATTTGAAAACGAAATTCCGGTAAATCTTTCGCACCATCTGGCAGTGTGGTGATTGGCCGCAAGTTAGGAACAAGCCACTGAGCACACAAGAAAACAAAGCAGAGAAAACCCACCGCCCCAAACAGAGAGGCTCTCTGTAAATTCTGTGCCTCAGCAACCTCGTGGGGCTCTCTGAGGGCGGGTCTGTCCCTGTGAGCAGAGCTGTAACCTGTCACTCTCAGGTGGGAATCTGTTTCCTTCAATAGCTAAGGCCTAGTGGAATTTCTTAGCTTAAGCTTTAGTCAGGATCTTACATTCTTTCTTTAGAAACAGATTAGCAGGGACCCTCTGAGGGCACATTGAGAGCATCTAGAAACCAACATGAGTGATCAGGAGACAAAGGAAATGGAAACATCAGTGGTTGACTCTGGCATGTGGAAAAACGAGTAGGCCTGAGTCCCCGAGGGACATAGAAGATGGCATTCTCACCTATCTGTCTGTCACACCCAACAATCCTTCCCTGCTATTCATTGTACACATAACAAATGTTTATCCAGTGCCTGCTACATGCCTTGCACTGCCTTGGGCACAGGGAAGAGAACTGTGAACAAGACAGTCAGAGCTCTTGCCTTTAAAGAGCTTAAATTCTACTAGGATAGACTAGTAGAATAGACTAGGATATAAGCTCTTTAATGATAAGGGCTTTAAACCCTTTAAAGCCCTTGCCTTTAAAGAGACTGGGAGACTGGCTGCCCTCCCATAAATTCCAGGACTGGTGACCAAACCTTATTTGCTGTCTGAATAATGAAATCCTTAGCTTTTTTCATCTACATATCGTTTAAAATACTAATTTTGGCTAGGCACAATGGCTCATGCCTGTAAGCCCAGCATTTTGGGAGGCTGAAGTGAGAAGATCGCTTGAGCTCAGGAATTTGAGACCGACCTGGGTATGAGGGCAACATAGTAGGACTTTGTTTCTACAAAAGATGAAAAAATAGCTGGGCATGGTGCCATGCACCTGTGATCCCAGCTACTCGGAAGGCTGAGGTGGGAGGATTGCTTGAAGCCAAGAATTTGAAGCCATGATCACATCGCTGAGCTCTGGATGACAGAGTGAGACTCTGTCTCAAAAGAAAAAAACAAAATAATGTAATAATTTCAAATACAGTTAAGTGCTTTGCAGGGAACACAGAAGGGGCTGAGAAGGAGAATGAATGCAGGGATGAGTGATCTTTAGCTAGATGGGTCAGGGAAGGCTCTCAGAGTCAGTGTTTCAGTAGAGAACCCATGTGAGACGCTGGTGACTGTACAAGGTGTGGAAAGGCCTCAGTGCTGTAGGAACTGATGGACCAGCCTGAAGAGGTATGCAGGAGAAGGAAGAGCACATGAGAGGAGGAGGGAGAGGCAGACACAGGCCATGCTCACAAGGCTGTGAGAAGTCATTGCTCCCTTTCACGCAGGGGAAGGGCACGATTCAGCTCACATGAACAGAAGAGCACTTTTGCCACTATGAGGAGGCTGGATTGTAGGTCAATCGTGGAAGTAAAGCAGCTGTTGAGGAGGTTATCTCAGTTGTCTAGGCAAGAGATAATAGTGGCTTGAGCCAAAGGGATAGCAGCAGAGAGGGAGAGAGAACAGAGATTTGAGCTTGAACCAGGAGAATCTGCTGATGGGTTTGATACCAGGGAATAAAGGAAGGGTTCCAATAAGGATGCTCCTAGGTCTTTCAGCTTGAGCCACTGAGCGGATGGTGACATCATTTACTAAGATAGTGACATCATTTACTAAGATGGATCCAGCCATCTGACCAGCTGAAGCACAGAATCAATCCAGTGCCCTGTGACCCCAAAGGCTGAGAGTTAGCAAGAGTTGGTTAAGGAATTTGAGGCTCAGGGCTGCCTTTCCATCTTAGTGAGTTACAAGAGTGCTAGGTAAGACAACTCATATTCATTTCATGAACTTGGTCAGTATTTTGGGATGGTTAGGATACTGAGGCTGAGATACATGTGAGCATTCATAGGGCATCGTTCACATGTCCACTATTGGGACTGCTGATCTTGAGTTAATTTCCTGCTCCGTTGTACACAGCTAAGTTGCTTGCCCTTGACATGGTTGGCTCAAGCTGAGGCAGGACTGGAGGCGAAGCCCATCAACATTCCCTTTTCAAAGTCTCAAGGACTGGCTGCCCTCCCATAAATTCCAGGACTGGTGACCAAACCTTATTTTCTGTCCGAATAATGAAATCCTTAGCTTTTTTCATCTACAGAGCAAATTTGTAACATGCAGATGTCACATACAATAGGGCTACGAAACTAATACAGCTGCATGATACTTTCTAATTTGTTCTCTTTTGTCTTCATGGTAGCCCTGGTATCCCTGTAGCCAAAGAGAGGTAGGACTGTGGGGGAAAGGTCTGTGAGCCAGGAACGGTATCTCTCATTCCAAACCTCGGTTGCAGCACACTTGGAGGCCGTGAGCAAGTCATCCAATCTGTCCACTCCTTCTATCCAAAACATGAAACAAACTGAAAAGCACTGGGAGAATGCTTTAGTTTGGTGGAAGGGTCTGGGTCACTTGTTTCCATCAGTGCGATAAGACCTCTTTCTATTTACAAGACTGGCTGCTCTCCTCATTTCACTTTTGGTAGTCAAGTAGATTTGCAAGTAAATGGGAGCTCTGGCGACAAAAGCCTCTGCTTTGGACTGTCCAGAGAAAATGTCAGGGACTCTCGACAATGTTCCTTAAAGGGGCTTTCAGCAGGACTCACGTCAACACTCCCAGGAAACGAGTTTTACATAGAAATGAAATTATTCTCCATTCCTGTTGAAAATTAAGACAACAGGAAATTTGTGCTTTTAAGTGTGGCCTTGAAATTTATATGTTCATTTATCTCAAATGATTGACTGTTGTCTAGTGCATTGCTCTGTGACCCATTTAAATGCTTAACAAGTGTTGATGGCCAGATAGATGGGTGAATCGGGGGCTAAATTATTGTCAGTAAAAAGTCACCTATTGTTAAGCTTTCCTCTAGCTCTGAAATTCTCACAATTTGGGGTTCAGTATCCTCAAGCATACTTGATATTAACTTCCATCCATCCTCTTTTACTTTAGAGGGTTCAGGTTGCATTTGGATTGAGGTGAAACCAAAAGTAGATTCACTGAGCTTCACTGCAGCTAAAGGAGGACCATAAAAAGTACTACCATGGGACATGACTTATATAAAAAGAACCTGAGCTCTGGAGACACCGAGCATCTTAGCTCAGCCTTTCCCCTAAATGGAATATGCAGCTATCTGTGATGTGAGAGTCACTGGAAATCCCCTGTCCCCAAACACCAGGCTGCCATTGTGCTTAGAATTCTCAAGATTCTCATAGATTCTCTCTGTTGACACAAGAAGTCAATGTCATTTATTAATATCTTCACAAGATTAACTGCCCAGTCTAGGCACAGGTCCAGGAGGAGGAGGCTGATGAGAACTTAGTGGTCACCAGACCATGAAACAGCCCAGACCTGACCTGCTGTGGGTTGACCATGGAGACTCCATGTAGACTCATGGATACCCTCTCCCCATACTGCCATGAGGATACTGAAGACACACCCCTTCTCCATATACCCAGACACCATCCCTAAGAGGAGCACGGGGAAGGAACAGAACTCTGAACAACTAAGCATTTTATGTAAGAGAGACTAAAGAGTTTCATAAGGAGACTATTGAAATTATGATACCAGACTAGGCTTCTTGCAGTGTCTAAAAGTCTGACTACTTACTCAAATGATGAGCCCCAAACCAACAGCTTCAACTGGAAACTCATTAGGAACGGACTTTTAGGTCCCAGACCTGAGACTCCAGACCTAAGGAATCAGAATCTGCATATTAACCAGGCCTCTAGTGGGTTCATAGGCACATTCACGTTTGAGTAGGGCTGATCTGAAGTACAGAACCCTTCCATGTCCCTTCCCCACTGTCTAGTAAGGGTAATAGAGAGCAATTACGGAACAAAACAAAAGTACCTTATCTAGACATCTTTGTAGCCTGAAGATAATTTTTTACCCTGACACAGTTGAATGTAAATAAAGAGCAAACTGAAGAGAAGGGTGAGAGCTTCCAGTACCCTTCTGAGTCAAAAGCAGGTTAAAAAAACCAAGCTGGCAATTGGGTGTCAGTTCACATGTCAACTTTCTCTTGAGTGCTATGTTGAGACAGATTCTGAATCACATCAAAGGTCAATGGGAAAGAGGCTGCACATGCCATGTTAGCTATGACTACATGGGTGAGGGATGGGAGACTCCCAGCATACCTTCTGTGTTGTTTAATATTAAGTGTCAGCTTGATTGAATTGAAGGATGCCTAGATAGCTGGTAAAGTATTGTGTCTGTGGAATACTTCCAGAGGAGACTGACATTTGAGTTGGTGGACTGGAAGAAGAAGTCCCATCCTCAGTGTGGGTGGCAGTGTGGCTAGAACAAAGCAGGCAGAAGCAGGCAAAAGTTTCCTTGCTCAGTCTCCTGATTCTCTTTTTCTTCCCATGTCAGATGCTTGCTTCCTCCCCTTCTGCCCTTGGACATCAGACTCTAGGTTTCTCTGCCTTTGGATGCTGAGACTTGCCCCAGCAGCTTTGCAGGGGCTCCTACGCCTTTGGCCACAGACTGAAGGCTGCACTGTTGCCTTCTCTAGTTTTAAGGCTTTTGGACTTGGACTAAGCCGCTACTGACTTCTCTCTTTCCCCAGCTTGCAGACAGCCTATGGTAGGATGTCATCCTGTAATCATGTGAGCCAATTCTCCCTAGTAAACTCGTGTGTGTGTGTGTGTGTGTGTGTGTGTGTGTGTGTGCATATATATATAGAGAGTAAACTCATATACAGATATGGTAAACTCACAGACACACACACACACACACAAACATAGTAAACTCATACACATACACACACTCACACACACACATATATATATCTCCTATTGGTTCTATCCCCCTGGAGAACCCTGACTAAACATGTCTTCCACAATTTTGCCATCCCTGAGGGAGCAGGTGTGCTGAGAGGACCAATTTGATTTCATCGGACAGAAGTAGCAACAGGAGAAGTTATAAGCACTCTCTGCTTTTAAAGAAAGTTTGTGAGTGAATCAAATGGCCACATAGTGAGCCTGTCTCACCTTAGGAGAGTCCTGGCCCTCATTCTCTAAGCTGGCTCCTTGCTTGGGGCCCCACTTATTTGGCTTTGTACTCATTAATGAGAGTGGCCAAAAGGAAGGGTTTTGCTAAGCATGGTGTCAGAAATCAAATGATCAGAGCAAGCCATGCTCACCCTGCTAGTGAAAACCTTGCTTCCATAAGTTGTGGGGTTTTTTTTGTGTTTTTTGTTTTTGTTTTTGTTTTTGTTTTGTTTTGTTTTGTTTTCTAGAGAGATGGGGTCTCACTATCTTGTCCAAGCTTGTCTTGAACTCAGGCTCAAGCAGTCCTCCTGCCTCAACCTCCCAAGTAGTTGGGATTATAGGTATGTTTAACCAAGTCTGGCTCCTCATAAATCTTAAAGTCACCTGCTTATACAGAATTTGGGTCCCTTTTGAATTTTGCCAACAAAGATATTTCTGTTGAGTCAGAAATACATTTTCTTAAAAATGTATTGTTTAAAAGAAATTTCATAATTAAAGTTTTTATTGTTTAAATCAGATTTCTTGTTTCCGTCCCTTCCTTATGGCATTATAGTAAGGATACTGAAGTGGGGGTGGAGAAGATGTGTGTCCTAACCCTGATCCTCCTATGTATTAGCTAGGTCTGAGAGGAGTTAATAAATCCCTCCAACTCTCACTGGTGACTGATAGATACTAACCAATCAGTACCATTTTTTTAAAAAAGAAATCAATCCTCGTTTCCTCTATAAATTTTGTTTAGTTTGAGTCCTTATCATTGTTAATGGAGTTATTTCTTTCATATGTGAAATTTTCAGAGCATCTGGCAGATGCTGGAGGTGGGAGGAAAATGGATCTTTGCAGCTAGGATTATTCGTCTTCTGCCTTGAATGATTTCATGGCACAGAGCTTCCCAGAATCAAGAGACCTTGCCAGAAGACCCTTTGAGGTCCCTGGCATCTTTAATGTTATATGATTTCCTAAATAAATGTGTGTGGTTGAAGAATATTAATAGAAGCAAAAGTACAACCAGAATCTGCCTCTTAGCTCCCCACCAAGTGGCAAAAATAAACAAGCCAACAATAAAGGCTCTTTCAGATGGCCATGCCTGTGCCCCGTCCCCAGTCAGATCACAAGAGCAGATGAGGCCCACTGAATGCCTGATGTGTGACAGGGCTGAGGTGCTGGCTCTGAAGTCCCCAGACAGGCTGTTTGTTTCCTGATTCGAAGGAACCCATTCCAGCACCCCTCATAAGCAATTGCACTTGCTGGGGCACCATAAGGGAGAGAATTGCGTCCTCCTCTCCAAATTCATATGTTGAAGCCCTAACTCCGAATGTGACTGTATTTGGAGACAGGGCCTTTAAGAGGTAATTAAGGTTAAATAAGGCCATAAGGATGGGTCCCTCATCCAATATGGTGAATGGCCTTATAAGAAGAGAGGCACCAGGGGTACTTTGTACAGAAGAAAAATTATGTGAGGACACAGACAGAAGATGAGTGTCTGCAAACCAGGAAGATGGGTCTCACTAGAAACAAATCTTGTTGGCACCTGATCTTGGACTTCCAGCCTCCATAACAGTGAGGCAATACATTTCTGTTATTTGAGTCACTCCTTCTGTAGTATTTTATATGGCAGCTCAAGCCAACCAATACAAGAGTCTCTAGCAGGCTGGGGGTTGGGCCCCACAGCTACAGCAAGCCCCTCCTGGACAGCTAGGGAGCCCCAAGGTTAATGACCAAAGGCTGACTCCCTTCTCAGTGAGCTGGGCAGGAAAGAGGGAGAGGACTGAGGTTCCTGGGCCCATTTCCTGCTGCCAACTTGATTTGGAGGCTGAGAGCAGGGACAGCAGATGGGAGAGTGATGAGCTCCTCCTGCTGTAGGTGATTCATAGGGCATCCGGGCACACGGCCCACCTCCAGCACCAGTGGGAGCTGATTTCACAGCCCTCCGCCAGCCTCCGCTCAGCACATGAGAACCACATGAGGCTGGGAGGCGGCAGGAGAAAGGGGCTATTCTCATGGCCCAGGGAAACCAGCAGCCAAACTCACTGCATCTTGCTTTTGCCCTCTGTGGCCTTTTGTCTGTTTTTCCATTAACCTACTTAGGGCAGCTACATTCATAACCCTATTTGCCTTCAACTTGTGCTAGCTGAATTCCTACCTCACTTTCACAGGCATCTGCATTTCTGCCTCTTTTGGGTGACTTCTAGACTTCCTCATGGATACCTGCTCTTCACAAAAAGGAGTCCCACAACTTCCAGCAGGACCCTGGGCAGTTTATCCCTTACAGCAGAGCTACATTCTGGCCACATCTTCTGGCACCTTATGGCCTATTCAGCTGGGTGAAACTTGAGTTCCCTGCTTTGTAGTTTAAGGATTCAGACTACATGAAAATAGAATAATGCAGCTCTTTGGCTCTTTCCCCAAAGACAGTCTACACCAGGGTTTCTGACCCATTTCCTCCTCTCCTTTATCCTTGCCACAAAATGCCTTGGTCAGGATACTTGGCACTGGAAATCTATCACTTTCCAAGCAGGAAGTGAAAGGCCCTTTTCCTTGGGGATTCGGATGTTCCCAGCATTACGTGAGGCACATGGAGATTTGATCTCCTCATTGTCCAAGGATATCTCTTCTTTCAGGACACCCTGAAGGCATTATAACCACTCTTCCCTTCCCTTTCTTGTGCCTTTCTTTTCTCAGGGAAGGAAACTGAGATTTCTTTCCCCATGAGAATTATTCTTACAGACATAATCCTGAAGGTAACAATGGTTTACCAGAGCTTGTGTCTACGGTGCCTGGTACCTGTCCCCATCTGCCTGGTCAGGCATTACAGCAGCAGGAGTCTGGAGTGGCTTCCTAGACCCCAGCATGCTTTCCACACATGTCCAGAAGCATGAGAAGCAACATTAACCTTTTAGGAGAGTTTCCAGGGCAAATGAGACAGTCCATGGAGTGTTATTTATGTATCTTCTTTTCTTCTTCTTTCCCCCGCCCCTTTTTGAAGCAGCCATTTGGAATGGACAGAATGAAACAGAAGTCAAAGAGCTGTCTACACATCTTTCCCAAGTTCTAATTAAGATGGAAGCTCATTTGCCATTCTGAGGATTGGTGCAATCAAGCATATGACGGAGCAAGATTTTGGAACATTTTTATCAGTTTTGGAACGACAGCTCCTCTGTGGCCAAATTTCCCTTTATGTCTCAGGTTTCAGAGCATGGCCTGACATTTCCCGTACAGACAGGCCGCTCCCCTGCCCTCCTGATTCAGCTGACCACTGTGCACTGTAGCGACATGCAAGGGGTAGGAGTGGACACATTCCAGCTCTCTGGGGTTTGGAGCGGCACCCCTCAACCCCAGAGAAGGGATTCTCTGTGGAGGCTGAGTTGGCAGTGCTCAAGCTTGCTTTGCGGTTGGCACGTAGGCCATCAGAATTCATCTGAGTATCAACCTGCCAAGCTGAGGCCGTCCTGGGGCACAGAGATTTATTGCTAACAGAGGAAAGAAAAGAAGCCCATTTCCTTAATTCAACTTTGCAGGCCACTCTCATGGAAAGGAACTTCCCTGCTGCCCCAATCAGTTCAATATCTAACTCATTGTGCCTGTATTCTTCCCTGGCAGCTCAGGCCAGTCTGCTACCAGGAACAGGTGCCAAATCAGACTGTGGAATTTTCCCAGCAGGCCCCAGGGTGTGTTGCTGTCAAGGCAACTGTGGTAGGGTTGGGGAATAACTAGTGAACCACAAATCCAGAAAAGGAAGAGGAGGCCTCCTTTTTGGCTTGGGCCAACTCAGGTACAAGCTGTCCCTTGAGGAAAGCTGTGGGACACCCCCAAGCCCCAGTGCCAAGGCCAGACAAGGCCAAGGAAGGCCAGACTGGACCCCACGGGCAGCTTCCCAGACCTAGGTTAACCAGACCAGGTGAAGATGACTGAGAAAGCCTGCCTGCTAAGGCCACAGCAGGCTCTGCCCAGGAGGAGCAGCAAAACACAGCTGGTTGCTAGGCAAGACCTAGAGGCCTGTATTCAGTGAACAATAGCAGTGAGGAACTGAAGTGAGGCCTGAATCTAAGTGGGTACCAGGGAGGAAGCAGAGCTGTGTGCTATATGGAAGCAGGCCTGGTATTCAGAAAAACAGAAACAGAGCTAGTGATATCCAAAGACAAAGAGTAGAAACAGGGAGGCCAGTTGGGGCCAATCAGTGGTCAATACCTGTCAGCATTATCTAAGAAAACTCGTTCCTCCTCCTCCTTGTGGCAGGAGCTCTGCCCACGGCCAGCACAGCACACAGTACACCGAGACAAATGGAGCCCTGTCATCAGAGTGCTCGCGTGCCTTTACTTGTCCTGGGGCCTAAAATCTTAACTGCAAATCTGAGAGCACATTCCACATCAGTGGGAATGAGCGCTGCGGGGTTAGACTGCCACAGAAACAGGAAGAGGAGAGTTAGGGCACACTGACAGTGGCCAGAGTTTTGCTCTTCCTGAGATTTTGCTTAACTTGGAGATTTCTTTAACTTCACAAAGACAATTAAATGTTTTGTAGGGAATGACTGAGGTCGTAATTTGAAACGCGAATCGTAGTTTTAAAACCTTGCTCTACATAATGAAATTGTCCACGGAAAATTAAAGATGCAGAAGTCTGGGTCTTCATCACTAAACAAACAAATCAGGTGCTCTTCCTCAGAGCACTGGATTATTCTGTTCTCATCAAGTTTTGATTTGTCAACTTTTATTGCTCCACTTCCATGTATACATTTTTTCACAGAAGTGTGATCTCTCTGATTTGAAGTCTAAGTTGAAATTCCCATTGGGCTGAAACATGGGTACCATGACGCTCCCTGCCTTCCAATATCAAACATCCCTCTGTTGGCAAAGCTTGAAGTTTTCCTTTCTAACTCTTAGTGAGTAGGTATGGAAGGATATTGTTCTGGCTAATGGCCTTTTAAGAAGGTGGAACAAAGCTATTTCCTGTTACTTTTTAAAGGGGCACAGCAAGGAGTGTCTAATATTTGTATGGGGTCAAAAATCTCAGCATTTGGGATGGCCATCTAGTAAAAAGAAGAGTAAACTCACAGTTCCTGAGTATTCAGGTGCCAAGCCCCATGCTGGTGCTGTCCTGTGTATTATGTCATTATATCCTTAGAATAACCTGAAAAGGAGTCTTTGCTCCCATTTTTACATAGGGGTATAGTAACATCCAAACAGATTAAAGGTTATAGAATGCCTGTCTGAGACAGCTGACGTTGGAACCTAGGTCTCATTCTAGACCAGGCCTCCCCAAACTTTTTACACAGGGGGCCAGTTCACTGTCCCTCAGACCGTTGGAGGGCCGCCACATACTGTGCTCCTCTCACTGACCACCAATGAAAGAGGTGCCCCTTCCTGAAGTGCGGCAGGGGGCCGGATAAGTGGCCTCAGGGGGCCGCATGTGGCCCGTGGGCCGTAGTTTGGGAACGCCTGTTCTAGACCATGGGAATTCTGGATTGACCTGTTGGATTCTGTTCTCTTGGTGGTGGCTGTTTTGAGCTGCTTGTTTCTTCAACCACTTCATGCTCTAGCTTGGTAGGTTGAAGTATTAGCTACATTCATAATTACATAAATAAACTGGCCAATCCATTTGGAAAGGAGCTTTATGTTCTCATTTTCCAGTAGTTATTGTTTAATGTTGGATCTATAACTTAAATGTGGAAGGTACTCTGGCAAAATTTCTGATGATTCTGTAAGCTTTATGGACCATGATGAAAGGCAAAAAAGTACATGAGGCAACCTCATTGACTCCTCCTTTCTCATTTGCAGGTTTTAGAAGTTCTCATGTATCGTGGGCATCATAATTCTTGCCAGAAACTGAGTCCATTTTTCTTCTGTTATCTCCATTTTGTCTTCACTTACCTATTCTTCCTTATGTGGGACACATAGATCTCTTGATTTTGAGATTGCATCTCCATACACAACTATATTTTTAAGGCACAAATAGTTTCAATACATCTAATAGAAAGAGCTCTAGATATACAGAAAAGTGGAAACAAAGAGATTATTGGCCTATATCAGAATTGATTGTAAAGAGACCTTCAAACCCATGCCTGTCCATAGGAAACCTGGTTGTGGCAGAGGGAAAACAGAAGCAGTATTTGGGTCTGAAAACAATTAGAGACACTCAGGAAAGTATCTTCAGAGAACATTAACTATTGAATAAAAACACCAAATGACTTGGGGCACAGGTGCTGTTTTTCATCACTTAATACTACCGAGAATCTGGATTTGAGATGAAAGGGAAAGAGCTGGAGATGGATGACTGCCTGCCCAGGTAGCACTGACAAACTGGATTTGGATTTGGGGCCCATTGGCCTAAAATCCTGGAATAGTGAGTTCTTGGCCATGGGTGGTTTACAGTTCACATGCACAGAAAGAATATATCTGGCAAGAGGCTAGACTTTTAACTCAATATAGTATGTTGTGGGGAGAAAAACAGTCGGATAAATATGGGAAACCAGTTGCCATAGAGCATGTTAGATAAAAACATGGAAAGAAGAAACAGAGTGGCAAAGTACCAAGTGGGAGTAGGAAACAGTCTTCAGTATCAGTGCACATCATATGGAAAGTTCACAGGCAGAGATGGGATGATGATACAGGCATCTGGTCCTCTGTTACTGATGCCTGAGGAAACTTCAAAGCAAGTGTATGCCTTAATTGGGGGAATAAAGCAAGTGGTCAGAAGGCTAAGAGGCAGGAACAGGTTATGAAATTGGTCCCAGAGTGGTTTGCATTGATTACATTCAAGAAGGAAGCTGAGATCTTCTCCAGGTTGCCAGGGGTTATTGAGAACTGGCTAACATATGAGAGTGGGAGGCGGTGAGTGGAGCATGGCTTCTTAAAAGGCTCAGGGCTGGGCCATAAACATATTATTGGGTTTAACTTCACACATACTAATAAAATTGGGTGGAGTGAGGCTCTATCAGGTGAAGGGGTATCTTACTGACTCATTTTTTTATTCAACAAATATGAATTGACTATTTTATTGGGGTGCAGAGGATAGAGCACTGAATGAGAGAGGCAAGAGCCTTTCAGTGATGGAGCCTACTGAGAAATGGGAAAGGGAGAGAAAATAGAAACAGAATAGCAATTAAATACATAACATTTCATATAGTGATATGTGCAGTGAAAAAAAAAAAGATAAGACGGACTGACAGTGGAGATGAGTTCAGTCCACCTTAGATGGGGAGGTTGTCAGGGCGGGCACCTCTGAGAAAGTGACATCAGAAGGGAGTTCTGAATTGTAAGATGAATCCACAGTGTAAAGGAATTGGAGGGCAGGTGGAGGGTGGGCAGAAATAATCCAAGCAGCAGGAGCCACACATGCAGTGGCACTGAGGGAGGACCCTACCTCCACAGTTTCAAATAGGAAGTAAGCTAGAGTGACTGGGGGGTGGTCAGTGAGAGGAAGGTGGGAAGAAATAAGGTTAGAAAGGCAGGCAGGGCCAGATGATGTGGAAACTTGAGAGTAACAGTGAGAAGTTTGGATTTCTTTCTAAATGCAATAGGAAGGCATTGGAAGGTTTTCAGCAGATGAGTGGCTTGAATTAAACTTATGCTTTGGAAAGATCATTTTGCTGCATGTTGAGTGGATTGTGCAGATGGGATGATTGAAACAGGAACATTAGGAGGTTTGATAGTGGCGCCAGGAGCTAGGATGGTAGAAATGGAGATGGAGATAAAGAGGCAGAGTTTGGAATACACTTCCTCCATTCGCTCACATGTCTTAGTTCTCCACCTGAGGTATGTCTCTACCTAAATGTCACCTTTTCAAAGAGACCTGTCCTGGCCACCCTATCTACAAAAGCACACCCTACTCCACTCCACTGCCACTGCCTGCCTCCCATGATAGCTCTAGTCTCTTATCCGAATTTATTCTCCTTCATGGTGCTTGTCATCTGATATGGTTATATGTTTACCTATTCATATCTGTGGTCTGCATAACTCACTAAAATATATGCAACATTGAGTCTGCGATTTTTCTGTTTACTTCTGTAATCCTAAGCACCTAGAACAGGAAGGCTAAATTAACACCTTGGAGGTGAAGCCAACAGATTTGCTGAAAGACTGGAAATAAAAACTGAAGAGAACAAAGAAGGTAAGTTCATGACTCAGTTTCTGGTCTGAACTAGTTTTCATAGAAGGAGATGCTTTCCTGGAGCCACGACACTGCAACACCACAGCAAACAGATGGTAATGAGTCACCCAGTCTTTCCCCAAAGTCTTTCCCTATACTTACTCTGGTAGCCATGCACTGGAGAGAGGATTAACTAGGCATTTTGAGGATGAGAGAATGCTAATACAACCAATTTAATGAGTGACATAGGCTTCCAGCTCTGAGAGAGGCCCAGAGCAAGGAAGGGCTCTGTAGCGGGTCCAGACTGTGGTACAGACCACCCTGCTTTTTGGACAATATGACCCAGCAGACTCTGGTCATTAGAGACATCCATGGTAAGAAAAACTGTTATGTGGTGTTTAAGGCAAGACTAGTAGGAGAATCACAGTATAGACTCTTAGGCTTTTAGATCAAGGCCATGCCATGTACAGCAGAGAATTCTATGCCTTTCAAAAGCTAACAACTCGAATGCTACTTGACCATGGCAGAAATGAAATGCCTGACAATGAAACAGTAAGTGAACATGTGGTCAGAATCACCCATGATCTGGGTCCTAGCAGACTCACCAAGTCATAAAGTCAGGTGGAGCAACCACAATCCATTGAAAGATAGAACCATAACATCCAGGATAGGTCACAAGCAAGGCCAGAAGGAACAAGGAAGCCACACAAGCAGGTGACTTGGTCTCCTGTGTCACCCCCAACTGACTGGCCACATCTTCTCTCAGCTCACATCTGTGGCTGCATGAGAGACCCTTATAACCAAGTGATAGAGGAAAATAAAAAAGGCTGAGCTTGTATGTGAAAACCGAAAGTAAATGCTGCTACCTTACGGAGAGAACACCTTGAAAGACAGCAGTGAATAGAACTCCTCCCAACAGGCAGAGCCTCAGGTGGTATACCTGGTCATCTACTTTATGTGGAAAAGGAAGTGGCCTGCAGTAAGAACACATGTGGGTTTGTAGGCAGTAGTAAATGGTTCAGCTGGTTGGTCAAGGGTCTGGAAAGAGAAAAATTGAAAGATTGGACAATGAAATCTGAGAAAGAGGCATATGAATGGACTTATCGGAGTGCACGCAACATGAAAATCATTGTGTCCATACTATCCACTTATCAGAGAGCATTAACCACAAGCAAAGCACTAAAACATCAAGCAGACAGAACGACTTAGCTAGTTGACACCAGCAAGCCTCTCTCACTGGTGAGAGTGCTGGCACAATGGAGGTGTGAACGAAGTACTGTAGTAGCATGATTGGAAGCTATTCATGGGTTCAACAGCATAGTTTCTCATCCACCAAAGCTGATCTGGATACTCCCACTGACAATTGTCCATCTGCCGTCTCTAGGCCCATGATATGACCAGTCTTCCCAGGGGATCAACCAACCATTTGATGGTTGATTACACTGGATTCCTCCACTTGGGAGGAACAGTGACACATATTCTGGGTATGGGTTTGTCTTTCCTGCCTGCAGGGCTACAGCGTGCACTACTATACAAAGGTTTTTAGAGTGTTTGAAGCATTGACTTACCATCTTATGTAATAATCATTGGACAAAGGAACCCAAGTAATGGTTTTCAAAGTGTGGTCTCTGGATCAGTAGCACAAGCATCACTTAGGAACTTACAAGAAATGCAAATACTTGGTTCCTACCCCAGACTTACTGAATGAGACTCTGAGGTAGGGCCCAGAAATTTGTGTTTTAGCAAGCCCATCAGGTGATTTTTTTAAAAAAAATTTGTGGGTACATAGTAGATATACATATTTATGAGGTACATGAGATACTTTGATACAGGCATACAATAAGCAATAATTGCATCATGGAAAATGGGGTATCCATTCTTTCAAGCATTTATGCTTTGTGTTACAAAGAATCAAATTATACTCTTAGTTATTTTTAAATGGACAATTAAATAATCATTGATTATAGTCACCTGGTTGTGTTATCAAATACGAGGTCTTATTCATTCTTTTTAACTGTATGCATTTTTCTGTATTCATTAACCATGCCCACTCTCCCCAGCCAATTCTTCACGTGATGTTAATATACACCAATGCTAGAGACCCACTGTTTTACAACAAAGACGATGTGGCAGTGGACATATGATCATAAAATCTACTGGTCTTATCATATAATGCATCATCAAGAAATTACCAGACAGACAGAATGATGAAATGAACTTTTAGAAGCATAATGCCTGCTTAGAGATATTCCTTGTGTAGATGAGATGCTGTCTTGTAGGATATAGGATACACCTTCCATCTTTCTAAATCAGAATTCCATGAGAGATTTAAGCCACAATGAAAATGATTTGTGTAACTGTTTTCTCCATTCTCCCATTTCTCACAAGGATGGTCCACAGCTAATATTACCCTAGACTGTTAGGCAGAAAGTTCATTTGTTATGCACAATGGATGCCTTAGAATCCTTGGTAAGAATAGCAGCCATAGACCAATGACCATTTTCTTGTGCTGTGGCCCCAGTAGGTAGAATAAATGGATCCGGGAAACACAGGGTGGCTGTAAGAATGGCCTTGCTTCCCATCACTCACAGTGACCCACCTGAGAGATCTGTGCTTTCTTTTTTTTTATTGCATTTTAGGTTTGGGGGTACATGTGAAGAACATGCAAGATTGTTGCATAGGTACACATATGGCAGTGTGATTTGCTGCCTTCCTTCCCCTCAGCTATAGCTGTCATTTCTCCCCATGCTATCTCTCCCCACCTCCCCACCCTCCTGTCCCTCCCCCATTTCCCCCCAAAGAACCCCAGTGTGTAGTGCTCCCCTCCCCGTGTCCATGTGTTCTCATCGTTCAACACCTGCCTATGAGTGAGAACATGCGGTGTTTGATTTTCTGTTCTTGTGTCAGTCTGCTGAGAATGATGGTTTCCAGGTTCATCCATGACCCTACAAAGGACACGAACTCATCGTTTTTGATGGCTGAGTAATATTCCATGGTGTATATGTACCACATTTCCCCTGTCCAGTCTATCATCGATGGGCATTTGGGTTGGTTCCAGGTCTTTGTTATTGTAAACTGCTGCAATGAACGTTCATGTGCATGTGTCCTTATAGTAGAATGATTTATAATCCTTTGGATATATACCTAGTAATGGGATCACTGGGTCAAATGGGATTTCTATTTTTAGGTCATTGAGGAATCGCCACACTGTCTTCCACAATGGTTGAACTAATTTACACTCCCACGAACAGTGTAAAAGTGTTCCTATTTCTCCACACCCTCTCCAGCATCTGTTGTGCTTTCTGTCCCTACAGCTGGGCTCTGTGAATTTAAAGGTTCGAGCTCCCAGAGAATATGTTTCAGCACAAAGAAGGAGTAAACCAAAAAAGAGAAAAAACATATTCTCTGGAAAGGAATGGATTCAACGTAGTGGAAGGATGAAAGAAATTTAGGATAACTACACAACCTACATTGAGAGCAACTCCTACAGTTTGTAATAGCAGAATGAGGGGGTCTAAGAGGCAGGTATCCAACTCAATAGGATTAGACTTTATGAATGGCAATGTGATGAAGCATGCCGAAAGAATTAAGACTATGCATATGCAAATTATAAAAGTGAAAATTTTATATATATATATATGCAACTGAGACTGAGAGATGATAGATAGAGATAGATAGATAGATAGATAGATAGATAGATAGATAGATAGATAGATAGACAGACAATAGGTAGATATCTGTCAGTCTCAGGTAGAAATAAGTATTGAAGGAAATGAAGAAAGAAGAAAGTAGAGAGTTGGTGATGGCAGGTGCTCTCCTAGCTAAGGTGCTTAGGGAAGACCTGAACAAGGATGAAGAGATGAAGATGTAAATCATGAAGTTCAGAGGGTGGGATGGGGTAGCACTCATGACAGAAGCAACAAGTGCAAGGAGCAGACAAGATGTTAGTATGTAGGTCAGCAGGAGGGAGGTGGGGTGAGCGCTGGATATTTGAGGAATAAGATGTGTGAATAAAGCGAATGAGGAGAGTGGGAAGGCCAACTACTAGAGGTATGGGATAGAGGGTCTCAGGCAGTGCTGGGTGCCCATTTGAGGTTTCAAAATTCAAAGTGAGACTACTTAGCATGGTTCTGTAATTTTTTCCCTGAGTAATGTTAAGATTTAAGGATGTAGACACAGTAGAGGGTGTAAATGTAATCAGGAGCAGGGCTTAACTAGGGGAGTCAAATGGAGGGAAAAGAGAGCAAGAGACTTGAGATGCATGTGGGTTGTTCTAATGATGCGATTTAAACTAAGCAGGAAGTAGGGACATGAAGGAGGATGATGGGTAGTGAAAAATTTCTAGGTTCAACAGATTAAAAAAATGATTAACCCTGAAGAAGGATGCAATTTGGCTACATCAAGAAGCTATACACCTATGCAGAAATACAGAAACTCGAGGATGAGAACACCACATGGGTATATAGGTGGTTTTAAGAAGGAGAACACACTTGGGGCCAGTTGGCAGACAGGATACTTACCTGGCCCACATCTCAAACAGCCTAGAAACCTAGTCCAACCAGGAGGGCATCTGCAGGGAGTCTCATCTGGCTGAAAGTAGGACATCTAACAAATTCTCAACTTACTCAACTGACAGAATCATCAATCAGTAAAGTGGAGGGAGAGGTGGGGGAGTTTCTACTTGAACAAGGAAGAATGCCTTGGTGAAAGTGAAATCGTTGAGAATTTGGAGAGAAAATTGTCTGATTCCCTTACCTGCTCTAAATGAGCTCAATACCCCTAGTTCATGAGATTATCAAATCTATTATTGGTGTTTTTTGTGGAATTGTGAAAAACTCAAATAATATTGGCAATAGGTAAAAGTTCCAATCTTATGAATGAAGGTAGAATCTGCAAAGTACCAAAGGACTGCTGGAGAAAAGGATAATCAGATTTAAAACATTATACAGGATTTTAGTCCTTCCCTAAAAGATGTGAATTAGTTAACCAGAAGGATGCTTCTGTGGTAGTTGAAGGGAAGCAGGGGTGGCAGTTAGCATGGAGAAGCTATAATCTCAATCCCAATGGCTTCAAAATGTTCCTACAATGAGCTAAATCTACATATGGCAATAAATTGGTCCCACAATAACTTTTTTACTGTATTCTTACATGGATTAGTACAGGGGTCCCTAATCCCCAGGCCATGGACTGGTACCCATCCGTGGCCTGTTAGGAAACAGGCCACATAGCAGGAGGTGAGAGGTGGGCCAGAGAGCAAAGGTTCATCTGTATTTACAGCTGCTCCCCATGGCTCACATTACTGCCTGAGCTCTGCCTCCTGTCAGATCAGCAGTGGCATTAGATTCTGATAGCAACATGAACACTATTGTGAATTGCACATGTAAGGGATCTGGGTTGCACCCTCCTTATGAGAATCCAATGCTTGATGATCTGTCACTGTCTTCCCTCACCCACAGACAGGGCCATCTAGTTGCAGGAAGACAAGCCCACGGCTCCCACTGATTCTACATTATGGCGAATTGTACAATTATTTTAATTATATATTTAATTATATATTACAATGTAATAATAATAGAAATAAAGTGCATAATAAACATTATGTGCTTGAATCATCTCGAAACCACCCCCTATCCCTGATCCATGGAAAGATTGTCTTCCACAAAATCTGTCCCTGGTACCAAAAACGTTGGGGACCACTGGATTAGCATTTACCCACCCTATTTTTAGTCCCTAAAGCAACTCTGTAAGTTGGAATTCTTATACTTACCTTACATTTGAAGCAAGCAAGGCTAAACAAAGTCGTTGATTTTTCCAGCGTCACAGAGGATATAATAGAGTGAAGATTCAAATCCAGGTTAGTCTCTTTCCCACGACCATTTTAAAGTCTTACTTGCATCCGAAAAGCAACACAATGTAAAGTTTGTGTGAGAGACAGTTTTGCAGTGACAAGTAAAAAGAGATTGTAAATTTAAAAGGACAATTTAGTGGACAGCAAGCTCTCTTAGAACCAGTAGTATAATTTGATCATCAAAAAAAGCTAATGTGATCTTAGTTTGCATCAACATAGGATCAGAATCTTGAATGGTTCACTGTCTCAGACTACAGTATTGTGTCCTGTGGTTACTATGCCTGCAAAGAGATACAAGCAGACTAGATCATATTTGTACAGGAATAACTAATGTAATAAAAACTCAAAATCATGTTTTAAGGCACTCAGAGAAGGGAATACCTCGAGAGGCTATGTTATCTTTCCTGAAGTAGTCAATGGCTTTTCTTGTGGAAGAGAGAATAGACTTGCTTTGTATGACAATCAAATAATAGAATAAGGGTGAATTAATAAAAGTCAGAGATTCAAACAAAATAGGTACTACCTAAAAAATGCATTGTTTCTCATCCTAGTGTGTTTGCCAACTACTGAGAACTGATATTATAGAGCAGCACCTCAAGCCTCAGATGGGCAACGGTATGACATGATTTTTACGTTCTCTTCCAATCCTAAGATTCTATGGTTTCATGACTTCTCATTTATAAAAAATAAATTTTATATACACTATATAATTTTGTAGTGCACAAATATGATTAGATCACACCTGACTTTAAAAATTAAACTTTGATACTTTATTTTAATTTATTCATTCATTCATTAGTTGTTTATTTATTAACAGGGTCTCGTTCTGTTGCCCAGGCTGGGGTACAGTGGTGCAATCACAGCTCAGTGCCACCTCAAACTCTTGGGCTCAAGTGAGGCTCCTACATCAGCCTCCTGAGTGGCTAGGACTGCAGGGGTGCACCACAATGCCCAGCTAATTTTTAAATTTCTTTTGTAGAGATGAAGTCTTACTCTGTTGCCTTGAATGGTCTCAAACTCCTGGCCCCAAGTGATACCCCTGCCTTGGCCACCCAAAGTGCTGGGATTATAGGTGTGAGCCACTGCACCTGGCCTTCTTTATTTTTTAATTGGTTTCCCCCTTTTTTCCCATTACATCTATTTCAGCAGCTCCACACTCCCAAGTGTCAAATCCGGCTCTGCTACTTATTAACTGCATATTTGCAAAAAAGTTATTTAACTTCTCCATGCCTTGGTTTCCTTGTTTGCAAAATGCCAATATTAATACCTGTTCATAAGATTATTATTAGTAGTAGTGAGCTAATAAATGTACACCCTAGAGATATTGTGGTTTTGCTTCCACACCACTGCAATAAAGCAAATATCATAGTAAAGTGAGTCACAAATTTTTTGGTTTCACAGTGTATATAAAAATAATGTTCACACTATAGTGCAGTCTCTTAAGTGTGCAACAGCTTTATGTCTAAAAAACATTACATGCCTTTTAAAAATAATTCTTCATGGTAAAAAACACAAATATTGATCTGAATCTTCAGTAAGCCATGATGTTTTTGCTGGTTGAGTCTTGCCTCGATGTTAACGGCTGCTGGCTGATCAGAGTTGTGTTTGCTGAAAGTTGGGGTGGCTTCGCAATTTCTTAAAATAAGACAATAGGCCAGGCGTGGTGGTTCATACCTGTAATCCCAGCACTTTGGGAGGCTGAGGTGGGTGGATTGCCTGAGCTCAGGAGTTTGCAACCAGCCTGAGCAACATGATGAAACCCCACCTCTACTAAAATACAAAAAATTAGCAGGGCATGGCAGCATGTGCCTATAGTCCCAGTGACTCGAGAAGCTGAGGCAGGAGAATGCCTTGAACCTCGGAGGCAGAGGTTGCAGTGAGCTGAGATCATGCCACTGCACTCCAGCCTGTTGACAGAGCAAGACTCCGTAAAAAAAAAAAAAAAAAAAAAAAAAGTAAAAAAGAAAATGGCAATGTCTTTGCCACATCTATAGACCCTTTCGCAAAAGATTTCCCTGTGGCATATGAAGCTGTTTGAGAAATTTTAACAGTAGAACTGCTTTCAAAATTGGAGTCCATTCTCTCAAACTCTTCCACTTTCATGCCAACTCAATTTATGTACTATTCTAAATCCTTTGCTATTTCAACAATGATCACAGCATCTTCACCAGGAGTAGATTCCATCTCAGAAAACCACTTTTTGTTGCTCATATAAGAAGCAACTTCTCTTCCATTCAAGTTTTAACATGAGATTGCAGCAATTCAGTCACATCTTCAGGCTCCACTTCCAATGTTAGTTTTCTCACTATTTCCAACATACCTGCAGTTCCTTCTTCCACTGAAGTGTTATAACCCTCAATTATTCCAAAACTTCTGAGAGAAGTTCTCAATCAGCTTCTCCCAAACACCTGTTAATGTTGGCATTTTGACCTCCTCCTATGAGTCACAGATTTTTTTTTAATGGCTTCCAGAATTATGATTCCTTTCCAGAAGGTTTTTAATTTACTTTGTCCATATCCATCAGAAAAATTACTATCTATGGCAGCTACAATCTTACAAAATATATTTCTTAAATATTAAGACCTGGAAGTCAAAATTGTTCCTTGATCCATGGACTGTAGAATGGATGTTGTTAGCAGGCATGAAAATGATAAGCTGAATAAAGAAAATGTGGCATATATATACCATAGAATACTATGCAGCCATAAGAAAAGGATGAGTTCATGTCCTTTGCAGGGACATGGATGAAGCTGGAAACCATCATTCTCAGTAAACTAAGACAAGAATAGAAAACTAAACACCACATATTCTTACTCATCAGTGGGAGTTGAACAATGAGAACTCATGGACGCAGGGAAGGGAACATCGCACACCAGAGCCTGCTGGGAGGTGGGGACTAGAGGAGGGATAGCATCAGGAGAAATACCTAATGTAGATGATGGGTTGATTGGTACAGAAAACCACCATGGCACATGCATACCCATGTAACAGACCTATACTTTCTTCGCATGTACCACAGAACTTAAATTATAATTTTAAAATAAAATAGGCACAATAAAAAAAAAAAGGCACACAATTTGGAGCTAGTGCAGTGAGCCTGCACCTGTGGTCCCTGCTACTTGCAACTCAGGAGACTGAGGCAGAAAGATCACTTGAGCCCAGGAAAAGAAAGAAAAGAAAAGAAAAAGAAAACAACATCCATCTCCTTGTATATCTCCAGTGGAGCTTGTGCATGACCAGGTGCATTGTCAACAAGTGGTAACATTTTAAAAGAAATCCTTTTTTCTAAGCAGTAGGTCTCAGCAGTGGGCTTAAAATATTCAGTAAACCATGCTCTAAATATATGTACTGTGCTGTTATCCAGGCTTTGTTGTTTCAGTTATACAGTATAGGTGGAATAGATTTAGCACCATTCTTAAGGGTCCTAGGATTTTCAGAATGGTAAATGAATATTGGCTTCCACTTAAGGTCACCAGCTGCATTAGCTCCTAACACGAGAGTCAGCCTGTCCTTAGAAGCTTTGAAGCAGGGCATTGACTTTACTTCTCTAGCTATGAAAGTCCTAAATGTCATCATCTTTCAATAGAAGGCTATCCTGTTTATATTGAAAATGTATTGTTTAATGCAGCCACCTTGATCAATTATCTTAGCAAGATTTTCTGGATAACTTGCTGTAGCTTCTACACCAGCACTTGCTGCTTCATCCTGTACTTTTATGTTTTAAAAAGGGCTTCTTTCCTTAAACCTCATGAGCAAACCTCTGCAAAATACAACATTTTCTTCTGTAGCTTCCTCATTCTTCTCAGTCTTCATAGAGTTGAAGTGAGTTAGGGCCTTGCTCTGGATTAGGCTTTGGCTTAAAGGAATGTTGTGGCTGGTTTGATTTTCTCTCCAGACCACTCCAACATTCTCCATATCAGCAATAGGGCTGTTCCAATGTCTTATAATTTGTGTGTTTACTGGAGTAGCACTTTTAATTTCCTTCAGGAACATTTCTTTTGCATTCACAACTTGGCTAAATATTTGGTATGAGAAGCCTAGCTTTGGGCCCATCTTGGTTTTTGACATGCCTTCTTCACCAAGTTTCATCATTTCTGGGTTTGATTTAAAGTAAGAGATGTGTGACTCTTTCTTTCACTTTAACAGTGAGAAGCCATTGCAGGGTCATTATTCAGCCTAATTTCAATATTTTTGTGTCTTGGGGAATAGGGGGAGAGGTAGAGAAATTGGGGAACAGCCAGTTGGTAGAGTAGGCAGAACACACACAACATTTATTAAGTTCACTGTCTTAAATGAGTGCAGTTTGTGGTCCCCCAAAACAACTACAATAGTAATATTAAAAAATATCATGGCTCACAGATCACCATAACAGATATAATAATAATTATAAAAGTGTGAAATATTGTGAGAATTACCAAAATGTGACACAGAGACAGGAAATGAGCAGGTGGCTGGAAACATGGTGTCAATAGACTTGCTCCATGCAGGGCTGCCACACTTCTTCCACTTGTGAAAGTGCGGTATTTGTGAAGCACAATAAAGTGTGTGCAATGAGATGAGGTATGCCTGTATAGGTAAAGAACTTGAAATCATACCTATCACCTAGTATACACTAGACAAATCTAAGCCATCATTATTCCCCATGTAAATCTTTCTGTGTCAACTGGCAGCAGCACCAATTGACTGTGATAGCTGTATAATAAATATTCTGTAATTTATTCAGTCTCTCTTCTTTTGATGAGTTTTCTCTTGTTTCCCCATTTCTTCCCCCTCACACAAGCAGCATTGCAATATACATCTTTGTACTTATGTCTTTTTGTATTGCTGTTTGATTTCTATAACATTAAAATCGAAGTGGATGGTTGGAGTGAAGGCTATATGTATTTTTTAATTTTAAGAGATGTTGTCATTTTGTCTCCACTAGATAAGGCTGCAAGTCTTCATATTTCCTTCAGTAATATATAAGAGTACACTTTTCCCTACATGCCCACCAATACTAGGTAGTAGGGTTCTTTTTAACTTTTGCCAGAGAATTTGATATTTCACGGATTCTTTAATTTGCAGTCCCATAATATTAGGGAATTTGAGCACCCTTTCATGACGGTTAGCTATTTACTCATTTTTCTATTGGATTGTTTGCATTTTTCTTGTCAACTTCAGACAGCTCTTTGTATAGCATATACATCAACCTCTTAGTTGATGTCCCTTAAAACAACCTTGGTGCTAGCCATGGGGCATAGCCATTGCTAATGGTTTGGGTGTTTGTCCCCACCAAACCTCATGTTAATATTTGATCCCCCAAGCCTTCCTGCCTAAATAGCAGGCTCCAGGTACTTTCATGTGGTAAGAATTCAAGGTCTTCTGAAATCTTGGCTGAGGTTGCCTTCCTAGCTCTGCACTTTCTACTCTTTTTCTGCTCCTCAAACTCCCTCCGTCTTCTGATTTTCGACGAGGATACTTTTCTCCTGCTGCTTCCTCTGTACAAACGCTTTTCATTCTTAAAGCATCTGTTTCTCTGAAGGCTGTCCTGACCGCTCTAGCCTGATGTGAACTCTTCTCATTCTGGACTCTCACAGTAATTATTATCTGCCCACATATTTGGCAATTGGTCATTGTCTCCTCACGATCCTACTGGAAACAAATCCCCCACCAAGCCAGCTTAAGCAAGAGGGAAATTTATTATCTCATATAGCAAGAAGCCCTGAGTTGGGACACGCTCCAAGGTTGTTTCAGGAACTTAAGAGAGTAGCTGGAGATCCAGGCTTTCTCCACTCTGCCATCCAATGTTTGGTTTCTTCATGAGTATAAGATGGCTGTCAAAGGCAGCTAGCTAAGACACACTTCCTTGTTTACACCTAGTGGCGGAGAGCAGGGACTCTATCCCCAGGCAGTGACTCAGTCTCTCCTTTCCATCTGATTGAGCCAATGTTGGTCACATGCCCACTACTGGCAGCGGCATTGCTACTGTTATTGGTCCAGCGGTGTGCCTATGACCAATGTTGGCTCAATCAGAATACAAATGCTAAGTCTTATGCTAATTAAGTCCTACACCTTAACTTCCCCTGTATCGCCTAGGAGGAGTAGATACTTTAGTAAGGTTGGGGTCCGGTAGGAATTAAGAAAAGAGGAGATAAATGTTATATGTTGCCCTGTGGCAAGTATTTATTATCTTAAATTGCTATTTATGCCTTTTATTGTCATCTTTTCATACTTTTCATATCTTTTCCTCCCAGCTAGATTAAAACACCTGAAGAATAGCCTATATCTTACATTTTGTAACCCTTCAATTATTTTCTTATAGATGTGCCAGTAAATATGAATTGGTTGGATTTGACTTCTCAATGATGCACAATGATTCTCTACCTCGACTAGCAACACAGAGGATGCAATAGTAACTACTGAAATTCAGGTGATAAATATAAAAAGTTGAAGCTTTGGGGAGCCCAAGCCAGGAAGCTGGAGGTCTGTTTGAAATCATGCTGAGCTCCTCTCCTACCTCTGCTCCAGAAACTACATGGATATTAGCATCAAAACTAATCAAAAGAATAAAATCAAGGATACTGAAGATTCTGTAATGCAGTAGATTTATCCTTGATACTTAGATTTGAGCACATGTCACTGCTGAGAACTGCACAGTTTGCCTTAGCTAGAAAGTATGCATTTTCTTATTTCCTCTCTGGGATGACAGTGATCATAAAAAAAAATGGAATATCTAAGATACTTCATTTATTCAATTATTTAACAAACATCTGTTTTGAATATCTATTACCAATTTCTGTGCTAGGCACAGAAAATACAAAATTTGATAAGAAATTATTCCTACCTTCCAATTGCTCATTAAAAGAGCAGCTACCACTTCTTCAAATTTGGTAGTAGTTATTTCTGTGAGGTCTGTGGGTTCTGTTCCTAACCTATTAAATGGAGTGTCTGCTCTAGAGTTAAGTGCTTTGCTGTGGACACTTGCTATTTTGGGGATAAGAAGTACAGTCTAATCCTCTCTTCGATGTTTAGCCTAAGGTGATTCACTTCATTCAGCTTTAACATCACTAAAATGTGAATTCATACTATTAGCATACTTCCAGTACAAGCTATAAAACCCATTACCCATGTGTTAGGCATAATTCTGACAACCTAAGCTGGAGAATATCATTAGCTAAAGTATAGTAAGATTGGGTGAGGTGGTTGTTAAGAGGTTTCGGAATGAGTCAGGCCTCTGGGGCTAAATTTATTAATGAGTCATTTTCCTTGCCTAGCAGACACTGTGGCAGAAAGTGAAAGAGGAAGAAGTCATTCGACGTCTGTTTTTAAAAACGTGTTCTGTCCCTCAGTCCGCCAAATTAAGTTTCAATATATTTTAGCATTTTAGACTAATACCTGTCACCAAAATGTTTTCCTGGTTCTTCTTAGTTTGCAAAAAACAAGTGAGGTCTTTTTTTCAGGAATGGGGAGACTCGTTTTCATCTCTTCCAAGAGGGGGCAGATTATAAATCCCTAGTGGCCAGATATGGCATCTACTGCCTTGCTCTGTGCAGAACCTGAAATTCAAATCCAATTATTCTAGGCTTTACTAAAAGCATCTTGATGTCAATGATTATAGCAACTCATTCCTCACATTCTCTTGCCTTAAATGATTTTAGCAGCCTTCATCTCGAATCTATACCAAGTTTCCACCTGCATAGCTATATCCTGGGTCTTTTGATGGGAGAAGTCCCAATCAGGATCTCAGTTTGGTCCTTTCATCTTTCTCTTGAAACCTCTCCATCTGTTCTCTCTTCCACTCACTCATAAGAACTAAAAATCCTCTTCTACCCTTCAGCTATATTAAATCACTTATCATTCCTTTCTGCTACGCCAGGACACAGGAACCCTTCTGACTCCACTCAATTCAGCTTAAAGTCCATGGTCAGCAGTTACATAATGTCCCCATCATCCTAGACACCTTTATCCATTTGGCACTTATCACATCCATCATGCCACCCCCAAACCCTGGTCTGCACCCACTATGTTCTCTGGACCTGCCTTTGACAATATGAGACTTTGGGATAAAGACTCAAAATCTTTTGGGACTGGCCTTCTATAAATTTACACTATAAACTCCAGCTGATCTGCAACATTAGGGTGATTTAAAAATTCTGTCAGAAGGCTTAAAATGTTTCTCCTGGTGAGGATGTACAAATACTTTATTTTCTTCAAATATCCAGCCACACAATCCTTGATCTTTGCAAATTAATCTTCTAGCTTTATAGGCAATATTAATGTTATTCCATAATTTCTTTTTCCTCCTTCTCTCCCGCCTCCTTCCTATTCTCCCTCTCTGCATGTATACATATGTGTGTGTATGTATGCATACACACATCTCTATATCCATCTGTCAATCTGTCTGTCTATCTACTATAGGCCTGATTGCATCTGTCTTAGCTCAGGCCTATAGTAGGTTGTCCAGATCCCTCTTCAAGGAATGACTTGCCACCCAGTTGTAGACAGTGTGATTAGCTGATATTGTCCAGCTGTCATCTTCAGGGTCGGCCTCAGTTACTTCATCTTGCATCCTTGCAGGAGTGGTCCACATCCATGCCAGAGAAAAATGGGTCTAAAGGCCTGGTTATTTCAACCACCACAAGATTATTGACTTGGAATCTTAGCTCGTAAGCTCCCTGTCATCTTCAACTTTCTCTGTTCAATCCTGCTTCTTCCTCCTTCCTTTATGGTGCTCATCCATAATGAATGGCTTGACCCCAAAATGTGTCTTAGTGTCTCTTTCTAGAGAACCCAATCTAAGAGTAGTCCTAGAAAATATGCATGCAGTAAGTTAGAGTTTTGTTTCCAGCTGGCAGTGAGGATGCTAAATACCATTGCTAGTGGAAGGTGGATCACAGATAGCCCTGGCCCAGCGTGTTGATCTAATGGTTAAATTGTTACTGGTGGTGAAGTGTACTGGCAGAAAAGAATGCACTAGAGGGTGTGATGTATCAGGCTTCTAAGGCATATTAAGGAAATTGTAGCTAAAAAGATAATGATATTCCTCAATACTGATTGCTAAGGCCATTGATGCTCTGCAGAAACATAACAAATATCCAAGTAACAGAAAGTTGAATGCCAAGTGGAAAAGCCACAGGTTTTATTGTTTTCATGGAAAAGTCCTCACCTCCTGCAGCCACAAGAAGAGAAAGAGCCCAGCCTGATAATCTGAGGACTGAACTTCAAAGGTGGTTAAACACTCAGCCAAAGCAAGTCTCATGCCAAGGTCAGGACCCTGATTTAGGGGACCTGGGAAGGGGACTTCCAGGTACATTTGTATTTTTACTATGGCATTTGCAACATTATACTTTTCTTATTTACTTATCTGATTCTCCCATAGACTTTAAACCCTTCAACTCTTGGGTTTATATTTTACTCCTTGTTGTCTCCCGTTCCCCTCTCCTTCATCACACATCCTCTGTAGCTCATAAAAAGCTGCTTGACAGGTAATGAATGCTCAGTACAAGTTTTCATGAATGACTCCCCAGTGTTTGCCTGGGATTACTTATTCCTTAACATCTATACTTTCATCTTTACTATTGAGATCCAAAGGTAAATGTATTCACTTCTGTCTTCTTTTGATTTTTCAGTGTCTTCAGTCTTTTCCTCTCTACTATCTCTTTTTCTATGTAGTATTACCACAGAGTGAGTGCTTTGCAGGGATCACATCAATGAATGAATTTTCCGTTGTTTCTCCCCAAAAGTCTTCCACATTGATAAACCTGACCTGTCAACCTAAGCCATGGTTAATCTCAACTCTACACCACTACCCATTCTGCTGTTCTCTATCTGTCCCCTCAGGTTCTACAATGGAGATGGAAACTAACAAAAGATAATATGCCCAGAGTAGTGATTTATACCAGCAACAAGAAAGTATTGCATAGATGAGGGGCTAGTCAACCAAATGCCACCCTAAAGTGGGCAAATTGAAAAAGCCTATGAGGAATGGGTACTGACAACAGTATTTCATTCTCTTGTTTTAAAAATGCTCTTTTTGTCTATATCTTTTAGTGAAACTTCCTTCATATTCACAATCACTTGTTTCCTCCATTCCTTCTTGGGCTTAGTCATTTTAGATTATACAAGCTTGCTTTTTTATTCCCCACCCCTACTATGTTCCCACAATGGCTCCACTACCAACCTCTACCTTCATCCCACTAGGTAGAAATTGAAGGAGCTGATATGCTACTTATTAGACATTCCTGTGGGTTAGGAGGTCTAGATTATTTGTCTAAACTGAATTCAATTTTAAAGTTTCAATGTGCGTATGGATTTGGAGATGTGACAGCCTCTGGAAAATAGACTAGTTTTGAAAGACAAGCCCGTAAGCTTTACTGAAAGCACGGGGTCAGTGTCACAGGAGAAATGCCATTTTGAGTTCAGCGAGGTCTTTGTTTCTGAAATCATGTCATGCCTATTCACCTCTTCAATCTTACCTCCAGCCCTACACACCCAGTTACTTGTGCCGGGGCTACAGGGGTAAGGAGAACTTGAAAATAACACAGTACCTTCTTTTCTTAACGTTTAAGAATCCACATTATAGTTGGAGATACCAGAGTGGAGCATCATGTTTGATGTCAAGTTTACCCATCTTCTTTTGGAGAAAGCAACTTATTAGAGCAAGGAGTGTAACAGCGGTACAGTAACACTAGAACTGAGACTTATGAAGGCCTACAGACCCAAGGAAATCCTGTTTCCTTTGAGTCCTTCCAGTTTTAATCCTTCCCCTTCACCATCCCTGAGAACATGTCTATTATATTTCTAACCCCTGTTTTGAAGCCCTTCATGGGCAGCCCCACTCTCCATATAGCTTCCTTTTGAACTCTAAAATGTTCACGGTCTGTCAATCATTTTGACTCATCAATCATTTTGGCCTTGAATCACTATTTTACATCTATCTGACTTACTCATTGCAAAGAATAGACACTGGTTTCTAAATTGTCCATCATATACAGCAGAATTCTAGGTCTGCCTGCTGTGACGTGGAAAAATCTGTTGAAACATTAATGATCTAAGATAAGGACTAAATGTGAAATAAAAAAGCATTGACTTTCTGACCTTGCATTCTGCTTCTTGCTCATTAATGTTTCCCTTATGGCTTTTTTTCTCTCCCTCCAAGGTCACCCAGCCAACATAATCTACTCTGCCTGCCCAAGTGTGAAACCTAGTGTGAAACCTGCTCCAGAGCTGAAAACACACCAACAGATGAAAAACACTTTGGGAAATACCTTATGTCTTTTATATTTTATTCTTCATTCTTTATAGAACTTTCTTTTCTTTTTTTTTTCTTTTTCCTGCTCAAAAGTGACTGTCAGGGGGTACATTCCTAGAGGATACTGACAAGGTAACAGAGAAGTCCAAAAGGCTACCTTTAGATAAGGTGCTAACAGCCTATGGTAGCTTTAATAGAATACTCTGGTTTAAATAGAAACATTGCATATCCAACTTATTCAGATTCAACAAACATCTATCGAGTATTTACCCTGTGCAGATAAGACAAGACCATGTATTAAATGTTTCCGCATGTGTTATGTCATTTAATGATTACAACAAACATGAAAGGTAGCATCCCTACTTTATGAAGTAGAACATGGAGACTCAGAAAGGATAATTTATTTGCTGAAAGTCAAAGTGAACTGAATTCAAACATAGGTCCTCTAACACCCAGGGCACATATTGATGATGTTCGTGACCAGCTGAGTTTATGAAATCTTTTATGCTGTCTTTCCCTAATCTCTGTATACATTAGCAAGGCATAGAGGAGCACCATGTTTCTGTCCAACATAAAAGGGTTAGAAGGTCACTTTTCTGAATATTTCTACATTACTTTCAAAATTGCCATTCATCTGCATTTTCAAATAAATGTCAACAAAATTACTTTGTTAACCTGTAGTTACTCTGCTATTCTACAGCCTCAGTTACATGGAAGCAGACCACTAGAGCAGCATGAGTTTCAAATGTCTTTCTGGGAAGGAGTCAACAGGCAGAAAAACAAACGCTAAGCAAACCATCTAGAAGACTCCTTCTGCAGGCTTTTAATGTGAAACAACATGGCTACAACACATGAATATACCATGCCATCATCTGCTTTGGAAAATGATTACTTTGTACCTGTGACCCATTTGCTAAACCTCAAAATTCTTGGTTTAAGATATCTTGTTTTGTAATTAAGCTTTTGAAAGACACATTTGTTGGCTTTTGTCCTGGGCTCATTATTATCTGAACTATGACCAATTATAAATACTAACCCATTTAGAGTCTTCAAAACAAATGGATATCTATACTTTATGATATACACTTTACTAGCTATAAAAATTATAAATTAGACTTTATAAAATTAAAACCTTCCATTTTTCAAAAAAAAATAAAACAAAACACAAGCCACAAACAGGAGAAAATATTTTCGATGCACACATCTGGAAAAGAACTTGTATCTAGAGTATATTGAAAACTCTTACAACTCAACAGTAAGAAGATGAAACAAGCCAGGCATGGTGGCTCACACCTGTAATCTCAGTATTTTGGGAGGTTGAGGTGGGTGGATCACAAAGTAAGGAGTTCAAGACAAGCCTGGCCAAGATGGTGAAATCCTGTCTCTACTAAAAATACAAAAATTACTCAGGCATGGTGGTGGGTGACTATAATCCCAGTTACTCAGGAGGCTGAGACAGAGAATTGCTTGAACCTGGGAGGTGGAGTTTGCAGTGAGCTGAGATTGTGCAACTGCACTGCAGCCTGGGTGACAGAGCAAGACTCTGTCTCTTGGGGGAAAAAAAGGAGAAGACAAAATAAAAATAGGAAGATATGAACAAAAATTCACAAAAGAAGAGCTAAATGGCCAATTAGCACATGAAAAGATCTTCAACATCATTAGACATCAGAGAAATAAAAATTAATACCACAAAATATCTCATACCCATTAGAATTGCTAAAAGTAAAAGGACTAAAAATTTAGAACAACTGGCACTCTTGAAAAAGAGTACAGCAACTTTGGAAAACAGTTTAGCAAATTTCTAAATGTTAAATATAAACTTGCCAAACCACTCAGCAATTCTGCTCCTAGATATCTACTCACAAGAGAAAATGTGCATGCAAAAACAAATAAATAAAAAAAAGTATAGACAAATATTTATAGCAACCCTATTTGTAAAAGCTTAGAAAACAACACAAATCAGCAACTACAAATAAATAAATACATTGAAGTATTTGCATATAATGAGATTCATAGCAATAGAAAGAAACAAACTACTAATACATAGAACGACATGGATAAATCTCAAATACATTATTCTAAGCAAAATAACCCATATAGAAGAGATTATATACTGTATGATTGCATTTCTAAGAATTTATAGATCTGGCAAAACCAATCTACGATGATAGAAATCAGACCAGTGATTGCCTGAGAGCTGTGAGAAGGCAACAGGAGATCATAAAGGGACATAAAATAATTTTCTGAAGAGGTGGAAATATTCTACATCTTAAATGAAAAGTTTGTTATATGAATATATAGGCGTGTGTGTGTGTGTGTGTGTGTGTGTGAAAAGTTTTCAACTTATAAGAACAATACAATAGCTTTTGAGCAACTAATGGGTTAAAGAAAAAATCAAAAGGCAAATTAGAAAACATCTTGAGACAAACAAACCGAAAACACAATATACCAAATTAATGAGATGCAGCAAAAGCAGTTCTAAGAGAAAAGTTTATATTAATAAATATCTACATTAAAAAAGAAAAATAATCTCTAACTTTACACCTCAACAAACTGGAAGAAGAACTAAGCCCAATGTTAGCAGAAGGAAGAAAATAATGAACATTAGAACAGAAATAAATGAAATATATAATAGAAGAGCAATAAAAAATAATTGCGACCAAGAGTTGCTTTTTTTTTTTTAAGTTGACAAACCTTAAGCTAGACTAAGAAAAAAGAGACAGAGTTCAAATAAAATCAGAAGTAAAAGAGGAAACATTACAACTGATGCCACAGGAATAAAGAGGATCATAAAAGACTATTATGAATGCTAATTAACTGGATAATTTTGAAGAAATGGGTACATTCCTGGAGATATAACCTACGAGCACTGCATCATGAAGAAATATAAAGTCTGAAAACACCTATAACTAACTAATAAGGAGATTGAATCAGTGTCCTAGTCCATTTTGTATTGCTACAACAGAATACCAGAAACTGGGTAATTTAGGAAGAAAATACATTTATTTGGCTCACAATTCTAGAGGCTGGGAAATCCAAGAGCATGCTATTGGAATCTTGCAGGACCTTAGTGCTCCATTATCCCATGGTTGAAGGCAGAAGGGCAAGAGGGCAAAAGTAAATAGAAAGAAGCCTAACTCATCTCTTTATCAGAAATCAACTTCTATGATAAATAACCCATTCCTGTGATAAGACTAATGCTTTTCATCCCTTAAAGGCCCCACTTCTCAACATTTTTCACTGGGGATTGAATTTCGAACACAAGATCTTTGAGGGGTACACTCAAGCCATAGCAGTCAGTAATAGAAAATCTCCAAACAAAGAAAATCCCAGGTCCAGATGGCTTCACTGGTGAATTTTATCAAACATTTAAAGAAAAATTAATGCCAATCTTTCTCAAACTCTTTTCAAAATTTGAAAATGAAGAAATACTTCCAAACTCATTTTTATGAAGCCAGCAATACCTTGATGCCAAAGCTAAACAAAGCACAACAAGAAAACTATGGGCTAATAGTCTTGATGAACACGCATACAAAAATCTTCAACAAAAATGCCATCAAACCAATTCAACAGCATATTAAAAGTATCACACAGGATGCCCAAGTGGGATTTATCCCTGGGATGCAAGAATGGCTTAATATATGAAAATTAATTAATGCAATACATCTTATTAACAGAATAAAGTGTAAAATTCACATGACTATCTCAGCTGATGCAGAGGAATTTGATAAAATCCAACAAATTTTTATAGATTAAAAACTCTCAAAAAACTGGGAATAGATACTACCTCACCATAACAAATGTTACATACAGAAAGTTCACAGCTAACATCAAACACAATTATGGAAACTGAAAGCTTTTCCACTAAGATCAGAAACAAGACATGGATACTCACTGTCCTTTCTATTCAACAGAGTACTGGAAGTCCTAGCCAGAGCTACTAGGCAAGTAAAATAAATAAAATATAACCAAATTAGAGAGGAATAAGTAAAATTGTTCCTATTTACAGATGACATGATTTTATATATAAAAGCCTAAAGACTCCACTAAAAAATTGTTACAATTAATAAATAAGTAAAGTTGTAAGATAAAAAAATTAACATTAAAAATTACATTTCTATACACTTAGAATGAACTATCTGAGAAATTAAGAAACCAATTCATTCACAATAACATTTTTGAAAAAGATAAAACTTTTTAAAAAGATTTTTAGGAATGAAATTAACTAGGGAAGCAAAATACTTGTAATACTGAAAACTACAAAACATTGAGCATATTCACTAATAATGAACTATCTGATAAATTAAGAAAACAATCCCATTTACAATACCATCAAAAAATAAATTTTTTAGGAATAAAACTAACTAGGAAAGTAAAAGACTTATATACTGAAAACTACAAAGCATAAATAAAAGAAATTTAAAAAGACACAAACAAATGGGAAGACATTCTGCATTCATGGATTTGAAAACTGAATATTGTTAAAATGTCCTCAAATGATCTACAGATCAATGCAATTCCTATCAAAAGCCCAATGGCATTTTTTATAGAAATAGAAAAAAAAAAAAAAAACCCAATTCCGCAATTCATGTGAAGCCACAAAAGAACCTGAACAGTCAATGCAATCTTGAAAACAAAGGTGGAGGCATCACACTTTCTGATTTAAAAATATAATACAAAGTTATAGTAATCAAAACAGTGTGGTAGTGGAATAAACACAGACATATAGACCAGGGGACAGAATTGAGAGCCCAGAAATAAACCCACACTTATATGGTCAACTGATCTTTAACAATGGTGTCAATACCATAAAATGGGAAAAGGATAGTCTCTTCAACAAATGGTATTGAGAAAACTGGATACCCACATGCAAAATAATAAAATGGGAGCTTTATTTTATGCCATACACAAAAATCAACTCAAAATGGATTAAAGTCTTAAAGGTAAGACCTGAAACTATAAAACTCTTAGAAGAAAATGTAGGGAGAAATCTTCATGACATTGGTCTTGACAATGATTTCATGGATATGACACCAAAAAAAGCACAGGTAACAGAGCAAAATAGACAAATAGACTGCCTCAAACTAAAAAGCTTTTACCAACAAAGAAGCAATCAACAGAGTGAAAAGACAACCTATAAAATGGGGAAATATTTGCAAACCACATATCTGATGAAGGGTTAATTTTTAAAAGATATAAGAACACTTACATATAAGAAACTCCTACAACTCAATAGCAGAAAAAAAAACCCAATAACCTGCTTAAATAATTGGGCTAAATTCTTGAATACACTTTTTTTTTTATTGCATTTTAGGTTTGGGTACATGTGAAGAACATGCAAGATTGTTGCATAGGTACACATTTTTCCAAAGTGGACATCCAAATGGTCAACAGGTTTATGACAAGATGCCCACTGTCACTAGTCATCAGGGAAATGCAAATGCAAACCATCATGAGATATCACCTCACGCTTATTAGGATGACTATTATATAAAAATACACACACACAAAGACAACACATGTTGATAAAATGTAGAAAAATTTGAATCCTTATACACTATTGGAGGGAAATGCAAGATGGTGCTGCCACTATGAAAAACAGTATGGAGATTTTTCAAAATATTAAAAATAGAACTACCATAGGATTTAGCAAACCCACCTCTGAGTATTTATCTAAAAGAACTGAAATCAGGATGTCAAAGAGATATCATTCCCATGTTCATTGCAGCACTATTTATAATTGCCAAGATGTGGAAATAAAAACTAAGTGTTCATTGACAGATGAATGGATTTTTAACAATGTCATGTATTAATGTAATAGAATACTATTTAGTTGTACAAAAGAGGGAAAGCCTGCAATATGAAACAACATGTATAAACGTTGAGAACATTATATTAAGTGAAATGAGCCAGTCACAAAAGGACAAATATTGCATAATTCCACTTACATGAAGTGTCTAAAATTGGTAAACTCATAGAAACAGAGAGTAGAATAGCTATTGTCAGGGACTGGGGGGTGGGGAAAATGGGGAGTTGCTAATCAATAGGCACAATATTTCTTTTTTCTTTTCTTTTCCTTTTTTTTTTTTTTTTTTTTTTTTTTGACATGGAGCTCACTCTGTCACCCAGGCTGGAGTGCAGTGGCACGATCTCGGCTCACTGCAATTTCCACTTTCTGGATTCAAGCAATTCTTCTGCCTCAGCCTCCCAAGTAGCTGGGACTACAGGTGTGCATCACTACGCCCAGCTAATACTTTCTGTATTTTTAGTAGAGACAGAGGTTCATCATGTTGGTAAGACTGCTCTCGAACTCCAGATCTCAAATGATCCTCCTGCCTTGGCCCCCCAAAATGCTGGGATTACAGGCATAAGCCACCATACCCGTCCACAATATTTCAATTATACAAGATACACAACTTTGTGTCTAGAGAGAGCATTACCATATTTTACACTTAAAAGTCTATTAAGAGCGTAGATTTCATGCTAAGTGTTCTCATTACAAAGAAAATGAAAAAAACAACAACAAAAAAAACACAGCAATGATAAAAGGGCAGTAGGTAAATAAGTACACCAGCTTCCTTATCTATTAATCAGCTGGGGTAATTTTGCAGTGTGGTCAACACTGTCTCCCAGAGTTCTGAAATGGGATTGAGCCTTTTTGCCCCAGAGATAATCTCCCTGACTACTCACAATTTATTGGTTTCCTTCACTGCCCCATTTCACTTCCCACTCCTTCTCTGGTATTCTTGACTACAATAAACCATTTGCTCTGTAAAAAAATGTAGTATTTTTATTCTCAAAAAGATTTGGGATGCTTTTGATTCTGATTTAATTAATGAATCAATTATATTACTTCTTTATGAAGTTGGTGTTTAGAATAATTATCATAAAAATATAGCATGGGCTGTGTCAACCTACACGTTTTGGGATGATTTTATCAGCATCAATTATAGTAAAGGTCAAGATAATAAAAAAGTCATCAAATTGTATAATTACATATGTGAATCTATTATATAGAACATAATTCAATAAATTTAATTTTATGTAGATAGGCACACTATTAAATGTGTTGATCTATGTATATGAATTTAATCAGAGATTAACATAAAAATTATGTTCAAGGATGTTTCTCAGTGCTATTTTTTAATTTTTAATTTTTCAATTTTGCTAGATGTAACTTCTATTGGCACATTTAAAAAGGTAATATTAATGTTGCTGTCTGTAATTGGAAACAGAAATATAATCCTTGAGGCACAGCTCAAGTTTCTCCTTTTGGGAAAACAATTAGTCATTTGTCTTTACTGATTATATTTCTTTTATTTTCTTTCTTATACTTTAAGTTCTGGGATACATGTGCAGAACGTGCAGGTTTGTTACATAGGTATATACATGTCATGGTGGTTTGCTGGACACATCAACCCATATTCTACATTAGGTATTTCTCCTAATGCTATCCCTCCTCTAACCCCCTTCCACTGACAGGGCCCCCTGGGGTGTGATGTTCCCCTCCCTGTATCCATGTGTTCTCATTGTTCAACTCCCACTTATGAGTGAGAACAAGGGGTGTTTGGTTTTCTGTCCCTGTGTTAGTTTGCTGAGAATGATGGTTTCCAGCTTCATCCATGTCCCTGCAAAGGACGTGAACTCACCCTTTTTTATGGCTGCATACTATTCCATGGTGTATATGTGCCACATTTTCTTTATCTAGTCTATCATTGATGGGCATTTGGGTTGGTTCTAAGCCTTTGCTATTGTGAACACTGCTGCAGTAAACATATGTGTGCATGTGTTTTTATAGTAGAATGATTTATAATCATTTGGGTATATACCCAGTAATGGGATTGCTGGGTCAAATGGAATTTCTATTTCTAGATCATTGAGGAATTGCCATGCTGTCTTCCACAATGGTTGGACTAATTTACACTACCACCAGCAGTGTAAAAGTGTTTCTATTTCTCCACATCCTCTCCAGCATCTGTTGTTTCCTAACTTTTTAATGATCACCGTTCTAACTGGCCTGAGATGGTATCTCACTGTGGTTTTAATTTGCATTTCTTTAATGACCATTGATAATAAGCTTTTTTTCATATGTTTTTTGGCTGCATAAATGTCTTCTTTTGTAAGTGTCTGTTCATATCCTTCTCCCACTTTTTGATGGGGTTGTTTGCGTTTTTCTTGTAAATTTGTTTAAGTTCTTTGTAGATTCTGGATATTAGCCCTTGGTCAGATGGATAGATTGCAAAAATGTTCTCCCATTCTGTAGGTTACCTATTCACTCTGATGATAGCTTCTTTTGCTGTGCAGAAGCTCTTTAATTAGATCCCATTTGTCAATTTTGGCTTTTCTTGCCATTGATTTTGGTGTTTTAGTCATGAAGTCTTTGCTCATGCCTATGTCCTCAATGGTTTTGCCTAGGTTTTCTTCTAGGGTTTTTATGGTTTTAGGTCTTACATTTAAGTTTTTAATCCATCTTGAGTTAATGCTTGTATAAGGTATAAGAAAGGGGTCCAATTTCAGTTTCCTGCATATGGCTAGCCAGTTTTCCCAACACCATTTATTAAATAGGGAATCCTTCCCCATTGCTTGTTTTTGTTAGGTTTGTCAAAGATCAGATGGTTGTAGATGTCTGGTGTTATTTCTGAGGACTGCATTCAGTTTCACTGGTATATATATATATATATATATATATATATATATATATATATACCCCCAGCAAGCTCAAGTGTCCCACGTCTTCTTCCAACTGCTGTGCTAACAGTGAGAATTTCAAGCCAGTGGATCTTAGCTTGCTGAGCTCTGTGGGGGTGGGACCCACTGGGCAAGACCTCTTGGCTCCTTAGCTTCAGCTTTCTTTCCATGAGAGTGAACAGTTTTGTCTCACTGGGGTTTCAGGTGCCACTGGGGTACAACAAAAACTCCTGTAGTAGCTTGGTGTTTGCCCAAATGGCTGACCAGTTTTGTGCTTAAAACCCAGGGCTATGGTGGTATACACACCCACGGGAATCTCCTGGCCTTCAGGTTGCAAAAACCGTGGGAAAAGAGTAATATTTGGGCCAGATAGCACCGTCCCTCACAGCACAGTTCCTCACAGCTTCCCTTGGCTAGGAGAGGGCGTTCCTTGGCCCCTTGTGTTTCCCGGGTGAGGCAATGCCCCACCCTGCGTCAGCTCACCCTCTGTGGTCTGCACCCACTGTCTAACCAGTCCCAACGTGATGAACCAGGTACCTCAGTTGGAAATGCAGAAATCACCCACCTTCTGCATTTGTCTTACTGGGAGCTGCAGGCAGGAGCTGTTCCTATTCAGCCATCTTACCCTCTCCTCCTCACTGTTATTTTTAATACTGGAAAACCAGAAACTGGCTGGATGCGGTGGCTACCACTTGTAAGCCCAAGACTTGGGGAGGCTAAGATCAGTGGATTGCTCGAGGTCAGGAATTTGAGACCAGCCTGGGCAACATAGTAAAACCCTGTCTCTACTAAAACACAAAAATTTACTGAGAGTGGTGGTGTACCTGTAGTCCCAGTTACATGGGAGTCTGAGGCACAAGAATTGCTTGAGCCTGGGAGGTCCAGACTTCAGTGAGCTGAGATCATACCATTGTACTATAGCCTAGGCAACAGAGTGAGACCCTGTCTCAAAAACAAACAAACAACAACAACAAAAAGCAGACATTTCCTAAATGTCAAGAAATGAAAGAATGATCTACACAAACAGGGGCCTTTGGTGTGATGTATTAGCATTTACAAATGGATTTCCTGCTCTGGTCTAACCTGTCCTGCAGACCGCTGTAAGTTCTCCCCACCCAAGCATTTCCGAACTTCCCCAAAGTTCTCCCACAGGAACTTATAAATCACACTATTAGATATGATCACATGTGGCATTTGCCTTATTCTTTCTCTTTCTCCCTCTCTCCCTCCTCAGCATCCTTTACTCACAACACCTTCTGAAGAAGCCTAAGTCCTACCATGGCTGGCAGAACCTATCATGAGCATTGCTGGTATCCATGCTAACAGCTCCCCTGCAAAGCTCTCAAATCTGCTGACATTCAGAGCATCAGAACAGTGCCAAGGCCCAGGACATGGCTGTCATCCCTTATTCCTCTGAGCTCAAATCACCCTCAAGGTCCTGATAGGATCCAAATGTCATGCCATCCATCCATTTCAGTCTCTGTCCCAGGAGCTCCTCATTAAATTCCATCATCGTCCTTCAGCTAACAACCAGAAACTTTCCTGAAACACAGCTCATGCACATAGGTACTGAGAAAAGTTCCCAACCCCCAGTTCTACAAACACTTATTGAATCACAGTTTGGAATCAGCTAAGTTATAGGTCTCTGCATTTATATATGCAGATAAATAACACAGCAGCTATACTACAAGTAGGTGTCTCTTCAGCCTGTTTACTCTGCTTAATTTTTACATATTAGGCTCATCTCTGAATGCCCAATAGAGGACGTAACTGATATACTCTCCTGGGAAAGAGTGAGGAGTCATTTCCCAGCTGAGGGGATGGGTTGATGCTCTTATAGTTTCTCTTAACCACGTGCAAAAGGTGCTGGGCCCCAAGAGGACATCCGGGATTCAACTCCCACCATGTATGGATAAGTATCAGAACAAAGTACGATGTCCACAGAGGACCTTGAACTCACAGGCTCCGTTCTAGAGAGTAATACAGGGATAGTAAACCACTGGAAGTAAAGATCCCTGTGGAATGGCTGCAGTCATCCCCCATGCTGGCGTAGTCACCTGAGAAAAGAGGGTCTTATTAGGTTGATTTGACAACGGGTCACCTGAATTTAATTTGGCTTACTGAATTATGGATGAAGGAGACAAGAATCTCCAAGAGTTGGCCAGTCTTTGTCATCAGGGGTTTTCTTATGTTGGTGAGAGTGTTCTAGTACCTCGCTAGGCAGCTTGGGTTTGATGCATGAATCATAATGAATCAGATGTACCAGAATTGTTGTTTTGATTCAGCTCAGCAGTTATGTCTTTGAATCTGAGTCTCAGATGGGCACCTGAATAGACTCATCACAAAGCTTCATTGCAAATTATACAGTGCAGGGAAGCTCAACAAATTATTCTGATTGTTTCCAGAAAGGAAAAGGAAGTCAGGATTATACAGCATTTAGTGTCACCAATTAACAAGGTCATGGGGCTGGACTACTCATTCCAAAACTTAATATCCACAAACTCAAGCGCAAGGAACCCCTTTTAATTATTTGGGAGTTGTGCGCCACAGGGAAAGTGAGTGCTCTCAGCCTTGTGATCTGAGCAAGGTTTAGGAGCTGGAATGGGTTTGGCTGAGTCACTGCTGGCTGCATGACCCCACATACATCACCTGACCTCCACATGCTTCAGCTGGCCCGGCTGTAGAGATGAGAAAATGCAGCCGGAAGGCCCCAAGGGGCAAAAGCAGGCTTCTGTAAACAGCTGCCCTGGGGCAGCTTCTGGCAGCACAGTTTAGCTCCATCAGAGGCAGGGGGATCCTAGGTCGGGCCACCAAAGCAGCCTTACCTAAAAGCCATTTTTGGGAAATGGTCTGTTTCATGCTGCAGGTATAGGAGTGTAAGTAAGCAAAACCTTTTTTAAGGCTTAAACATACTCATATGTTTTGATTGCATGATTTCATTTGAATGAAATTGTTCTTAGGAATCAGAGGCATACACAAATATGTATGTTCAACCATGCTCATCATAGTGTTATTTTTAATAATAAAAAACTGAAAATTAGCTAAATGTTCAACCATAAAGCATGGTTCAACAAATTATGGCATGTTTTTATGTTGGAATGTTGTGTGGTCATTAAAAAATTACTAGAGCAGAGTAATCAATAACCTGAGAAAATGTCCACCATAGAATAGAATTGTATATAGAAAAAGACCATAAAATAACATCATTAGGGCAATCCAATTTGTTTTACACTATATATACTTCCGCATAGATAAACAAAAGCCTGGAAGGTGAGACAAGAAATTATTAATGATGTTTAATCTCTGGTTTTGGGGATTATGAGTTCTTTTTAAAATTCATGGTACTTACCTATATGTTCCAGTGTTTTCTATCACAATGGTCATGTGTTCCTTTTGCCATAAAAATCAATTTTGAAATTCCCAAGTTTCTGTTACCTTGGCCTGTCTGTCACATATGGGGCCAAACTGCACACATACCTGTGGAGTAAATGAATACAGTGACACATCTGTGAGCCGAGGCTTGAGCAATTCCACCCCTGTAGACTCTCCGGCCTGGGAACAGAGTGAGATTTTTGTCTGAGGAGTCTGAATCTGGAAGAAGGATGACTCCGTGGGTGGTTTCCTAGATCCTCAATGCACGTGGCTTCCAGTTTTGACTCTTCCCTAAAATTCTGGGTTGCTGGCCAAGGCTGAAGAGTGAATTTGCCTCAGCAGCCAACTCCCCTACGTAAGCCCGACATTTACTCTGTATCTACTTAATATCTATTAAGCAACACCTGATCCTGTTCACCAGGAAATGTATTTCCCAGGGAAACCTTCCTTTCAAAGTTAAGCACACATTCTTGGTAAGAAGCCCAAACACCTGGGAATCATGCAGTTAACTTTCCAGGCCTCAAACCTGGGTTACAATAGCATGGCTGGATGAAGGGTGATCTTACCATCTCAGCCAGTGGCGGGCGCATCCTGCTTGGGATGAAAAGTTTTAAAATGGCACAGCTTCCTTTGAGAAGAGAGCTGTCTGCCCCATAATCTATATGAGGAAGGAAAATGGTGCTTTATGAGATAATTGGAGCAAATTGGTACATCATCATAGAGCTTTCAAGGTGATATTTTCCAAAACAACACAGCCATTTTTTATTCCTCTTATCAAAGCCAAGGGACAGTAGATAATCCCAATATTCCTGATCTCTGCTTTAGGAGTAGGCTGTCATTGGCTTGCTTAGGTCAATAGATGACACCAGCCTTCCTTGAGCTGACTTATTGATGGTCCAAGGGCCTGCCAGGTAGTCTGAAGTACATTCTAACATTGTAACAAATAAGTCCCAGTGTGAAATAGAGTCTTATTATCTCCATTGCACACAGAAGAAACCAATCATCTTCTAAATACAATTTTTTGAGCATCTACTTTGTGTCTGGTAATGTTTCAGGCACTGGGAAAACAGCAGTGAACAAAATAGATCAAGTCTTTGCCCTCAAAAAGTTTACATTCTTTTGAGAGTAAACAAACAATAAGCAGAGTTTTAATATACTGGGTAATAATTGATATGAAGAAGAGTAAGGCTGAGTAAGAGGACAGAGAATGAAGAAGGTGCAATTCTATATAGAGTAACTAGGGGAGTTTTTTTTCTGATAAACTGATGTTTGAGCAGAGACAAAAAGCCAGAAAGGAAGTGAGCCATTTGCATCCTTACAGGAAGAGAGTTTGAAATAGAGAAAAGAAGTCCGGGCATGGTGGCTCACACCTATAATCCTAGCACCTTGGGAGGCCGAGGTGGGTGGATCACGAGGTCAGGAGTTCGAGACCAGATTGCTCAGCATGGTGAAACCCTTCTCTACTAAAAATACTAAAAAGTAGCTGGGCATGGTGGTGCATGCCTGTAATCCCAGCTACTTGGGAGACTGGGGCAGGAGAATCGCTTGAACCCAGGAGGCAGAAGTTGCAGTTAGCCGAGATCATGCCACTGCACTCCAGCCTGTGCGACACAGCAAGACTCTGTCTCAAAAAAAAAAAAAAAAAAGTGAAATAGCGAAAAGAGCAATGCAAAGCCTTGCCTTGAGGTGAGAGCATGTCATTATGTATTAGAGGATCAGCAAAGGTGACAGTGCAGTTTCAAATAAGACTCATCTTTGAAGTGTTCTCAGCAGAGGAGGGACATGATCTGTCTTATGAGTGCTGGGAGCAGGCATAGTCATAGTTGAGAAGAGGGTAACCAACTAGGATGCAATTGCCGTAATCAAGGTGATCGTGATTGGGTATTTCATTATTGAAATAATAAAGGTGTGGGAAGTGGAGGAATTTCAAAGGAAGACATAACAGAGCTAGCTGATACATGCACATGAGATATGAGAGAACAAGATGAGCAAATGATAACTTCGAGGACACTGACCTAAGCAACTGGAAGAATGGTTGTTTTCTGCAATGAGTAAGAACTGGGTGAGAGGAATTCACAGTTAAGTTCTGGATATGCCGTTGATTGTCAGGATTTGCAGTAGTAATGCTCTATAAAGTCGTAATCACCTAAAACTGAGACATTGCTCCTAGGATTAGGTTCCTGTGAGCCTCTGGTCACAAGATTTTCATCAACCAACCAACACATGATCTTACTTTATGTGTGTTTGTGCCTGTATATAAAATATATAGTTGAATCATTAATATTGGACACATTCCTGACAGCACTATAACTCATGTTTGAATGACGCTTACCTAACACGTGTGTTTTCTCTGAAAGGAACATCACAGCCTTCTGCACTTACGAACACTAGCCAGTACTTCAGCACAATACCTGGGCGCCATTTTAAAGAGCAAGGTCACTAACAAAAAGCACAAAAGTGTGAAAAAGTAGCATTAAATAGATCATGAAAAGGATGCTTATTTACATCATTAGAGTTGAAACAAGAAGGTAGAATGTCTTGTTTCAGCTGGAACGTACATGTCAGGTGACTTAAAATTTTTATAGGCTTGCACGTGACTGCAATGACTGTGAAAATGCCATGAGTACTCATCTTGGGGTCACAAATAGATTTCAGTGAGTAAGAAAATTTGCGAATATGGAATTTGTGAATAATGAGGATTGAACTGTCTTAAGGTTGAGAAGCCTCTTATTCATGTAAGTGGAGATATGAAAAATGAGGAGAAAGTTGGAGCTAGAGGCACTGATGTGGGAGTCATTGCCATGTATCTAAATCTCTATAGCTAGCATGAAACTGGAGGAAACCATCTTAGGAGTGTAGAAAAATAATAGAAGACCTTGGGGCACTACAGTAAAAAGATGCCTGCAAAGGAGGCTAAGAAAAAGCAAATAGTAGAGTAAGAAAAGAACCAGGAAAGGAAAGACTTGTGTTTTAAGAATGTTGGAGGGAGTCAGGAATGGGTCAATGCTGCTGAAAAGTTGAGTCTTCTGAGATGTAAGAATGAACCTTTGGATTAGGCAAGATGAAGGCCATAGGTGGTTTGGATGAACAGTTTCATTTGAACAGTGGAGATACAAGTCTGAGTGGATGATCAAAGAGCAAATCCACAGTTCTTTCCAGGAGTTTCTTTCATTGTTTTTAAAATGAAATTTATTGGGTCAGGTGCCATGGCTCATGCCTATAATCCCAGCACTTTGGGAGGTTGATGGGGCTGGATCACATGAGGTCAGGAGTTTGAGACAGCCTGGCCAACATGGTGAAAACCCATCCCTACTAATAATACAGAAATTAGCTAGGTGTGGTGGCAGCTGCCTATAATCCCAGCTATTCAGGAGTCTGAGGCAGGAGAATTGCTTGAACCTGGTGGGTGGAGGTTGCAGGGACCAAGATCATGCTACTACACTCCAGCCTGGGCAACAGAGCCAGACCCCCATCTAAGAAAAATAGGAAAATTTTCCCAACCTAGTAAGGCAGGATAATATTCAACTCCAGGTAATACAGAGAACACCACAGAGATATTCCTCAAAAAGAGCAACTCCAAGGCACATAATCGTCAGATTCACGAGGGTTGAAATGAAGGAGAAAATACTAAGGGCAGCCAGAGAGAAAGGTCAGGTTACCCACAAAGGGAAGCCTATCAGACTTACAGCAGATCTCTCAGCAGAAACCCTACAAGTCAGAAGAGAGTGGGGACCAATATTCAACATCCTTAAAGAAAAGAACTGTCAACCCAGAATTTCACATCCAGCCAAACTAAGCTTCACAAGTGAAAGAAAAATAAAGTTTTTTGTGAATAAGCAAGCACTCAGAGATTTCATCACCACCCGGCCTGCTTTACAAGAGCTTCTGAAAGAACCACTACATATAGAAAGGAACAAAGTATCAGCCTTTCTAAAAAAATACCAAAAAGAGCTTCAATATAATGAAGAATTTACATCAACTAATGGGCAAAATAGCCAGCTAATATTAAATGGCAGTATTAAATTCACATATATTATTATTAATTCTAAATTTAAACTGACTAAATCTCCCAATCCAAAGATAGACAGGCAATTTGAATAAAAAACTAAAACCCATCAGTATGCTGCATCCAGACCCATCTCACATTCAAGGATACACAAAGACTCTAAACAAGGGATGGAGAAGGCTTTACCAACCAAACAGAGAGCTAAAATAAATAAATAAAAAGCAGAAGTTACAATTAAGCAACAAAGATCAAAAGAAGCAAAGAAGGACATTATATAATAATAAAAGGATCAATGCAACAACAAGAAGAGCTAAAGATCCTAAATATATACGCACCCAATACAGGAATACGCAGACATACAAGACTTATAAAGAGACTTAGACTCTCACATAATAATAGTGGGAGACTTCAACATTAATATTAGACAGATCAATGAGATAGAAGATTAACAATGATATCCAGGACTTGAACTCAGATCTGGAACAAGTAAATGTAATTAACATTTATAGAACTCTCCACTTTAAATAAACAAAATATACACTCTTATCAATACCACATCATATCAACTTAGAAATTTAAACGAAATGTTGGTTGGTTCCTTGTTTGTTATTCTCTTCCCTCATTTTCTTTTATACCTCCATTATTAAGGACAATTATAGGCATACCCATATTTAGACTGCATTCTAGCCCGGGCAATAAAGCAATACCCCCATCCTCTCTCCCTCTTCCTCTTTCTCTTTCTTACTCTTCTTTATTCTTTTTCTTAAAATAATAATAATAATAATAATAATAATAATAATAAATCAAAGATAAAAAAAGAAAAAAGCAATTTATTTACCTATTTTCAATCTTTAATTATTTTTAAAAATTTGTGTAGGTACATACTAGGTGTATATATTTGTGGGTTACATGAGACATTTTGATACAGGCATGCAATGTGAAATAAGCACATCATGGAGAATGAGGTGTTCATCCCCTCAAACATTTATCCTTTAAGTTACGAACAATCAAATACATTCTTTATGTTATTTTTAACTACAGTCACCCTATTGTGCTATCAAACAGTAGGTCTTATTCATTTTTTCTATGTTTTTCATACCCATCAACCTTCCCCACTTTCCCCTAATCCCTGACTACCCTTCCCAGCTTCTGGTAACCATCCTTCTACTCTTTATTTTCCAGGAGTTTTGGTGTAAATGAGAGAAAGGGTGTAAGTTCACAACTGAAGGAGGATGTAGGATCGCAGATTCTTTTTAAAGGGAGTGATCACAACATATGTATACTGCAGGAATGAACGAATAGATGGGGAGACTGGTGATGTGGATAAGTGAAGTCCTCACTGCAGGTGGTACACCTTCTGTGATTGCTACTTAACTTCATATCCATTGTATGTGTTAAGTACTATTCCCATCTTCATCTATGGATGAGAAAAATGAAGCAAAGAAAGGTCAGAAACTGGCTCACGGTCACATTGTGATTAAGCGACAGAACCAGGATGCAAATCTGGACCTTCTGTTTCCAGAGACTGTGCTTTCACTGCTGTGCTGCACGTCTGTGACTTTAGATTCCAATCAATTCACATGTATTGATTACTTCATATCTAGCAGTCACTAGCCAAGGTTGAATGGCGAGAGGAAGAAAGTGTGAAATTCCAGCCTCTGGCCATTTTATCACACTCTTGGAAACATCACACTTTGCCTCAAAGGCAAGCTAGAGAAATACTGCTGCTGCAGTTAGAGTGACGCCCATGAAGTCAGGGTTATTGCTAATACCTGATGCTTCCAGAACGTTTCTCACCTGCAGAAACACTAAGAGGTCAAATTTTATAGCACATGGGAAATAAAACTCATTCTTCAGGGTCATTCTCAAATCAAGAATTTAATTAATCTTCTCATAAACTTATCCCACTCTTATTTTGATCACACAGGAGAGATTTCTGAGAAATACCTCAGCTTTTCCCAACCAAAATGTATGCAGCTTGGCATTCCCTTGGACCCTGTCTACAGTGGTTAAATAAATCACTTGTGGCTAAACAGAGCAATTTATTCCCCTGACATCTGCATGGTCCTCTTGGTTTATTTTAAAATGTATCAACTAACTTGCCACAACTGCCATTGCTTTTAATGTGTCTGACACATCCAATTTCAATAGCTCAATGAAAATGTCATGCTATAAAATAGAGAAAGGCAGACAGAGAAGGTGATGAGAGTCGATGTGTAGACACACTCTTGGAAAGCAAGCAACAAAAACACGTGTTCTGGTGGGATTCAGGAAAGGGTCTTCTTGCCAGTAGTTTGGGAAATTAATTCTATTACATGAAAATATCTCTTTTTATGTATTAATTTTTAGACATTAATTCTCCATACTTGTTATTTTTACTAACAGAATCTACTCACTCTCCCAGATATTTCACATCAAGTAGAACCTCCCTGGCTAGTGTCTTTAATTTTTCATTTCCATGGAAATATTTACTCAGGCTGTAGTCATGTTATTTGATAAGGTAAATAATTCTACAATGTTAGATGTATGACATCCATTCATTCATTTCACAAGCAGGTGATTCTGTGCTATCACACACAGGGCATTGTGGCTGGCATCAGGGTCACAAGATCACCCTCCTCCCCTCAGTGGGTTTGCAGTCTCATGAGGATGATCTCTCTCTACAGGCAGAGGAGGAAGGAGGTAGTCATGCTGGAGCTCTGCTTCTCATTATGTGATAAGTAAGACAACTGATTTGGACTCAGATTCCCTATCTATAAAAATGGAAAGATATTGCATATTACCTGCCTTTAAGATTGCTGGAGGGATTAAAAGAAACAATATATGTCAAAAAAACTATAAAACTCAGTACAAACCTTGGTTCTTCTTAACTGAACTCAAAGTACATTGTGATTTTTACTTCTCTATCTAGAATATCCAAGGAACTGATTCAATTACATAGTATCTACTATCCGTCACTGATTTCTTTTCAGTAAAGCTCTCTGGCATTCCAAATAAGGTGTTAGGAAATTACTACAATATTATTTTGCCGCAGCAATTAGAGAGTATACTATAATATTCGTCTGGACACCTTGTAGATTCCTTAAACTCAGCAGGTCACTACCCACTCTTAAGAATTTTCTCTCCCTGCTGATGACATCTACTCTGTCTCCCAAATTAGAATCTTCAGCTAATCCTGAAAAATTCTCCCTTCCTGAGTTATTCTTGGTCTAAAATCCTGGGCCTCTACCTCATTCATGTATCTTGGGTCTGTTCTCATTTATTCATCAGACAACCACTGCTCTGGGCCAGGCCTTCTATTCTCTTGGGTGCATCTTTGCAACAACCTTCAATCGAGCTGAACTTCTTGTCAATGGTTCCTTCCTCTCTAACCTATCTGTGATGGTTAATACTTGAGTGTCAACTTGATTGGATTGAAGGATGCAAAGTATTGATCTTGGGTGTGTCTGTGAGGGTGTTGCCAAAGAGATTAACATTTGAGTCAGTGGGCTCAGAAAGGCAGACCCACCCTTAATCTGGGTGGGTACCATCTAACCAGCTGCTGGCACGTCTAGAGTATAAAGCAGACAGAAAAATCTGAAAAGACTAAACTAGCCTACATCTTTCTCCCATGCTGGATCCTTCCTGCTCTCGAACATCAGACTCCAAGTTTTCAGTCTGGGGACTCAGACTGGCTTTCCTTGCTCCTCAGCTTGCAGATGGCCTACTGTGGGACCTTGTGATCGTGTGAGTTAATACTTAATAAACTCCCTTTTATATGTATATATCTATCCTATTAGTTCTGTCCCTCTAGAGAACCCTAACTAATATACCATCCTTCCTTCTTCCTCCATTCACATCCTTAAAACTCAATATGATTGTGTTCTGTTTCCTGTATAAAAGCTCTGGGGCTTCCCCCATTATTCCTTGGGATAATAATCTGGAACAATTTCACAGCTACTTCTCCATGACACAAAGGCCCTTGTGACTGTTTCTTCTGGCTGTTCCATGAAGACTGTTTCTCTCCTCTCCCTCAGTTTGCTTTCACACTTCCTGCAACTTCAGTGTCCCTCTCCCTGAGCCCTTTCCTCGGCCACTTCTAAATTCCCATTCAATTCTTCACAATCTCTCTCAACACTTAGGACACAGCACCTTCTTCTTTTGAGCACCCACAGCACCTTCTATACCCTGCCATAGATTTACTACATTGCATTAAAATCTGTTTTTGGCTTGTCTCATCCCTGAAATGTGAGCTCCCCCAAACAGTGCTTGTTTCATATTTATCTTTATATCCCCAGTGCCTCACTCAGTGCCTGGGATGGTCCTGGACCTGATTGATGAATGTTTGTTAATAAAGGTAGGAAAAGGCAGAGCTTGGCTTCATTACTTCCCTTCTTTCAGGTGTTTATCCTGGATGTTCCTGTTTGAAGAGCTGCCTAGTTTTTCTCCTGCTTTTACCTTACTTTAAATATTAAACAGCACTGCTATTGTCTTGGTGGTTTGGGCTGCCATAACAGAATACTGTAGCCTGGGTGGCTTAAACAACAGAAAGTTATATCTCACAGTTCTGGAGGCTGGGAAGTCCAAGATCATGGTGCCAGCTGATACAGTTCCTGGTGAGGGTCCTCTTTTGGGTTGCAGTCTGATGACTTCTCACTGTATTGTCACAGGATGGAAGAGCAGAGAGCTCTAAGGACACTCATTCCACACATGAGGCCTCTATCTAATTACTCCTTAAAGGTCCCACCTCCTAATATTGTCATACTGCAGGTTAGGATTTCAACATATAAATTTGGTGTGGGGTGCTAAGAACATGCAGTCATAATAGCTACAGTCTCATTTATCCTTGAACATTATTATTCTGCATTATCTATTTGTCTTTAGGACGTGGAATGTAGGCTAAGAGAATGGATTCTGGAATGAGACTGCCTCGATTCTGATCACCACTTACCTGTTGTGAAACTTTTGGCAAGTTGCTTAATTACTCTATGCTTCAGTTTCCTCATCTTTAAACTAGAGATAATTATATACTTATTTCATGGTGTTGTATGAGCATTAAATGAGTTCAAATGTGGGCAGCACTTAGAAGAGGATCTGACCCTGAGTACGCACACAGGGAACGTTAGCTGTTACTAGTTTCACTAGAATGTGAATTTTCCGTCTGTGAGCTTCTCTCTCCTCTCCTCCAAGCTCCTTCCCCTGGGCCCCACAGTCTACCTCTCGTATCTCACTTACCACTTAGCTTCAAAATTGCCTGTGCAGCTGTACCTCTCAGTAGCTGTTAAGTCATTTTAAGACATGTCCTATCTTTTTATTTTGATTTATTCCCTGCCAGCCATTCTCTCCCTAGAACATACAGGCACAGAGTTGGCACTCAATAAGTTAACTCACTTAGGGGTACATCACTGACCATTACCCAACGTGATCTAATGGAAAAATGACAGACTATCACAGTCATTGTTTTCTTCCCAACGGTGCTTTTTCAATAGAGTGTCTTCTAAAGCCATTTATCCACTTTATCCCCAATTCTTCCACAATTATATTTAATTTTTAAAAGTGACTAATGAATAATGGACAATTCAAATCAGATAGGAGACAGTGGAGTCTGGCCAAGCAGGGAGGGGCATGGCCCTCCCAGAATCGACCATCATGCATGTGTGTTGGCTGTCTGCTTAGTTCATCCACTGAGCCAGGGGTTTAAAGAATAATGAGATTGTGAAGGGTGCAAACAAAATCAGTCCCAATACTTTGTAATACAGTGCATTTATTATTTGTGTTATCTCTGTGTGTGCCCACACACAGCCCTGCTGCATTATTTTAGGCCACGAGAAAGGACACACTACAATGTATGTGCTGAAGCATTAGAATGATGTTGAAATTGTTGAGTAGCATAGGAAAACTGCCACCTGTTGTGTATCTTGAAGCCAGAACACTGACGCCTATTAGAGGTGAGTTTGAACTGATGATAGTAAAGTGCTTCTCACTTAAAATCTTCTGCCATACTATTTGTAGTTTTTCCTGTAATCAAATTTAGAGGGGTATTTAAAAATTGAGATGCAGAGAAGGTTCTTCTTCCACCACTTCCTCTAGTTCAATATTCAGTGGCATCCCTACTGTGTGTAAGGCTGACTTGAAAGTTTGGCCAGGACTGGTTTCTTTAGTGCATCTCCCACTACACTGTGGCAATGCTCCACCACGTTTCCAGGTGCCCTCAATCAGCAATGCTGAAGGAAGAAGAATGCAGAGTTCCTTTTAGTAGAACATTTTCCTCACTTCCTCTTTGCTCTTCTTGCTTGAGGCAGGTTGATATGCATGGCTGGCAGCCCAAATTGCAGTGCCCAATAAGCAATTCTTACAGAGCCAAAGCATGTCCTCCCACACTGATTCTAGCTTCTCTTAGAGTCAGAGGCAGTGCATTATTTTCCATTCAGTATAGATACAGTGCCCAGCAAGTACTAGTCCAGAAATCTTCTTACCCAGACTCCTAACATTTTCTTTCATTGACTAAGTATGCCAAGACGCACCTTGCTTCTCTTCTAGCCTGTTCTACTTCCTGTAGTGTCCCGTACAGGAAGTTTATCTTTAGAGGTGGAATGAGAAGATCTGATGGGAATAGAAGGGAGAAAGGGGAAGTTGACACTGTAACTGAGGAACTCAGGAATAGTTCTCAAGTTAAAAGGGATGGCTGGCCCGGTGGGTGGCCCACGCCTGTAATCTCAACACTTTGAAAGGCGGAGGTGGGTGGATCATGATGTCAGGAGTTGAGACCAGTCTGGCCAACATGACAAAACCACATCTCTACTAAAAATACAAAAATTAGCCAGGTGTGGTTGCACATGCCTGCAATCCCAGCTACTTGGGAGGCTGAGGCAGAATTGCTTCAGCCTGGGAGGTAGAGGCTGCAGTGAGCCAAGATTGTGCCATTGCACTCCAGCCTGGGTGATAGAGTGAGACTCTGTCTCAAAAAAATTAAAAAAAATAAATAAATAAAAGGGATGGCCACATATCCAAATGAGTGTGGCCCATGTCCTGAAATTAGTGACAAATTGTGGGAATCAGTCAACATTTTCTCCTGGTTTCTTTCTTTCAGCTATCTATGAACTAATTCTCAGAATGAAATGTCTAGTGTGTTGTAGAAGATACAGTTAGAAAAGTCCCTTAACAGACTTTCCTTAGCTTCAGTAATGGCGTTATGTTATTTAGTTAAAGAACGATTAAGATATTTTGTTTTTATGTCGTACTATGAGGTAAGGTTTCCTTTCTGGCTTTTATGTGTTTGTGAATAGAGAGTTAGAAGGAGCTAATCAGGCTCTGATAGTCTACCTGCATACTTGCCTGGAAGTTCTAAGCTTTCTTGAAACTCGTCTCTTAACTTTCTGAAACATAATTTCTTTTTGTTCTCTCACTAGCTCTCTGGTTTTTCTTTCTTAATTAATAATCCTTGCTAGATTTTCTTTGGGGATGTGTTCTCAAACTTCTTAATATCTACTCTCTCTTTCAGCATTCATTCATTCCTTTGTCTCATTACCATGCATGTCCCGATGACTCTGCCATCTTTTATTTCTAGCTCTGACTTTTTTCAGAGTGTAGACCTATATATCCCATGATAAAACAAATATTTCTTCCTGGATGTCTCTAAGACAACTAAAACTCATGCAACCAAGCATAAGCTCATCATTCTGAATACTTTTTGTAACCAATTGCTTTTTCTGTCCCTGGAGCCCACTCCTTAAGATGAAACCATTATCCCGTCTTGCCTGGACCTCTGAAAAATTCCTTAAATATAACAAATACTAATAAAATGTTTGTTGAGACAAATAAATATATAGGCATAGAGGTAGAGTCTATTCAAAAATCTCAAGATTTGTTTGTTTTTCACATGAATGGCTATCTGCTCTGTACTGTATTTATGAAACTGAGCTTTTTGGAGCTAAACTTTGCATTTCTGTTACAGTTCTTCAGAACAGCTTTGTTCATTGTTCCAGATTTCTGATATTACTGTTACTCTGTCATCAATCACGTTAAGTCTGCTTTCCAACTTTATGTCATCTCTACATTTTGTAATTTTGCTATTTCTTTCTTCCAGACATTAAATGTTGGTTGGGAAAAGCCAAGGACAGAGATCTAACAGCAGGCCAAGGATATTTTACTCTAGTCTCATATTAAGTGAAATTGTTCACTTGCATGCAAATTGGTAAGCTCCATTCTCATCCAGGACAAATTTCTCTATCTTGTCAACAGGAACATCATGGAAATTTTTCTTAAATGTCTTGTTGAAATCAATTTAAACTGTGGCTATGGTATTCACTTAATCTACAATTCTAGTGATCCTATAAAAATGCAAATGAGTTTGGAAGAACTTGTTCTTAGGAAATACTTGTTGGATTTTAGTCATTAGGATTTTCATTTCTTTATAAAAATGTTATTATTAAACTATAAAAGCAATTTTTAAAATTATAAAAGTTTAGAAAGTAGAGAAAAAGGAAAATAATGTATATCCTATAGCTATTTTACAAGGAATATTGTAAAATTGTAGTATATTCTGTTCAAGTTTTTTGGAGAAGTTGGCTTTTTTATATTGTTAATAGTGTATATATAATCGTATAGCCATTTAAAACATTTATTCTGCCTATTTTCCAGTATTGCCTTAATTTATATACTTCTCATAGGTTTCATAACATTCCATCCTATGCCTGAATTATAAAATTTTAAACACACCCAAGTTGCTGGACATTTGGACTGTGTTCAATTTTTAAACTATAAATAATATGATGAATATTTTGCATACACAGTTGGCCTCTGTATCTGTAAGTCCTGCATCTGTGGATTCAATCAACTGCAGATCAAAAATATTTGGGGAAAAAAATGAGTGTCTGCATCTGTACTGAACATACATAGACCTTTTTCTTGTCATTATCGCGTAAACAATACAACGTAACAGCTACTTAGATAGCATTTACATTGTATTAGGTGGTATAAGTAACTTAGAGATGATTTAAAGTACACAGAAGGAGGTTGTTGGTTATATACAAATACTATGCCATTTTAGATCAAGGACTCGAAGTCTGTAGATTTCAATATCAATATCTGTTGAGGGGAGGTCCTGGAAATACCAAGGTACAACTGTATGGATCTTTTCCTTAATTTATATTTTTTTTGGATAAATCCCAAAAGTTGTGTATTTGGGTCAATTTTCTCATTAGGGTAGGTAGCTACGATGAGCAGGAGAGGACCCCGTCCCTCACAACACACACACCAAGAGCACTGAGCAACCATCGTCAGGCAGTTGTTAACCGTTTCTCTAAAGTAATATTTGGTCACAGCCGGCGCCAGAGAAAGGCAGTTTCCCAATAGACAGAAAACACCTGACACTGATCAGCAGATTCCCAAAAAGATCTCAGGAGTGGGGAGAAGTAAGGCAGATCCCGGAAGTGGGCCCGAGTCAAGAGGCCAAGCTATGCACGTGGTTTCTCAAGTCACTCACTCGGCCCCTTCCGAGTTATACCTTCCTTCTTTTCTTTCCTTCCTTTCCCTACTGTTCTAAAGCTTTTTCACTCCTGCCCTGAAACTTGCCTCAGTTTCTTTTTCTGCTTTATGCCCCTCAGTTGAAGTCTTCGTTCCGCGGAGGCAAGAGTTGAGGTTGCTGCAGTTTGTATGGATTGGCTGCCGGTAACTTGAGGTAACTCAGATCTCTTCCACTAGGAAAATCCTGATGTCGAGATACCTGTATCTGTGTTAGTCAGGTGGGCTGGGTTACGTTGCAGTAACAACTTATCACATACGCTTATTTAACAGCCAAAAAGGAATTTTAAAAATCCGTAAATTTTAATGGCTTAACACATGAAAGTTTATTTCTCACCAATTCTGCTGTAGGTCTCACGGTTCTCCAGGGTAGTTCCCTTCAAAGATTCAGAGATTTAAATCTCAGAGATTTAGGGTGGTTCCGTCTTGGCCTCCATGATTGACGTGGCAGGAAAAGAACTGAAGCCTGTATAGGGGCTTTTGAAGCCTCAGATTGTCAGCTGACCTCACAATCCACTGGTGAGAAGTAGCCATGTATTTCCAGTTAATTGCAACGGGTACTAAGAAGTGTGACTTCTGTGTGCCCACTAGAAAAAGAGGTATCACTCTTGAGGTGTACTTCAGTGAAGAGGTTCTGAACTACAACTAGCTAATCTGGAACTACAGAATTTCCTAGAATTCCCTTACTCCTAGGGCTACACATTAGATATGACCACAGGAGATATTTTCATGAGATTTGGAAGGTGGAAATGAAGTAGCAGTCACCAAGATCAGAAGGAGCAGGCAACAGGTGTCGCTGCAACGCCCAGCCTGATCACCTGGCTCACTTTGTCAGTACGGGCAGCAGCTAGTCCACAGTCCTCTGGCTCACTTGAGATCTCTTCCTTCAGCTCGTCTGAGTCCTGAGTCAGATACACATGCAATTCCATGAGGAAGAGTGCCAGCTTTTGCTTTTAGGTCACCCATGCATTATGGAGTTTGGAGGTGGTGAGAGCTAGATGCAAATTTTGAACTGTCTTCATGAGTTCTAGCTTGTCCTCACTCTCGCCTGCTTCATACCCAGCTCTTCTTCCTCACTACCAGCCCCACTGACTCACAGTGACCTCAGGCCTACCACCAGACACAGAAGCATCAGCCTTCTGTAGAGTTCTTTACCATAACTGCATGGTGTCTAATGTCTAAAATAAAATTTTCAGCCCGTGATACCCATACTGATTTTGTTTCCCTGATAAACCCTAATTTATAGTTGTACATTAATATATTTAATACTGCAGGGCCTAATTTTGAGGTATTGTAGTTATAGACTTTTTGAGTTTACTGCTTAGAAGTCCAGCATCACAAAGATACATCTGACCCATGTTGAAGGAGAAGAGGGAGTGGGTTACGGTATAGAGAAAGGAGGATACAAACGTCCAAAATGAAGATAATTATTATCTTCACAGTTATTAGAGCAGCGAGCAGCCTCCGAAGCAGCTCTGTCCTATGCAAATAGACTTGAGGGGAGGGGAGGGGAGCTTTGCAAGGATGTGCTGGGGTGTATCATAGAGAAAATCCATGCCTGCAGCCGCATTTCCACAGCTCTGAGTAGGGCTACTCTACCTGGAGCTGATCTTGCCCCAAGAACTGGAGTTAAAGAGGAACAGGCTAATCTGGGGGGAAATCCACACCGAAGCAGTAAAAACCATCATTTTCTGTGAAACAGAGTCAAACCGAGTTTAACAACTTATCTCTGTTTCTATACATTTTCTCCCAGCATCACATTTAGTATCTGTTTTTGTCTGCCATGTGGCTCGGTGTGAGGTGCCAGCACCTCTGCTGTCGAGGAGGAACATAGGTGAGGCTGAAGTACACACACTCTGGACTGGGATTGTTCTCTGAACATTAGGCCTTCCTAGGACTTCCTCAAAGCACCCCAGTTGAGCAGGCAAAGGAAGGGTGACTTGTGGACTTCCACCATACTGCCCCCACATGCATGCTACTGCTTGCTCTTCATGCCAATTACTCTCACCGGAAGAGGAACTCCCTGTCCAATTGCCCTCACCCAACCTTTCCTCTGATTACAAACAAAGCAAACAATCGTTGCCACACTACTTCAAGGAACTGTGGCACACTGGAAAATACCCATATGAGCAAAGAATTCTATTTTGAGATCGCATGTGATTCGTGCCACCCAGGTTGACTTCAGCTGTTGCACACCCAGTTCTCTTCTGAGGGGAACTATCATTTAAAGCAGTGCGTGTTAAGAATCAGGAAATTCTAAGCCATCCAATGGCCTGTGTTCACTGAGTTCAAGCAGGACATCAGACACAATGTGATGCAGCAGAAGGAGTTGGCACATTGGGGAATTGGCCAAATCCCAATAAGCCTTTGGCACACTAGTCCATCTGGATTAGCTCATCTGTGTGGTTTGGGTCACCAAATTTTTTATAACCTCATGTCTTGCAATCATAATGCTGTGTCATACCAATGCAGATATTACTTAGAAACATGGCAAGAAATGAATAAAGCACTTAAAAGTATTGCAAACAGAAAAGTTATTCAAATCCAATTTTATTAACATTAACATAAATTATCTGCCCTTGACATATAGTGGAATCGTGTTTTCTTAGGTAAATATAGTAATCCTCTACTGCAGGAGAAAAAAGTCTTGGTGATATAAGACGTACTGGCATGATAATTTCATAAATTATTCAAGTCTGTGGAAACACTCCAGTTCAGAGAAGGGTACCTGGATTTGTTTTCAGATTTCTTGACTTTCACATGCATGTTAGGCTCTCTAGTTTGGATAGTGCATGTTTTCTTCTATTAAATGAGATAGCTTTCTCATTAATTATATCAGAAAGACCAGCCATGAGAGACTAGAGGGCCTCTACTGGCCTCAGGCATTTTCTAAAAAATGGAATTAGCTGTCAAACGTTGAGAACACAGAGCTTCCCACAGCCTCCCCCATCCCTGCATGTGGTGTGCACCTCACAATTTCATGCAATTTAGTGACTTGCCAAGTTCCTACAGGCATCTGTGTTTGTGCTGAAGATGTCTGTCTCCTCTGTGGTGTACTGCGGCATGTATCACAGTATATTGGTTGGAATGGGTCTGTAGGTTGGAATAGCTGATTTGTTATTCAGGATAGTTTAGCAGCCACTGGAGGGAATGCACCATCTTACGGTAGTTGCTCTTCCACATAGCTTTGTTCTCTGCATGGGTAAGGGGTATCTCTGGGGTCCGTAATCTGTTATATCATGATGCCTGTGCAATATTTCCTTGCCTAGTCCAATCTACTGGGTCCCTGAAGAACAAGCTCTTTTCTTCTTATTAGCTAATGTTTACCCCTCCTTTTCTCTAATGATAGAGTACTGGGAAGCAGAAATCCCCATCTCTATCTTCCCTCCCCAACTCCTCAACCTCTCCACTCATTCTCAGTCCTGGGGGCTGGGGGCCATATTGCCTTGCTGTTTGCAATAAAACAATTGTAAAATAAAAAGGGCAGCCAAAGCAGGGAGTTATGGGCTGAGAATATGGGAATAAACACACAATTAATTCTGACAAATGAAATATCTTGCTGATATTATTAACAATCTACTAGAAATTGTGCCCTCTTTACTAACAGAAAAATGGCAATATGCAAGAAAATAAGCCTAATTTAACTTTTTAAGGGGTAGAAAATATGATAAATCTTTGCATACATATAATTTATTTATTTATATTATAGTTCTGACAAGCATTTTCTCATCTAAAACTGTTATTTTAACTCAGAAAACATATTTGCATTAAACTCTTGAGCCTTAAAATGGAGCACAGAGGGAACAAAACCCTTTTGAAATTAAAAATATTATTCAGCAGAAACTGATACTTTTGAACCAATATGGATTTAAAATAACTAAATATATTTTCTAAATCTCCCTTAACATCAAAGTCAAAATGATTGTATTTATTTTGATGTCACTATGTAAATATAAGGATGTTAACTAATACTTACCTAGGTCAAATATTTCAGTTGCATTAACAAACATACACATAACAAATACAAATTTATATCAAATGTCAAATTTCCCCATTATCTTCTCCATCAGGAATTTGATGTTCTGAAAAGTGCCTTTTTTGTTTGCTTGGGCTTTTGTTGTTGTCTTTGTTTTTTTTTTTTTTTTTTTGCTTTATAATTTTTAAGCATTTAGGCAGGAAAGAAAGATACATTAAAAATACAACTGAGAAATATTTAAATTTCGATGAAATAAGAGTCTTGTTTTTTCAAAAGAATTGCAGTCCTTTTTGAACACTTCCCTCAGGAGAAAATATGCTGTGAAACAGTGAGCTGCTACTACATAGTGGTTGGGGACATTAGGTCATTTCTAGATAGCAGTTGCATACACCTAATGGCTTATTCCCTACAAAATGAACTATTATGGTGTCAGAAAAGACTAGATACTTTATCATCTGAAAGACAGGTTGCTCAGATGTGTACAAATTAATCTATTCTTTTGACCTCTAGTTCAGACATCAGAAATACTTTATACTAAAATAAAGATAGGTTCCTATATTGGAATATGTTCAATATTTACGACGTTTCTCTTCTTTTCCCTATCTGTAAAACTCTGCCTGATGAAAACATTTTAGAGTGTACTTTTTTACCTTATATTGTTAATAGTATTGATGATCCTGGATATTAAAAATGGCTGCTTTAGTCTACTTTGATTTTGGGAAAGCTGTTTAAAACAAACAAATATGTGGCATCATTTAAAGTTCTATAAATAATTAAGAGTAACTGAATGACAGCTGAATTTCTCTTGTGTTTATTGACTGCTTGCTAGATTCAAAATTCTGTGCTGCATGCAGACATATCAAAATTTTGTAGTATCTTTGGATCATGAATGTCAGAGTCTTTCAGCTCTTAGTCAGGAAAAATACTATCATGTCAGGTGAGGAAGTTTTAGCATGAGGTGGTGCTGAGGAGTACCAGTAGCTTCAGTTCAAAAATTCATTGCTCTCGGTCCCAACAGCTTTTGTTCCAGCTCTACATTTTAACAGTGTGTGGAAGAAGGATTGGTTCAGGCTTTCCTTATATTCTACATAGATCAAGATTTGGGATTTTTAGGAACCAATAGCTTAAACTATGTTAGAACAATCCAAAAGCTTTAAAAATGGTCATAGCAAACACTCTCTCGACCTTAAACCTTGGCGTTAATAACAGAGAATTTAAAGACTCTGGAAGCAGTATTTTGTTCTTGTTGGGGAGAGGCCAGGTCAACTTGCAGAGCATCTCTAGAGTCTGGAATCAAGCATCTTCACTTCCTATCACACCGCATTTTCCCTAACACTTTCATTATCCATATTTTGCTCTGCTATTCCAAATGTGTAGTCTAAGAATAACCTGAACACGCCAGGTTATTCTCTCCCTTGACAAATTCTGATTGCAATGATTTAACATAAAAACAATTTGAGTAAGAGGTTTTTGTCTTTCTACATTTTGAAAAGCCCTTACAGATACAGTTTTAAATATGTAATTGAAATGTGGCATTTTCTTGAGTATTCAATATATTTCTTGGATTTTTTTTTCCTAACTTCAGGAATAGCATAAATGAAAATGCTCAGTTCCCTAAGCAGTTCTTTAAGCATAGCAAACATGAGTCAAATGGCTTTCATTCCATGTTTATAAAAGGCAATGCCACCATCATAAGTTTCTCAATAATTCCTAGCACCTATAAGCATTTTCATTCATTAATCTCAATATATTTTAATAGCATACATAAGGTCTCAGAAAAATCTTTCCTGGCACTTACTGTTGGCTTTTTATTCCCCCAGATCTTTTAAAATCTTAGCCTATATATGACTACATGACTTAGAACATGTTTTAAACAAGTTATATGAAAATCTCCTTTTGTGCTCCACATTGACAGAGCCTGTCTGAATCCCAGAGAAGGCAATCACAGTCCGTTATGTTGTCAGCGTGAGAGGCAAAAGCTCCAAAGCACTAAGTTCCTAGAGCTGTAAATCCATTGTGCTTCATGTCATAAATAAAGAAATTACTCTGTGATAACTACAGTTTAGAAGCATCATTATCATTTCTTTTCAACTCTCACTTTTAATCTTTTCAGTTATTTTCCTTGGTAAAACTTAGCCACCAAAGTAAGACTTCTTGTATCATGAACCTATACGCCACAATTAAAAGAAATTCCAGCCAACCATGTCAGTGGCTGTAGTCAGCATTTAAGACAAAACTGACTCCTATCAATTTAGCAAAAGAGAGTTCTCCCTGCCCCGTGTCTCCTTCCACCCTGCACTCCCTGCCCTCTCCAGCCTTTTGGATGTGCCTTTTCTTCCTGTTGCATTGGGAATGTGTGATGGACGCTTTCTAGCAGATGCATTTGAGGTTAGGTCTTTGCAACCATGAAAACACAGTTATAAATTGTTCTCAGAGCTAACCCACTCAACATCTTGGCACTTGGTTGTTTTTAACTTTTCAACAATAGGCACTGTTCACTCCCCTCTATCTCAGTTCTTTATTCAGTGATCAGGCAGGACACTGATGAAAGGCTAGTCACGGCTTCCCCCCATGGTATCAGTGTGCTGACATGTGATGATTCACATGGGGTGTGTTTGATCCGAGGAAGCCCAGTCTCTGCTTATTCTTCCTTTGTTCTGTCATCTGGGGGAAAAGAGAGAATGTGTGTTCAGCGGATTTTCTCACTCTTACCCAGTGCTGCTGGGCCACAACCATTTTGAGTTAATTTTCCCCAACTACCTACTGTCTAGCATCATATAGAATATAGTTATCAAAAAAGGGATATTAAAAAAAATAAATTTCCAAAAACAGAGAAAAAGAGCAAACCCCTCTCTGTGGTTAGGAAGCAGAAACCATGACTCTTAAAAGAGCCATTTTATAAAACAGATCTTGCCTGTCACATAGCTGTCACCATTACAGTCATTTAAATAGCTACCATGGTTACTGTTGATATTTCTACTAATATTAACAATTTTATATGATAAAGGGGTTGATTATAGCATTGAAATGGCAGATACTAATGAGAATCTGCCTTTCCCATGGGCTTAGTAATTACTATCATGACAGAAAATTATGTTTTTTTAAATGCAAAGAGGTGCTTGTATTTTGGCATTTTCTCTTTCCCCCTTCCATAGAAGGAGAAGTGTTGCACAAGCTTCAGGGAGGTGGGATAAGTGGAAGTCCCCATTTGCTGGGATGTGGTTCTACAGTACAACGGGAGGTTTCTTTCTTGGAGTTTGCAATCTGTGCATGATGACCTGGCTCCCTGAGCCTCTGTCTTCCCTCAGTGGAGGTGGTGAATGACCTCTCCCACCAAGCACCATCTCCCTGAATGCACCCACCTGCTCCTTGAGCTCCGCCAGCTGACCTGACAGCTGTTTGACCAGACTCATAGTCGATTCCAATTTCTCCTGAAGGTTCCGAATTTCATTTTGCTCACTGTCCCCTTCATTGCTAACGAGGGACATGGCTCGCATCCGAGGAAACCAGTCCAAATTCTTCTCCTGAAAGCAAATAAATGTGCGGGAACAAGGGAATAAGTATGGAAGGGGAGAATATCTATAGCTGTTCATTATTATTGACATTTAAAGCAGTCTCTCAGCACTCAAACTGAAGAGAGAAAATCAGACAGAGGGAAGGGCTGAAGTAGGGCTTAGACACTGGTCTTCATGGGCTGGGGAAGACCCCAAATATTGAAGCAAACTTTATGCAGGTTTCTAGAGAGGTCCCAATGAGGCATGCAGAAAGCACCATGAAGGCTGCAGGCATTCAGTGAACGTTGATGAATAATGAGGTGGGGTCCGGAGGCTGGGCAAGCAGATCCAAGCATGTGTGGGTACAGCATAGGCATGCACTATTTCTCTTTCCCCCTGACACAGAAGAGAAGTGGGGGGCAGGGACGGTATAGGAAGGTGGTAAAAGAAATGTTTCAGCATTAGCCACCCACACTACTTTACCTCCCACTTCCTCTATAAAGGCTCCCCAACCAGCTCTGCCCCTTCAGAGCTCCACTTGGGGAAGAGGGAAGTGGGAGGGCATGGCCCGAGGTTACTCTGTCTGCTCCCTTTGGAAAGATTTTATTGCAAACGGTGAGAGTTAGACTTCCCCACAGGGCAATCACTGGTTCCACTTCTGTTTTTGTAGGCAGCCTGGATGTAGGTGTTTTGTGTGTGTGTGTCTGTGTGTGTGTGTGTGTGTGTGTGTGTTTTCCCTCCATCATGGTAGACTGACAGATGCTTTCTTGAAAACTCTGCTCGATTGTCTAATGTCATAGAATCACTATGCATTTCTTATAGATGTTTTTCAATCCTCCCGAAAGCTCTGCAAAGTAAATCATATGGTCCCCATTTTAGAGATAAAGAAAGAAGAGGCTCCAACAGCTTCATTACTCATGTCACAAGCTAGTAAACGGCAAAGCTGGAATTTTAAGCCACTGCAGCACTGACTGGGTGTGCCAGTATTCATCTCTATCTACCCACCTATTTCTCTAGGTCACCTTCTCCCAACATCCCTAGCAGTGAGATCGCCCTTGATACTCCACTCCAGAAAAGTCCACTGAAATGGCCACAACAACCTCTGCCTGTGGGGGATCCGTGGGAGGAGAGTCATCAAGTGTTCTTCCCTAAGTGACAGTGGCAGGGCCCAATTTGTGTATCTTCTAGACCACAGTTGCAATCTTACCTGGCCATTGGGTTGGCTTTTTGTTGCTGCTAGTCAGGAAATAACAAGTTCTTCATAGTTCCCTACCCCCAATGGCAGTGAAAAGGGCTGATAAAAAACTAAAGATAAAACGTATTAAAGAGCTTTAAACTGCATTTAAACAGCTGTAGCTAATTAACATTTCAAAGGCGAACAGTAACTTACTCTGAAGTGCAGAATGACAGATTCATTCACTCATTCAATCCTTCAGCATCTATTGTTAGGTATTTAGGGGTGAAAGTCAGATAAGACTGTGTGTCTGCTCTCAAGGAGCTTATGGCTCAGGACAGCCCTCCGCAAAGTGGACTGCACACTGTGTGCGTCCAAATCCCCAGGTCGCTTGTTAAAACTGCAGATGCCCATCCTACCACCTGTTACCAATCAGAACTTCAGGGAATGTGTGTGGTTCTAATATCATTAAAGTGCTAAGGACTCTGGTTTACAGAAGCAGAGAAGACAGTGGCTGGGCAGGCAGATAGAGAAAAGGGGAAAGATCTGAAATAGGTGTGTGGGTTAATAGCAGAGGAAACCTAATAGGGGCCCATGAAATGCTTGTACGGTAGTATGGCTGGTCCAGCTGCTCACCCACAGCCCAGCTGGATGTGCAGATGAGGCAGAAAGCTGGACTGATACAGCATGCTGTGTCTCCCTGGGATGAGCATCAGAAAGATAAAGGTTTAAGGGAGCTGGAAATATCAAGAGTAATGGTTGATGTGAGGCAGATTAATGTGTGAACTGGTAGGAAGGACAGAGGAAAACAGACCTGTGCTAAATGCTCTTTAAGCACTTATTCCTTTCAACAATTCTGTGAACTGAGGTTCTATGATTTACCCAGTATTTATATTATCTATTATCTGAATTTTACAAATGAAGAAAGTGAGCTGCCATGGTTTAGATATGGTTTGTCTGTGTTTTCCAAATCTCATGTTGGAATTTGATCTCCAGTGTTGGATGTGGGACCTAATGGGAAGTGTTTGGGTCATGGGGGCAGATCTCTCAGGAATTGGCTTGGTGCCATTCTCACAATAGTGAGTGAATTCTCAATTTCTTTTTTCTTTTTTTTTTTTTTTTTTTTTTTTTGAGACTGAGCTTTGTTCTTGTTTCCCAGACTGGAGGGCAATGACAATCAAGTGATCTGATGGCCTCGGCATCCTAAAGTGCTGGGATTACAGGCGTGAGCCACTGTGCCCAGCGAGTTCTCACTCTTCAGAGCCTGGATGGTTTCTCAGGGGAATGGATTAGTTGCCATGAGAGAGGGATGTTATAAGCCAGGGTGCCCCTAGGGTTTGGAGTCTTTTTGCACATACTGACTTCCCCTTGGGCCCTTCTCTGCCATATTTTGATGCAGCACAAAAGCCCTCACCAGAAATCAAGCAGATGCTGGTGCCATGCTTCTTGTGTAGCCTTCAGAACCATGACCTAAATAGCTTTCTTTTCTTTATAAATTACCCAGTCTCAGGTATTCCTTCATAGCAACACAAAACAGAATAAGAAATGAAGCTAGCAACTGGATTAGCCGGGATCCCAACTCAGATCTGTCTGCATCAAGGTCTGTTGGCAAGACAGGGGATTGTGGGAAGAAAGTAGAATAACAAAATTTAAAATTCCAAAAGTAGAACAACTTCAGGAAATGAAAATTCTGGGGTGAGAGTGCCTTAAACCTGGTAAAAGTAAGTATCACTGAACCGGGGAAGTTAGTGTTTAATGGATATAGATTATCATCTGGAGAAGATAAGAAATTTCTAGAGATAGATTCGTGGTGGTTGCAGAACAATGTGAATGTGTGTCATGCCACAAAACCGTATACTTTAATGGTAAAATGGTAAATTTTGTGTTATATATATTTTACCACCATAAAAAATATCTTAGAATTTGCAGAGGCTAATCCTTTAGATGAATTGTGCACCAAACTCCTGAAGTCATCCTGCAGGTCAGTAGTCGGGGTAGATGAGGAGGCTGTGGGTGGCCAAGGGCCAAAATCTGTATGAATGAACAAGAGTGACCAGGAGGTGTTAGAAGATAGGATGGGAAGGACTAGAAAAGTGCATTTGAGGTTTGAGGTGCACTGATTTCTTGGTGATGAGGAGCCCAGAGTGCTGACCCTTTTCTAGGGCTCTTAATACAGACAGTTTGGGAAAACAGGCAGCTGCCACCAAGGGACTGAAGGAGAAGGGGCTTGCTATGTATGGTTTGAATGCTTGTCCCTCTAAAACTCAATTTAATTTTTAAGTCTAATTGGTGTTGTAAATGTATTAAGATGTGGGACCTTTAAGAAGTGATTAGACCTTGAGGCATCCACCTCATGGGGGTGGGGATTGGTGCTGTAACAAAAGGGTAAGTTCCAGGCCAGGCACAGTGGCTCACACCTGTAATCCCGAAATTTGGGAGGCTGAGGCGGGTGGATCATGAGGTCAGGAGTTTGAGACCAGCCTGACCAACAAGGAGAAATGCCATCTCTACTAAAAATACAAAAATACAAAATTAGCCAGGTGTGATGTCACATGCCTGTAATCCCAGCTCCTCAGGAGGCTAAGGATGGAGAATCACTTGAACCCAGGAGTGGAGGTTGCAGTGAGCTGAGATCACTCCACTGAACTCCAGCCTGTGCAACAAGAGCGAAACTCTGTCTCAAAAAAAGGGTGGGGAGGGGCAAGTTCAATCCCCTCTTGCTCTCACCCTCTCACTTTCTATCCTGTGGTGACACAGCAAGAAGGCCCTCACCAAGATGTGGGCACCTTTATAACAGACTTCTCATACTCCAGAACTGCAAGCCAATAAATTTCTGTTCATTATAAAATCACCCAGTCTCACATATTCTGTTATAGCAACACAAAACAGACTATGAAAAGGCTCCTCTTAGGAGACAGCCAGGAAAGCAGTGTTCTGGGAGAGATTTGTTTGACACACAACAGGACAGAGATTCCAGAGGGGCTGTTGGAGCAGGAGGATTTGGGAGCATCACAGACTGGGCTTGGGGTAAGAAGGTACCAGGAATGTGAGGGATGGTGAAAACATCAACCTTCAAAACGTTTCCAAAAGAAACAGGTGCAAAACCTTGTTCTAACAGTAGACTGCAACTCTCACAGATAACACATGAGCATTTGTAAAATTGCCTCCAAAAAAACACCATTGCAGGCAGCTCAGGGGCCCGGATCAGCCAAATCCATGCCCTCTTGCTTTTGAGGAAACAAGGGCAGCTCTTAGTGGACCATAACTGGTGCCATCTGAGCCACAGAACTCCCTTTCTCTACATTCTCTTCCTTCATTTGTTTCTTTGTTCATCCATTCACTTAATAATTCTTGCTTGTGTTTACTATGTCTCTGCCAGGCATGGGGAAAACAAGAGTGAGCAAAATCTAGCACGATTCTCATATAGTTCATAGGTGGAGAGCAAGACTTCAAACAAAGCATGACAAAAGTAATGAAGAGCTGTGCTTAAGTGCCAAAATCTACATAGTCCTGTCATCCTTTCTCTTTGTTCCTAAATATTATTGTCTTCCAACTCTCTTCTGGTTTTTCTAATCCTTCTTTCACTCTTTGTATCTGCCTGTGTTTTAGTTAGTTTCTCAGCCTTTTCTCACCTACTTTTCTGCTTCCCGTTCCATTCTTCCCTTCCCTTGTATATCTGCTGATCTTAATCTGAGACAAATATATAATATGCAATTAAAAATTATTTTAATATTGAACATTTTATGCTTCCTTTTCTTAATTTTTAAGAGACCTGAGTTGAATGCTTTACATTTCTCACTACAACGGAAAAAAATCACCAACTTAAATTGATTGCTTTATGTTCTCTTTTTTGAAGAAAGCGGTCTTTTAAAAATCAGTTTGACAACTGATTTTTCTTTAAAATTACCACAGAAAGTACAGTAGTTCCCCTTACCTGAGGTGGATACATTTCAAAACCTCTAGTGGATGTCTGAACTGTGGAGAGTACTGAACCCTAGATATACTATGTCTTTTCCTGATATATATATATATATATATATATATATATATATATATATATGATGAAGTATAATTTACAAATTAGGTACAGTAAGAGATTAACAATAACTAATAATAAAATAGTATGATTAAAACAATATACTGTAATAAATGTGGTCTCTGTTTCTCTCTCTCAAAATATCTTACCATTTTTGGACTGCAGTTGACCGTGAGTAACCAAAATCACAGAAAACAAAGCCATGGAGAAGGGGAGATTACTGCACATTCTTTTCATGAAAATTAACTCCAATGCAGAGGCATTCTTAAATGTTGAATGTGCTTTTCCATTGAAAGTAGCTGCCAATTAAACACTCAGAAGTTTCTCTCTCTGCTCTTATGGCTTCCACGGAAGGCTCAATCTGAGCAGGAGAAGAGGAAGGTAAACCCTAGACCAGACGTCCCCAAACTTTTTACACAGGGGGCCAGTTCACTATCCCTCAGACTGTTGGAGGGCCACCACACACTGTGCTCCTCTCACTGACCACCAATGAAAGAGGTGCCCCTTCCTGAAGTGCGGCGGGGGGCTGGATAAATGGCCTCAGGGGGTCACATGTGGGCCGCGGGCCGTAGTTTGGGGACGCCTACCCTAGACTTTAGCCTACACCAGAACCAGAGGACAGACACACAGAGCAGTTACTAGTTAAAAGGACACCACTTCCTCTCCATGTAGACTTGTAATGTGTACGCCATCTAACAAAGCAGTTTGATTTGGTTTGTTATTTCTTGGTTTACTCATACATGCTATGTATATCTTGTGATCGTTCCTCTGATCATTAGATTCTCATGATGACTTTGGTCAAAATAAAATAACCTCCTTATTTCACTAGGAGTGAACGTTTTTGACCACAGGGTAGTATAAAGTCAGAGAAGACGTGCATAAACTCTTAGATTCTGAGGCTACAGTGTATGGTCCTAGTAAGTGGGTAAGTTGAAATCTAGAGCTTCTTGAAGATTCTAAAATGCAAAACTCAAAGATGAACCCTCATGTCCCTAAGAAGTCCCTTTAGGGCACACACAGTATGCCAACCATACCCTCCTATCCCTAAATTCTAATAGTTATGTATTTCTCTGGGTGATTAAAAGACCGTTAGACAGAAGTATAAAAACCTTGTAGTTATTCAATAAAATTATTAGGTTGCAAGTGTCAAAAATCAGCTGTGCTGGGCCAGGCACGATGGCTCATGCCTGAAATCCCAGCACTTTGGAGGCTGAGGTGGGTGGATCACCTGAGGTCAGGAGTTCAAGATTAGCTTGGCCAACATGGTGAAACCCCACGTCTGTTAAAATTACAAAAATTAGCTGGGTAATGATGGTGGGTGCCTGTAATCCCAGCTACAAGAGAGGCTGAGGCAGGAGAATTGCTTGAACCTGGGAGGCAGAGGTTGCAGTGAGCCGAGATTGTGCCATGGTACTCCAGCCTGGGCTATAAGAGTGAAGACTCACAGCTTTAAAAAAAAAAAAAAAAAAAAATCAGCTGTGCTATGTTTTCATATTTTTTTCTTAAATGTGATACCTGATTTGTGGGAAAGGACAATGGGGGTATAATGAAAAGAGCACAAATCTATGAGTCAGGACACCTCACTTCTGGTTTTAGCTTCGCAAAATTCTAGCTATATGAAATAAGAAGGAAGAAAGCCTTATTCTTTGAATCCCAGTTTCCTTATCTGTAAAATCAGAATGTTACCCTAGGTGCTATCTATGTCTCTTCCAGCTCATCATTTTGTGAGCTATGACGTAAAGACAGCTTTAAAAACCAAATTGTTGAGAGAAGATTGAGCTTGCCAAATAAGCAAACAGAAACATGGCATTTTGGCTAGAAGCGCCTCAAAACCACACAGCCCACACCAAGTATACTGCAAATGCCCAGCGTGAAACCTAGAAAGTTTAGGTTTCCTTGAGGTCTCACAGCACAGTAGCAGCAGATGTCCCTGCACTTGACTTCCACTTCTGGACAAGTTCTTCCATATTACATAGTGGAATCGCTCTTATATAATCTATCCCTATTCCTACCTAATTCTCCACTGGCTCAAGAAAATAAAAAGAATGTAGTAATTTTTCTCCACATCAGAATGAGATTAAGACATAATGAGACTGACTTATATGACCCGAACATTAAAGAAATTATCTTGGTCTTTTTAGCACTACAGGTATTGATCGACTTACGACCTATGCAACTTATGATCATTCGACTTTACGACTACAATAGCTAGCCACAACTGCTCCGCATCTAGCAGTGCAAACGTTGCCCAGCTGGGCATACGGCAGTGCGGACCAGCTTCTGGCAGCACTACCATCTCCACGTGCACCATTTCAACTGTACATATAGCCTACTCAACTTACGACCAAATCGTGTTACAACCGTTCTGCAGGCCCGACTGTGGTCATAAGTCGAACACTTGCTGTATTGGGTACGTATTAAAAGTTGACTGTTGTTAAGCTACAGAAGGCAAGCACTGTGGTTCTACATCATAGCAATGAATCCTATTTGTGGGCTGCCTACCAAATGTCAGGCACTTTTTAATCATGCAGTGACCAATACCCACAATTCCGTAAGGTAGTGACTATTTCCATCCCATTTTACAGATGACAATACTGAGGCAAGAGGATTAGTTGCTAGCCCAAGGTCATATAGGTGGTGTTAGTGGCTAAACCAAGCTTTAGCCTTCACTCTGTTTGATTGAAAATCTTGTATCCTGTCACTGCACCAGACTGCTCTCCATGTCTAATGAAGATATCTACGCTTAGCTTCTGAACCTGCTAAAGAAAATAAAAACTACAGTGAGTCTCCAAACAGAAGCTACTATAACTGTGCCCCCTTGATTTCTTCTTGTGGGGTATGTTATAGGTTGATTTATTACAAATAAGAAACACAAACCCTCTAGGCATGATATCATGGATCCACGTGGAGATACTGATGGAAATGCAGCAGCAGTTGACATCCTGTGATTTTGTAGAATGCTTTGAAATACTGCTAATAAAGGACAATATGTGAAATGTACTATGTATCACAATGGAATATCAGTAAACCAGTTAATATGTACCTTCACTTCTATAATCAGACTTGATGACTATGCTTAGAATGTGCTGTCACAAGACCATTTCCTATGGTTTTTCTTGGTTACCATCCTTTCCTGAACTTTATGTTTATTCTGCATTTTCCGTTCTAAAATTCATTCACAAAGCCTTTTAGACTAAGGAGTATAAGCATTTCTGCAAAGCCTCAGCATGACCTACTGCATTCCTCTCTTTGCACTTTTGGTCTGAAGACATTAGCAGAAATGCCTTTCAAAAGGAACACAAGCCATGCTGCTACTCCCTACTTACTGGAAGGTCCCTCAGGGAAAGGCAGCATTCCTTCTGTCCTAGAACTTTAGACCTAGCAAATAATCTGGAACAAGAATTCTTTCTGAAGTCAAAGTAATCATTTTGCTATGGGGCATGGTTATGGGGGAGTGTCTCAGGTACACCAGCACCTCTGCTCAATTTCAGTAAGGGCACGGTGAGCTTCTCACTTTTGCACTAACATGAAGATTAGGCATTATCTCAAAAAATGAGGAGATACTCATGACATGGGCATTGGGATTCCTCATCCAGTTTCTAGTGAACACCCACCTGTAAACAACAAGCACTGCTCAAGGCGGGCAATGAAACAGCTGGTTCTCACAGAGGCTCAGATCGGGACCTGCATTCATAAAGGAAGAATGTGCTAGAAAACATAGTCTTGTTTGACAAGTGTCAGGGACTGCAAGTGAGAGAGAAAGGATACAGCTGTGTTCTTTGAAATTAAAACACTAAGGCTAGGTGTGATGGCGCATACCTATAATCCCAGAACTTTGGGAGCCAAGGTGGGAAGATCACTTGAGCCTGGGAGTTTGAGGCCATCTTGATCAACATAGCAAGACCTCATCTCTACTAAAAATTTAAAAAGTAACTGGGTATGGTGGTGCACACCTATAGTCCAAGCTGTTTGGAAGGCTGAGGTGGGAGGATCGTTTAAGCCTAGGAGGTAGAGACTGTAGTGGGCTATGATCGTATCACTGCACTCCAGTCTGGGCAACACAGCGAGACCCTGTCTCTAAAACAACAACAACAACAACAACAACAACAACAACAACAACAACAAACTATTCTTGGACTGACAAATAAATGAAAACCCTGACAACTCATTCTATACAGAGGGAGGGAAGAAGAGTAGGATGATTTTTTTGCTCCATTAGAAAAACATGTGACAGGACGTGAAGACTCATTTTCAAGCCCTAATTAAGCAGATCCTTCTTTCTGTGTCTCCCTGTCTATTCTGTCTGGATCTCCCTGGATATTCTTTGTGAACTGGTAGGTTCCTGCAAATGTGGTGGGGTACCACCTTTGTGTGGATTGAGAAATTTGAAATGTGTTAGTTATCCAAAGCAAAACAGAATTGAAAGATTTTGTAAAGCAACAGATCCTTTCAGTGTTATCATCATACATTGAAATATTGTTCAAATCTAAATGCTCAAATATCAGACTTACATATTAACATATTATAAATTTGTGAATTTCTACAAAATTATAAAGCAATACTACAAATAGAAAGCATCCTTGGTTAGCTGCAGCCATATGCAGAGTGGCTGAAGCCTGTGCCATAGAGCCGTGCATGGTACCCAGCAAAGGCTGGTGTCACCACCATGTTCCTGCCTGGCCCCCTTTCCATGGCACCATTTTCAGTGCACTGGTGAGAAGGGGCATTTGGCCCTAGGAGCCTTCCAGGGACAAGCCTATTTAATCTAGTCATTGCTCCCAAAGGCAGAGGGAAAAAGAGTTTCCATGAAAATACCCAGGAAGGAGGAGAGTTCTGGGATGAAAATGACTTCATGGGACTCTTAATCTCAGCAAGACCCAAGTATCTAATAAAAAGCTATAGCTGGAAGGTACCCGGAGATGGGCTGATTTTATAACCCCTGGCTTTATAGGCAGCACATCCATGGTGGGAGGGGGTATGACCCATGCCCAGCACAGGGCTGGCAGGAGGACAGTACTGGCCACCACCATGTTATGGATGGTCCTGCGGGCTCTAAGTTTACGTAGGTGTGAGCCAGAAGGCCCTTATCCCTGATGGCGTCCTGACTTTAGGGAGACAGAGGGAAGCAGGTAAGCGAGGACCCCCACAGCCAAAAGAAGGATTAAAATAGTTTAACCAACATTTCCAAAAAAGCTGTGAGATGTCAGGAAGAGCACTGAGCTTTGGAGTTTCAAAGGCTCATGAATTCTTATCCTTAGACTGTTTCCAGACCAGTGGGGGAGTTGGTATGAGTAAAGACAGATGGCAGTGGAGACTGGAGCCTTCTGCAGTGGGCATCCTAGGGGCAAGAGGCACTGCATGCACTAGCTCTCACCTGAAAAATCATCCTCTTGGGTGGGCTGCATGCCAGATGGTGGCTCTCAATTGTGTGGGGGCATTGAGAGAACTGTGATATTTAAGACCTGCCTCTCCCAGGCAGCCTGAAAAGGATCAAGTTTGAAAGCAGGGCTCTGGGCAGTGACTTGAGAAAACAGGTGTGGATACCAAGTGTGATGATGACCCTTGAGCTTAGCTTTGTGCCTGTGGTGGCAAGTGGTGGGTCTCACCCCCCCAGACAACAGCCTGGACTATGAGCAGAGATCACAGCCACCAAGAACCCACCTTGCTTCTCTGGCCCATTCCTCTTCCTTCCTCCTTCCCAACTCTCCCTCTTAGAAACTTTCTGTCCCCCATGAGTAGAAGATCAGAGGCTGCACAAAGAAGTGAAATGACTGTGTCTTCTCTTTTGGTCTCAGATTTCTGATCCCTGATCCAACCAACCATAAGCCTTAGCTGTCTACAGAATGCATCAGCTACATCTGCTCATAGTGGGGTCCTGCTCATTCCCAGCAAACAAGGCACCAAGGGACAGAGCCACAGAGAGAAGAGGGAATGGCCTAGGACTGGGGAGGTCTAAAAAGGCTCAGATCCAATGGCTGGCAAGCTACAGAGCTCTTATATAGCTTTAGCAGCACTGGTATGACAGGAGCTGGGAGCATGAACAAGCAGGACTCCAGGATGAGTGACCATCTCTGATATGACTTGCTGGGAAGCTTGGGTATGGGCACTGATCTCAATGTTGAGTCAACATGAAGGTGAGGAACACTCAGAGAGGGGGCGTGGAGCCCAGTTCCCAGAACTGCTTTGAGCCATCGGCCAGCTGGTTCCCAGATGCTGTAGTGGCATCAGACTCAGCAACAGGGGCCCCATCAGTCAAAGGTCTCTGGGAATCTGAAGATGCATTTGATGACACAATGTTGAGGAAGCTGGTCTGAGCAAGGGGCCTACCCAACATTCTCCCGGATCCCTACTACTGTTTTTCCTACAGAAATGTCCAGTGGGAAACACTCTGACCACAAAGGAAAAATAATAAGGTAAAGCTTTGGCATCGGAAGAGACAAATTAACCGGGTGTTGCAGCACACACATGTAGTCCCAGCTACTTAGGAGACTAGGTAGGAGGATTGCTTGAGTTCTGGGAGGTCAAGGCTGCAGTGAGCTGTGATTGTGCCACTACACTCCAGCCTGGGTGACAGGGCGAGGGTGAGACCCTGTCTCAGAAAAGGAAGAGACTGTTGGGGGTGCCAGCAGCCCAGGGTCCTGCCTATGGACTTCATCGGGGCCAGACATGTCCCTTCCTGCTTGTGCTTTTCTTTTCCTGTCAATTCTGAATTCCACTGAGTCTCTATATTTTCTCCTTGGACCTTAAGCCTTTCTTAATCTTATTATTTATTAATTTCCATATTTTAATCTAAGTTACCACCTCTTGTCCTCCTTTAAAAAGAATATGTTTATTTTCTTCTGCAAATAGTATGAAGTAGGAACATTTGCCAGTCTCATTGAGACAGCAAAAAACTAGAGATTTCTTCACGGTGAGATTAGGGCAAGACAATTGGAATAGGGTATTGAATACTCAAGGGAGCATTCGCCCAGTGTGTGGCTGGCCAAAATCTGAAGCTCCTTCCCGCATCTGAGAAAATCATTATGGTGGGGTCCTGGTGGAAGGCTGGGTCCAGCCTTCTGTGACAAAAGTTGAAAAGGCTGATACTCTGCCTGCCCTCCTTGTGGGGGCTAGAGCTCAGTCATGTGACCAAAGGGTGGCCCATTGGATGCTTTTCCTGAGATTTTCATATGGAGCAAGTGATGGCAAGAAGCATGACAGCACAGAATTCTTTCCATTGACAGTGGTTGCAGAGGTGGCTTCTGGCTGTGGTGATATCCTCTGTGCTGGAGCCAGCTTCCAGTATGCAGAAATAGTACTCTTCCTCTAACCAGGCTGTCCCCAGGTGGGACCTCTGGCCAGCTCTTGGATTTTCTCTTGGAATCTGCTCACACTGGGTCTGGTTCCTGCTTTCCTCTTAATGTTGTAATCCTTTCTACAAATTCCTTCTTCCCTAAGATAATCAGAGTCAGTTGCTGTTTGCAGTAAAGAACCACTGCAGGAGTCCACGTGGGCACTGATGGTGGCTTCAGCAGGGGTGGCAAGAGTGGGATACAGGGAAGTGCTACCACAGTAATGTCTGCCAAGGGGGCTTTGAAGTTGAAAACTGAGTGCTTGAAAATGCATACTTAACAGACAACAGTTTTCCCCTGGAGGATAAGAGTGCATTCACAGAACTCAAAATAGTTGATTAACATGATTAATGTGAACAGACAGACTGGATAATTCAGTCCCCAAAGTGGATTATTGGGCCAGAATCCCACAGCTGTTCTCTTGGAGAAGAGAACTGGGTTGTGCCATTTGCAAGGACCAATGGTGCACATCTCTTTCCACCTCGCATCCAGTGATACTGTGTCTGCAGCTTGAAATCATCCCTGATGGGAGTATTTACACTATGGACATAGGCAGATGCTCTAATCAAGGCTTACTGAACACTACCCAAACTGGTTGTTAAACATTAACTAGCATACCACTGAACAATGTCCCTTACTAAACAGAGACAGAGGAGACCATAAAAGATAGGTTAAATTAAATGACTGACCCAAAGTTATACATGAGAAGATCATAACAGAACCAGGACCATGAAAGTCTCCTAATACAACAAAGGCACTCCTGACCTTAAAACCTTCTTTATCTTTGAGCATGTTACCACTGGAATTTTTAATTTACTGGGTTCATGGTTTAGTAATTGTCTTTCTGAGTCTTTCAGTTATTTTGTATTGACAAGTGTATTTTGGTGATCAAAGTCCTCAATCATGATAATGAAAAGCCCGTTACATCAAGATCATCTTGCAAGTCAGCAAAACAAAATGAAAGGCAGTTTATCTTTCAAATACTACTTAGAAAATGCTGAATGGCACCAGACTCAGGGTGGCCTACAGAAAGAGTAGATCTGAGTCTTTCAGGTAGACTCTTACACAGGAGTCTGCCCTAAGTTTCCATGACAGTCTGTCTGATTATCTCTCCTTTGCTCATCTTTTAAGAACAACCTGAAGACAGGATTCAGGATTTTCCAATTATTTTCCAATAATACAACCATTTTGAAATGGTTGTATTATTTGAATCTTGGCATAATTGGAAAATTAACAATAATAATTTGACTCTGTGTTTCAAGTAATCCACAACTCAATACATTTCTTCCTAAAATGTAAATCAAAATAGCTTTTCTGTCAGTCTTGCCTAATCCTTTGACAGGATGTCACTGAAATTCCTCAAATATGATCATTTTATTTATTTCCACTGTATATGATTAATAGGAGGAGAATTAGGAGTATTTATAGGCAGAACTCAAGGAAAACTACACACACACACCATGTATATATGATGACTATAAAGAAAATACTATACCTAAGAACCTAGAGAAAAAACATTCCCAGAAATTATTTAGCACATAATCAAACGCAACAAAAAAAAAATGCAAAAATAGAATTAAAATCTGTTTTGGGCCGGGTGCAGTGGCTCATGCCTGTAATCCCAGCACTTTGGGAGGCCAAGGTGGGTGGATCATCTGAGATCAGGAGTTCGAGACCAGCCTGGCCAACATGGTGAAACCCCATCTCTACCAAAAATACAAAAATCAGCCAGGCATGGTGGTGGGTGTCTGTAATTCCAGCTGCTCAGAAGGCTGAGGCAGGAGAATCTCTTGAACCCAGGAGGTAGAGGTTGCAGTGAGATAAGATTGTGTGACTGCACTCTAGCCTGGGCGACAGAGCCAGACTCCCTCTAAAATAATAATAATAATAAAATCTGCTTGGTAAATGCATCTGTTACTTTTTGATAGTATATTTTTAGGTTTGTCTCACACAAATAAATGGGTAAATCTGTTAAAAGTCTACTTCTCCTTTTGAAAAAAAAAAAAAAAAGAATTCTTTAACAAGTGGTGACCAAACCTTAAACTTACAGAGTAGCTCAAGGAAGGGTCGACCATCTTGGTTGTCGTAGAGCATTACCCACTGTCATTTGATTGTACTGTGTTTGCAGCTGGCCAGCTTACCAGCTAATGTTCTTTCACTAGTCTCTGATATTGCCATTTTATTTACTTCTCTCTTTATGTCTTTTCCATTGTCTTCAAAATTCTACCCAACAAGAGGAAGAGAATTGGTGGTTCTCTCTCTCTCTCTCTTTATTTTTTTTTTCTTCTTTGAGATGAAGTTTTGCTCTTGTTGCCCAGTCTGGAGTGCAATGGTGGGGTCTCGGCTCACTGCAACCTCTGCCTCCTGGGTTCAAGTGATTGTCCTGCTTCAGCCTCCTGAGTAGCTGGTGGCACATACCACCATGCCCAGCTAATTTTTGTATTTTTACTAGAGACAGGTTTTCTCCATGTTGGCCAGGCTGGTTTCAAACTCCTGACCTCAGGTTATCCACCTGCTTCAGCTTCCCAAAGTGCTCGGATTATAGGAGTGAGCCACTGCGTCTGGTGAATTGGTGGTTCTCAAAGTCTGTCTTCCCTAGATCACCTGGGAAATGGTTAGAAATAGAAATTCTTAGGTCTTACTCCAGATCTAGAGAATCGGAAACTCTGGGGTTGAAGGCCCAGTAACTGGTGTTTTAATGAGACCTCCAGGTGATTGTGATGCATGCTAGAGTTTGAGAATGACCACTATAGATAACTCAAGGTCTAACCAGTGATTTCCTAACATCACCAGTCATTGAATGAACTATAAAGAAAATCTTTAACCATTACCAAATAATCATACATGTTGATATAGTGTGTTTACAGCTGGCCAGCCTACCGGCTAATGTTCTCTTACTAGTCCAGTGATTTCCTAACATCACTAGTCACTGAATGAACTATAAAGAAAATCATCATACATGTTGATTTGGTAATCATACAATTTATTGGCTAAATAGGTACACACTGGAGCATAAAAGGAGTGCTATTAATAATTATGCAGAGACGAGGACATTAGAAGAAAGACTGCTCCAGTCAAAACGATGGTTCCTCTGGGTTCCAATAAAACCCAGACTATCAGCCGGGCATGGTGGCTCACGCCTGTAATCCCAGCACTTTGGGAGGCTGAGGTGGATGGTTCACCTGTGGTCAGGAGTTCAAGACCAGCTTGGCCAACATGGCGAAATCCGTCCATCCCTACTAAAAACATAAAAATTAGCTGGGCTTGGTGGTAGATGCCTATAATCCCAGTTACTCAGGAGGCTAAGGCAGGAGAATTGCTTGAACCTGGGAGGAGGAGGTTGCAGTCAGCCAAGATTGTGCCATTGCTCTCCAGCCTGGGTGACAAGAGTGAAACTCTATCTCAGAAAAACCAAACACACACACAAAAAACCCAAACTATCATTTATGGGATCTCGACCAACTAAGTAAGAGAATGAAATAATTCTGAAACAGTATTTTGGCAGCTTCTCTAGGTTAGAAAGTCCCATTTACATGTGTAAAATTATGAGAGCATGACTTTGAGGTATTATCTGCTAGGAAGTCATAAGCATTCTGGTCACTCAAAAAATGCCTATACCAATGGATTTTAACATATTTCTCATGTGAGAGGGGTCGGCTGCTCCCACTTCATTATTACCCATTCTCTCCTTTAAGTCTTATAAAATAGATAGATACTAATACTCCCCTGAAATTCCTCTTTGATTCCAAAGACATTTTTCTAGAAAATCCCTATTTTTTTTTTCTCCTCAGTCTTTCATACTTATCCTCTCTACCGGTCTCTGAGTTTTCCAAAGTCCATTGCCAAAGGGCAGGGCCAGGGCATGCTCAGGATAAAGATCTTGAGTGGCTTTTTGGGGTGAGCACAACACAGAGGCCTAACAAAAAATTCAAAGTTGGATGAAGGTGGTGTGCACTAAAGATTGCACTAAAGAGACCTTGCAAACCAAACTTTTTTATTAGTATCAGAGACTTAAAAATTCTTCACTAGATTTTTCAAACAGGACATCATGTGGTATGAGGGATATTGAATTTAAAAATTTGAATTGAGTACAGACCAATATGTTATTCTGGGAGGGGGAGCAAACAAGGTGTGATGTCAGAATGGGATTCAACTCTAAGTTAGATTATAGCTTTGCAGAGTATAGCAGTGACAACTGTCTTGCTGGCTCTGGGAACTGGACCCAGTACAGGGTGGTGCACAGTTGGAAAGGTATTTCACTGCCATCAACAGTGAACTGACAGCTGGCTAGATAGGTCCCAGACCATGTGGCCCTGCACACACCTTCGCCTCCATCTTTACCCAGTAGCTGTAGGACTTTACCTCCTCTGCCAAGCAGATGTTACATGGTGAGAAGAAATGAAGTAATCCCAAGTAGGATGAACATAAGAAACTCAAAATGATGAAGCACTGCCATGGAATTCCCAGGAGACAAGTGAGACGGAAAGAATATGGTATGCTCTAATTTCAGAGGATTCTGGCTCTTTTCAAATAACGGCTCTGTCTGATAATAACTATAAGATGCTTAGTCACAAAAGGCACAAGGTATTATGGACAGGAATTACAGCCATGAGCCACAGGGCAGATTTACACAAATGCAGTGTGGAAACAACTATTGATCACACAGTAGGTGCTGCATTTCTAACTTCTGTGCCGTTTCACAAATAAATTCTCCAGGTTTTAAACTGAGGCCCTTTAGGTTATATGCCTTTTATACACTTTTCTCACTGATTGATGGATTGATTGATTGATTGTAGGATGGGGTCTTGCTCTGTTGCCCAGGCTAGTCTCCAACTCCTGGCCTTAAGTCATCCTCCTGCTCTGGCTTCCCAAAATGCTAGGATTACAGGTCCATTTTATACATTTTCTATTTTTGAAACATCTCACTGATTATTTTTATGGGATATCAATCTAATAGAAAAAGACTTTAAAATGCTGAAATAGATATTGAAGCAATTCGTACATGTAAGACTTGTTTCTAATACATGATGGAGCCAGTCTGATGAAATAACATAATGTTTATGAATGATTGGCCAATAATATCAATTGGTGTTTCCCAAGTGACAGAGTATCTTTGAGCTGCCAGACCACACTTGGGTTTATGTTAATAAGGTGACTCTTGGTGGGCCCTTAGATAGTGCTGAGAGGTTGTGGGGTGGGGGTCAGGAGGTTGATTACCAGAGAAACCAAGCACACATGATTGTGGGGTTGGGATTTCAAGTCAGCCCAACCTCTGGACAGGGAAGGAGGGATGCTGAAGATTGAGTTCATTTACATGGCCAATGATTCAATCAATCAGACCTATGTAATGAAGCCCTAAAAAAACCTCTGGACACTGGGGCTTGGTTGAATTTCATTGGTGGACACACTGATGTGTAGGGAGGGTGACCTGCCCTGGTTCCATGCAGAGAGGCCATAGAAATTCCATGTTCCCTCTCAGACCTCACCCCATGTGTCACTTCATTTGGCAGAGTCTCTTGATTTGCATGCTTTATATAATAACAACACTGCTATCATTAGTGTTTTTATGACTTCTATGTGTTGTTATAGTAAATTATTGACCAACGGGGGTTGTGGGAATCCCCAAATTTATATCCAGACTGTCATAAATGCAGTAGCCTGGGGACTCCCAAAACATGGCTGGCATCTGACATATGACAGTATGGGTGGAGATCATGCCTTCTAGCTTGTGGGGTGTGCACTAACCCTGGGCGGGTAGTGTGAAAATTGAGATGCAGTGCACCCAGTTGGGATTGAAACTGAATAGCTGGTGTCAGATCAGGCACCCAAACTATACATCATCCCTGGTTGTGGCCCATGTGGCCATCAGCTGCTGCCCATGGCCAGAGGGGAAGGGTGCCCTTGGTGGCAAAGGTGAGGAAGCTGCAGGGTGGCTAGCTCAGGTTACTAGGTTTACTTTTGCTAACGGTTGCTGCTTGGAGACCTATAAATAGTGGACATTGGTTGAACTATCACAGAGAGCTATGGAAGCAAGAATACATCCAGAAACCTGCAGCTATATATATCCTAAACATGTATATGTTTAGGATATGATAATGCAAGGCAGAAAAGATTTATCCAGAGTCTATGGATAAAGAATAAAGCCATTCTCCCTGTTTTCCCTTAAGCCTTGAGCAGAAAAAGCATGCTGGTTGGATTGTGATCTTACATACATTCTCTCTTTATTTCTTACCTCTTCTGCCTGAAGAATTAGCAACAATTTGAAATCCATCAGCCTGGCTGTGTTTTGTGGATTAAACTATTTATTCTCAGATGTTCTACCCATTTCCTTGTCAGGAGTGAATTTTGTGTATTACAAATAATTGATGATGCTGGGCTCATCTCGGAATTTTTTTAAAAAGGCACTGATACGTTTTTAATATTTTCCTGGCATAAACGCTCAACTCCTTTCCTAGCCCAGGGGGCCTTATGTGATCCAGTCCTTGTCCTCCTCCCCTCCCCCATCTGTGGCTGCCACCTGCCACCATCACTAGCTCCCACCACATGAGCTGTCTTACTGGTTTTCTGCCATGCTCAATCTGTTCCCACCAGGGGTTGGCTCCTGCTGATCCCTAGACCTCTCCATGGTTCACTCACTTACTCCATAGAGGGCTCTGCTCCAATGTTCCTCCTCAGAGAGGCTGCCATTAACAACCCTACCCAGCACACTTTCAACCCTCTCTGCTCCTTCAGCTTACTCTGCTTTTCCTTGTCATTAGCCAACATTGCCTACATCATACTGTCATTTGTCTCCAATAACAGAATGCAAGTTCTAGAAGGGCAAGGCTTTACTTCCCTTGTTTCTAGAGCCTAGAACAGGGTCAGGCACATAGTAGGTTTTCATTAAATGCTAGCTGAATAAGTGAAGAAATACAGAGGTCAAAAAGGAAGAAAGTGCCCCACCACCACTATTTCATTTTTTCCAGAGTCTCCAGACCCATTGGGAAATATTCAGATATAAGGTGAAGTGACTTGCCCCATGCTGGAAAGGTCTGTGCACCATATTAACACTAACCAGGATGAAACCAGTCTTGGCATTGTCCAAATGAGAGGATGCTCAGATATACAGGGAACCAAGAAAGCAGGCTATGATTTAAAAGTAAGGGGTTTTAGAGGCAGGGAAATCTCAGTATGAATCCCAGCATCACCTCTCATTAGGCATGTGATCAGATTAGTATTAAAGTTTCTTCTGAAAATAGGGATAATAATGCTTATGTTTGAGGATTTTTGTGTTTCATAAAATGATGTAGAGAAACTAGTGCACTGCTTTTCCCTTGTGGGAAAAAAAAAAAAAGCTAATATTTAGAACATGCTTTTGGTGGGAGGCGATGGAAGGGGGGCAGGGCAGGAAAGTGTAGGTGTGTCATGAGGGAACATATGGTTTGGGGCAAAGCACAAGGAGAGTGGGAGGAATGATCTGTGACTGGCCTCATGGGATGATGACATCCCTGGAGTTAACACATTTTCAGGGACAAGCACATGGCGTCACCAGTATGTGAGTTTTCAAACCTTCCCATGTCAATTGCAATTTGGGGGTTTCCATCCACACTGCCCCACCCCACTGCTTGGTAACCTTGTGGGAACAAGGAACCTACTCATCTGTCCCATATCCCCAAATACCACTTTTGCCTCTACGTGCTCACTTTTCAAAATGTAAATTCCTCAAGTTGCCATGGCTTTCGCAATCTACTGATTGAAAATCACTGACACACAGAGAAGAAGGAGGCCACTGCAGAATGGAATGACTCTATTTTTGTCTCCGTTTCTTTGTAAGGGCAGTCTGTGGTCAGGCTTCCTAAGGGGTGGTGCCCACACAGTCAGAGCTGACCCATTTGTGCATCTGGACTGCTACTTGGAAAGAAGGTTCTGAGGCTTTGTTCCAGGGTATCTGTAGCCTTCCATGTTTTACTAAACACACTATGAATCCTCTCTCACTTCCTCCTTCATCATTTCTCTTACCAGAGGGGCTCAGAGAAGCACTTCCAGAGGGAGTTCATCTCTTCTCGCACCCACTCTGGCCTTGTTGCTTCCCCTCTTCGAAGTCCCCTATTTTGCAGAAGTGATGATGATCTTTAGCTTTCCCGGGTCCCAAAGCCCGTGGTCATGAATTGAGCCCAGGAAGTCTTGCCCTGAGAGCTGTTTTTGGTTTTGCCATACTTCGTGCTTGAAAATTAGATTATAGGAGATGTCTACAGCTTGGCCCAGTTTGTGGCTTCCACATGCTGCCAGTGAATACATGCCTACTTAACTTCAGAGCTGACAAGGCTTTTTACTGCCCTAACAAACAGAATTTATTTGGATTTAAAATTTATCACCAGGAATGGAAAATGGATAGTCTTGCCAAGGTTAGTAGCCAAGATTTCCAAGGTCTTGTTGAATTCAAATTTATGCCTAGCTCTTTAATAGATGTTCTGCTACTTCCTGTAAATTTCACCAAGCCAATATGAATATATTCTTTTTTCCTTTCTCCTACTAAAATGTTCATGTAATTTGATGACATCTTTGTGTGAACATTACAAATATTTTAAAAATACATTGTAATCATCACCTCTAAGTTTACTAAATTGTTTTTTGCAATTGGGTACTTACTGAGAACTTAAAACAATGTTACCAGCCGGGCACAGCAGCTCACGCCTGTAAATCCAGAACTCTGGGAGGTTGGTGGATCACCTGAGGTCAGTTCGAGACCTGCCTGGCCAACATGGTGAAACTCTGTCTCTACAAAAATACAAAAAAACTAGCCTGGCATGGTAATGGGTGCCTGTAATCCCAGCTACTCAGGAGGCTGAGGCAGGAGAATTGGAGAATTGCTTGAACCTGGGAGGCAGAGGTTGCAGTGAGCTGAGATTGCACTACTACACTCCAGCCTGGGCAACAAGAGTAAAACTCCATCTCAAAAACAAACAAACAAAAAAACAAAAAACCCCACAACATTATCAATAGCTTCACATTTAATTGTGCTGGAAGTTGGGTTTTGAATTATGTTATCGATTGGAATCATAGCAAGATTTACACAGCATTAAGTTGTCTGGTTATGATTTAATCCATGGTCATGGTTTATATATCATATAAGATTTATCATAATATCCTCTCATTCATGTTGCTCAGAGTAATCTTTGTTAGCCCCACCCCACCCCATTGCATCAGAATTCTTTTTTTTTTTTTTTTTTTTTTTTTTTGAGACAGAGTCTCACTCTGTTGCCCAGGCTGGAGTACAGTGGCATGATCTCGGCTCACTGCAACCTCTGCCTCCCAGGTTCAAGTGATTCTCCTGCCTCAGCCTCCCAAGTAGCTAGGATTACAGGCACATGCCACCACGCCCAGTTAATTACTAATATTTTTACTTTTTGTATTTTTAGTGGAGATGGGGTTTCACCATGTTAGCCAGGATAGTCTCGATCTCCTGACCTCGTGATCTTCCCACCTTGGCCTCTCAAAGTGCTGGGATCACAGGCATGAGCCACCATGCCCAGCCACTTCTTTTTTAATTTGCTAAAAAGTATGGGGGAAGATTTGGCAATACAATGATACAATGCAGCTTGTATTGGTTTAGACTGTGTACTATTACCAACTACTTCAAGAAGAAAGGTAACCTAATTATTTTAACCTAAAATACATTAGTCTAATGTGATATATAAAAACAAGGTTTACAAAATCCATCAAAAATAGATTATCTACTATTCATTTCCAAAGGATTCTTTCCTAAAGGAATGATCACCAGATTTCTTTAAGTAACAGTTTTCCCAAGTACATTGAAAACATGACTTAATTTTCAACACAAAATACATTTATATGCAACATTCCAATAATATGCCTAATATACAAGGTGAGGTTGAAATTGTTTTCATGTGCACTATCAGGTTAAGCAGCAATTTAGAAAAATCTTGTTTATACTGACTACCATTTTATTGCACAGTGAAATTTTGTGCAATATCCTACTTTGAATACATCCCACCAAATCCTACTTTGAATACATAAGTGTTCTGGTATTCTCTAATTCACAACACCACCACCTTATTGTGTAGAATCCCATTGTAATAAATACACGTATGATGGCTGGATCAAAGTAAGTATTTCTGATATGCCCAGCTTACAACTGGCTTGTGGTCCAGGGGCCGGAGGGTGCTATATTCCCAGGCATTGAGCTGGGGTCAAAGTGCTAAAGCTCCATTAAGCAGGATGGAATCACTTGCAGATTGACATTCCACAAGGTACACACTACCTGCCCTAGTTTAACCTGCACTGAACAGATTCTTCCTCAGAGCTGGGTACTAGCAATTTATTTCCATCCTGAGCTTAAGTTCAAACCCAGAACTCGCAAGCACGTTTCATACCCAAATTAAAACTTCCATAGGTCTTCTGAGACCTAAGCACCAACAGAACATTCTAGAAAACATGTCTTTCCCCTGTTCCCTGTGTCATATGCATCTGAGAGCCACTCAGATTTTTCTCTTAGTGCCTAGCTCAAAAGCTCAGCAAGTGCTCAAATATTTGGAGGTAGATGCATACATACAAGAATATGGATAGACTTTTACTGTCTGTCTCTTCTTCACTGCTGCTTTCAGTTAGTCACTGATTACTTACAATCATATTTTTCTTATGACTCTCATATCAGATCCCTTTTCTCTAATACAGTGCTGCTGGGACCCCCTTAACAGCATCCTCATAAACTGCTCTTCTGCTCAGACACCACCGTTTTCTAACCTATCAAAACTAAACCTCTTGATCTCTTGAAATAACGTTAGAGCCCAACCAATATTAAGTTATCCAAACTATTCACAGGTGTTTTCTCTTCTATCCCAGCACCTTCACACTCTCTCATTACCTCTTCCTAGTATAGCTGAAAGAATGAATAACTGGGGAATAAAAGATGGGGAACCTATTGATGGGTGATCTTGGGCAAGTCTTATTTTATTCTCTCATGAACCCTATGAAAGGCAGCCCCAATGTTCCCCAAGACACAGGAAGGAAAACTAAGCTACACAGTTATCGCGGCATCACAGGTCACACAGATCAGGAGTCCCCAGACCCTGGGCCATGGACCAGTACCAGTCCGTGGCCTGTTAGGAACTGGACTGTGTAGCAGGAAGGAAGCATGGGTGAGTGAGTGAAGCTTCATCTGTATTTACAGCTGCTCATCATCGTTTGCATTACCTCCTGAGCTCCACCTTCCATCACAGCAACAGTGGTATTAGATTCTCACAGAAGTAAGAACCTCCTACTGTGTACTGTGCATTCGAGAGATCTAGATTATGAGCTCCTTTTATGAATCTAATGCCTGCTGATCTGTCTCTGTCTCCCATCACCCCCAAATGGGACCATCTAGTTGCAGGAAAATAAGCTCAGGGCTCCCACTGATTGTACCTTATAGTGAGTTGTATAATTATTTCATCATATGCCACAATGTAATAATAACAAATAAAGTGGGCACAATAAAAGTAATGCCCTTGAATCATCCCCAAACCATTCTGACCTCCACCCCCTCACCCTCCAACCCCAGTGCCTGGAAAAATTGTCTTCCATGGAACATGGTCCCTGGTGCCAAAAAGTTGGGGACTGCTGACCTAGATAATGAGAAAGTGAAACAAGATTACAGGTTTTTGATCATGATGCATTGATACCATTTTCACGCTCCGATCTTAGAAAAAGTGGGGCTTAAAACCTGGATGACAGGTTGATACGTGCAGCAAACCACCATGGTATATGTATATCTACGTAATAAGCCTGCATGTTCAGCACATGTATTCCAAACTTTAAGTAAAATAAAAAAAATTAAGTCCTTCAAATTGCACTAAGTATGTAGATAACTGTAAAATGTTTGAAGTTAGACTTAAAAACTCAACTCATGATAAAGGAAATGAAATATGTATAATGACACCTTTATGGATAAACTGTCTTCTAGAACAAAGAAAGGCCCAACTGTTAATTAATCAATAGAATTTACAAATCTAAAGGCAACACTGGCAATCAGGAAGACTGTACTGAGCTTAAAACAAATGGGGTGGCATGAGGCCAGACCAGCTTATGTATTCAGCACCCTCCTGCACATATTTGGTTAGGCTCTGCCTGTTCCTCATAGAAGATAAAATGAAAGTCATAATAATAATGTTAGAATAAATGGTGGGTCAGATACCATCATCTTTACATTTAAGATTTCACTTTATTTAACAGTGAATCCATCCATTCTGGGGATTTTCCTTCCCCTGCTTTATTTTTCTCTGTAGCACCCATCACCATGAGGCAGACTATATTATTTATTAATTGCACTGATTGATTGAGTGTTAGAATGTAAACGTCATGAAGGTAGGCATTTTTATCTGTTTTGTTCACTGCTATTCTAGGATATGCGCTTAAAATAATTCCTGGCACATAGTAAGTTCTTTATACATAGTAGAATAAATGAATAAACATTCACAATAACCCTAAGGTAGATACTGGTCAGTGTTTCCCAAGGTCACAGAGCTGGTAAATGAGAGAGCCAGGACTCACATGCAGGATTTATCTAAATTCCAGTCTCCAGCTACATGCAGCAATGAGGTTACATCTGTTTATCTCAGTCTGGTCAACTAAACATTCAAATCACGCAACCAACGAACTCCCTTTGCACCCAACCTCTGCTTATTCAGCACCAACCCTCTGATTATAATCTGGCTTCTCAGGGAAAAATACACTGATCAGCCACCATGTGTATCTGTTCTTGAAAATCAATTTATCTCATTAAACCAATGTATAGGCATTCTGATTTATCCACATTTCTGTCTTTTGACCATGATAACTGTGTTCCTACCCTCAATCTGTTCTGTGTATCCTGAAGGCATCTAGAATTAGTTTGTAAAGGTTAGCGCTGGGCCTGGACCTTTGTGCCCTAAGAGAGACAATGTCTGGGGCACTGTCCTGAGAGACCATCTGGCAATCTGTAGGTTGGCCTCCCCATGTGGTAACTCAATATCACTGAATTCTATTTTAAGCAAAGCAGTATTCTGACTACAGTTATCTGGCATAATTTGGGAATGATGGTGATGAACATGAATTGTGAAGTGAGGCTCAGTGATATCACACTGTCCCAGCTAGAACACAGAAGCGAATCATAATTTTATTTCAGGGTTTACTAGTGAGGTTAGACTGGAAACTCTAGGCAAGTCAGAGAGTTTTCATGCCTAAACACAGAGGACTTGAGGAAAGGAAAATGAACAGTGTCACCACAAAGAATGAAAATGTAATTGGAAGCTTAGTGATTCCTGAAACCTGGGTATCTAACACTTTCTCTCTCTCTCTCCTCTCTCTCTCTCTCCATATATATACATATATATACATATATATTTGTATATATATATGTATATATGTATATATATGTGTGTATATATATATATATATATATATATATTTTTTTTTTTTTTTTTTGAGACAGAGTCTCACCATGTCACCAGGCTAGAGTGAAGTGCAATGGTGGGATCTCGGCTCAGTGCAACCTCCGCCTCCCAGGTTCAAGAGATTCTCCTGCCTCAGCCTCCAGAGTAGCTGAGACTATAGGTGTATGTCACCACGCCCAGCTAATTTTTTTTGTATTTTTAGTAGAGACGGGGTTTCACTGTGTTGGCCAGAATGGTCTTGATCTCCTCACCTTGTGATCTGCCCGCTCAGCCTCCCAAAGTGCTGGGATTACAGGTGTGAGCCACCACACCCAGCTATCTAACAGTATTTTTAATGTAAGAGAATGGCATTGCATATCTTCCAAGTATTCCAGGATTCAATAAATGGCTCCTGCAACTTTAATTACATGATTTTTTTTTTTTAATGAAACTGTATTTTTTTTCTCCTTGGTGTACTCTATCCTCAGACTCAAGACACAGGAGTTCAGAAGGAGTAGATCAGAATTTTCATTAAGTACACATGACACCCTAGAAGTGTTAAATTGTTCATGCTTGTTTACTGTTATATATGTGAGTTTGTCATTTTAAATCCTGAAATAAATTTGCTCATCTGTGCATTTAGTCTAGAAGTTAGGAAGTAGGAAAGAGAGGTGTGTTTTCTTTGGAAAATAAACTGTGGATAATAACATGCATACCAGTTAAAGGAATAATGTTTAATTAAAAGGCAAATCTATCACTTAAGGAGTTTAAATAGAATGCTTGTTAAAAGCAATTCTATCTAAGACAACGTCAATGAAGAGGGCAGCTAACGTGTTCAAACACAAAAGCCAATGAGTGTGCTAAGAAAAAGTCTTACACAAACACTGGTCCCAGAGCTGAGGCCTGCTTAGAAACCATTTTTTTTTAATATTATTTAAGTATTACAGTATTATTCTTGCACATTGTCAAACTTACCATGAAAACTATAAATTATTTTATACTAGAAAATAAAAATAACATGTAGAATATCTTTAAAAAGACACCCGAAGAGAAATCTATTTTAAAGTAATTACCAGTTAAACATCTTCTGCTTGCTGACAGGTTTTCAGTGATTATACAACAAATATTCTTATTCTCCTACATTGGTTGGTCTTTTCATGAAACAGTATAGCCTGCTTTCCTTGTTCTCTTTGTAAACTTTAAAGACATTGCCCATGTGATGTGGAAAATGTTATTTCTGCTAGCTGAATGGCTAATTATAGCAACAGGAGAGACAAATAAGAAAATCCAACTAAATGACAAGTAAGTAATGAAAGGCTATGTGAACTTTCACTACAATTTCACGCCCTTTGCAACTGTTCTTTAACAAAACCTTTGTCAACAATTCTTTCTGCTAATTTTAGTTTGATATTTTGATGTGTATAGTTATCTGTTTTCCAGAAAGTAGCTTCCGATTGTGTTTACATTTTTCAGGGATGTCTCTACCAAGAATCACCCAACTGTGGTCCTATTTCTGCTCTATCTTCAAAATAAAATACATTTTCTTTTTGTTGAGATAACTCAAATACAATCTACCATGTTCTTTGCCACTGTTGTTTTATGATTTCTTTTAGGATGGGAAGACTAAAGAGAATGCAAGATTTTTTTTTTTTTTTTAAAGACGGAGTCTTGTTCTGTCGCCAGACGCCAGGCTGGAGTGCAGCAGCATGATCTCGGCTCACTGCAACCTCCACCTCCTGGGTTCAAGCAATTCTCCTGCCTCAGCCTCCCAAGTAGCTGGGACTACAAGCGCATGCCACCACACCCAGCTAATTTTTTTTATTTTTAGTAGAGTCGGGGTTTCCCCATGTTGGCCAGGATGGGCTGGATCTCTTAACCTTGTGATCCACCCGCCTCAGCCTCCCAAAGTGCTGGGATTAGAGGCATGAGCCACCGTGCCCGGCCAAGAATGCAAGCTTTAAAGAGAATATTCCTCTTCCTGTTGAAAACACTTATTTACCTCTGTCACAGGAGGGAAGGACCTCTTGATCTGGGAGGGTGTACTTTGAGCAAATGTTCCCTTTTGAGAAACAGCAATAAAAACAACCTGTAGAGCAGTCACTTCTAGAAAGGATGCCTATTTGGTAGTTCCAAAACCATAATAAAAGAAAAGTCATTTTTTCCTTTTCTGTTCATTTTGGAAGAAGACATTTTCTGTTTTTCTAAAAACAACATTAAGACTTCCTTTCCACAGTGACGAGAAGAGAGCATGAGTTGATTAGTTGGTCCTATAAAGAAATCATCCAGATGCCATTTGAACTGGGATCAATGAAAAACAATAACCATTGACTGAGGGCTTTAAGGATGATTCAAAACCTCAACTTATCCCAAATTCTCAAGCATAATACTTGATCTATATAGTACCAGATCTATTGAATTCTACAGAGTGACTATAGTGGCTTCTATTATACATAGATTGGATATACCCAATTTACAACCTTAGATATATACTTTTATCTCTGAAGGGCCTTTGAAAAAACTGTATAAAGTACTATGTCAAAGATTATTGTTGGAAATATTGAAAGACATGATGTAAAATACATCAGTGTCATTTAAATTGAACAAAATGGTTCCTTATTTTTCCATATATATTTTAACTATATTTCAACCAACTAGTTCAATAAATACTGCATGAAACAAGCATTTTGAACCTTGTCCTATTGATGCAATTTGCCAACCTGATTGATTTCTTTCTCTATGGCTCACCTGCATTCCATATACGCTATATTTTTTCCTTTATTAAAGATGATATAATCTTAGCTTCTATCATTTTCACATCTACCAAACTACTGAGAAAAAAAAAAAAAAACCAGAGATGCAAAGATGAAGACAGTAAAGATAAGATTTCACAAAGCATGTTGGCAACCAAATATAAAAATCTGACAAAAACTCTTAATGCAGATAGGGAAAGTAAATGAACAATGAAGTTATATGAAGAGAAGTAATCTGGCAATAGAGCCAAACTGAGACACAAACTTGGAACAAATAAGAATGAGCAGTAGGAACAAATTATTTCTTCTGGGAAGACTTTCTGTGTTATTATGATTTGAACAGATCAAATAATTTGCATGGGTTGCCAGTTGGAGAAAGTGTATTCATGTGTGTTAGCCCATGTTTCTACCACTGTTTGTTTCTAGTTCTCCTTACACAGTGCACTATATTCACTAATGATATCAACAAATTTCGAGTCCTTCTTCGGTAGTACTTTATTAGAGAAAGAGATGGCTAACATGGGTTGTTGACCTAAATCTAACTTGAGATTTGGCTCCATTTTCTTTGTGATTTTCCCCTGTAGACCAGAGCTGGCAATCTAATCATAGCCAACTGAACTATGCTTTTCTGATTATGTTCTGCAGAATAGTTTATTTGATATTACAGGCCTCTTTGGTGACTATTTAAGTGAGCAGAACCTTACAATAAGGAAGGGAGCCCACTGCTTTTCTTCAAGCTTGGTATATGATTACCCTATCATTCTCTGGCTTCCAAGTTTGTCCAGTCTCGTGGTTTTAATTGTAACACCACAAGGTATCAGTGCTCAAAGAGTCTTTTGATAGATCTAATTCAACATCTTTGTTTTTCAAAAAAGGAAGCAAGAAGAAGTAACATGGCCAAACTCTTTTATATTTCTTAGTTTCTAATCTAGTCTTGTATATCTAAGAGGTCTATTTTAGCCCTATTGGATCCTCTAATCAGAGGTTCCACTTGAATGTGTGTAGACTGAAGAATTATAGGTATTGAGAGAGAGTAAACTCCTTTTTATAAAAGGTATTTAAACACGGTTTTAAATGTAAAGGTAGATAATATTACTATATTTTCTTTTTTTAAAAGAGACAAAATAAGGCTCTGAAAGGTTAAGCAAATTCCCCAAGGTCACACAGTTAAGAAGTAGCCACGCTGGCGTGTGAACTGAGACAGTCTAATACCTGTGCTTTCAGCTACCATACATTTTTACTCTAGCTCTCACCTGTATTATTATGAATCTAGGCTAATCACTAAAGATGACATCATTACTTATTTCTTGTTCACTCATTTATTTATTCAGTCATTTATTCATTCAGCAAATATTTACTAAGCACCCACTATGTGCCATCCACTGCTATAAGTCCTGATAATACAACAATGAACAAAACAAAGTTGTTGCCCTAATGCAGATTACATTCAAATGAGGAAGACATACAATAAAAAAATAAATACGCAACATGATGTCAGATTGTGATTAAGTGTTTCGGGGAAATGAGAAATCAGGGTAAGAGGATAAAGAATGACACAGTGGGGAGAAAGGACCTCTTTAGAAAAGGTGCCCAGAGAAAGCCTCTCTGAGTTGATGACATTTAGGCAGAGATGTACAGGATGTTAAGGAACAAGCAGAGTGCTACAGGTTGAAAGAAGAACATTTGCAAAGACCTTCAGGTAGAAACAAGCTTGGTATATTGTGAAAACAACAAAGTTCATGTAGCTGTAGCCAGTGAAGTGGGGGAAGGGCAGAGGACAGCAGGTGCCAGAGCCTGTAGGCCTGGACAAGAAGGTTCAGGTTTATTCTATGTAGAGTGGAAAGCCAGTGGAAGATTTGGAGAAGGGGGAGGGTGACATATTCTGATTTACATTTTAAATGTTTTCACTTTTTTCTTTGAGGAATAGTTGGTAGAGGATCAAGTATGGAAAAAAAAAAACGAGCAGTTTAGTGGCACCTGTCATAGTCTGGGTGACAGTTGAAGGCTATTTGAATTAGAACAGTAGAAGTTTTAGAAAGTGGTGGATTAATATCAGTTTTATTGAATAATGTGGAAGAGACATTTTGATGAAGTGTACATTGTATATAAGAGGGACAGAGGAATAAGAAGGGATAACTTCCAGTTAAGATTTCAAATTTCTTTCCAGTTAGGTGCTTAAATTAAAAAGCAACAAATGCATGTGCAGAAAAAAGCAGTGCTTCGGATGTATAATAAAGAATTATACTAGTTTTGTCCCTAAATCTTGGAAGGGAGATTCTAAAACCCCTGGAGTCTCCCAAGTGAAAGGAGCCCCTTTGATCACATCTGAGTTTAGGCTAAGAGATGGGATGACTCCACAGGAGGGAGGCTGGTCACCAGAAAGACGAACTGCATGATTAGAGAGCTTTGAATCAACCCGGCTCTGGAAAGGACATGGGGGCTGAGACTGAGCTCAATTATATGGCAGATGAGTAGGTCAATCATGCCTATGCAATGAAACCCCTATGAAAACTTTGGACATTGAAGCCCAGTGGAACTTCCTGGTTGGTAAACACACTGCCGTGCCAGGAAGACGATGTGCCCTGATTCCACAGAGACAGGGCACAGAAGCCCTTCATTCAAAACCCACTCAGATCTTGCCCCATGTGTCTCTTCATTTGGCTGTTGCTGATCTGTGTCCATTACAATAAAACTGTAATGGTAAATACAGTGTTCCTGTGAATTCTGTGAGTCATTCTAGTGAATTATCTAACTGAAGAGATAATGGGAACCCCTGAATTTGTACCCACTTAGTCCAAATTATCAGTGTCCTGAGGTCATGCAAAGAGCAGCTGGAATATGAAGTAAGGGCACCTTTTTGGGAACTATGCCCTGGAACTTGTGGGGTCTGTGCTGACTCTGGGTGGTTAGCCTGGGAATTATACTGCAGTATAGTACCAGTTGGTGTCAGGATAGCATTTCAGGTCACTGTCACTGCATAAGATGGATGGACCTGAGAGAAATTTGTGTCCACAGTCAGGTCCTAATGGAAAAGGAGTATTTTAGTTATACTACTACTCTGTCTAAACAATGAGCAAATCCATGTAAATATTACATGATAAAATTGATTTGCCATGCTAAAATCTCTTAACATTTTCATCTGGGTTATTTTCCCCCGTGTGGAATTTTCACTAAAATATAACTAGCTCCACTAACAGTTTTAAATAAATCAGTCTCTGGTCATACAAATTGGCAAACACGAGTCTTATGTATGATTTCCAAACTACTTCATTCATTTACTCAATAAATATTTGTTAAGACCCTTCTGCTTTCAGAAAGAGTTCTAGGTACTGGGGAAACAGTTACCAAGACAGTCGAGAGTCCAGTTCCCAAGGAAACAAAGACAGTGAAAAACAGGTAACTCCACAGGTAAATAATTTGAGATAGTGGTAAAGGCTTTGGATAGAATATGACAAAGTGCTCTTAAAGAGACCCTGGAGTCTTTAAGTGGACTTGCCACAAAAGGAAGATTTTAATTTCTGAAGATAAGCATTCCAGGTGAAGGGAACAGCAGGAGCCAAAGATGGCAGAATTGAAAGCCTCATAAAGAAGACAAGGGAGGCTGAGCCTAGTGAGAGAGGCAGGTATGGGGTTGGGTGTGTGGGAACCAAGACCTCTTGGTTTATGTGTTGTCACTCGGTCAAATCTTCTTTCTACCACACCCATCCCTTCCTTTCTAGTCCCAGTTCCTTCCATCACACTTTCCAACAGTGTGATGGTCACTGGTTTTCCTTCTGCCAGACTTTTGCCCCTTCATGAAATCCTACTATAGACTCTTTGACACTTACTTAAGATCTCATTTAAAAAAAATCACATAATTCCTCTACATAAAAATTGTCAATGCCTCTCCTTTGTTTGAAGGATCGAACAAGATCTCCTTATCCTGGAAATTAATTCCTGTTACCCTTTCAGGATAATTAATTAGCTCCAACCTAATCCAGGTGAGTCCACCTACTCTCTGAGCTTCAATTACTCAGATCTGCTCATTTCCTTTAGGCACAATGTCCTCTTCCCGCCCTGGAGGACAGCTCCTCATCTTAGCTCACCAAATATTTCTGCTTGTTATTAACTCATATTTATGACCATATATTATTATCTCTCATTAGGCCCAAGATTCCTGAAGCAGGGAATAATTTATTCATCCTTTATTTGTGCTCCCCTGCAGGATCTAATCCATTGCCCTAGATCATGGTAGGCACTAAGTAAAAGTTGTTGAATAAGTAATAATTTCTTGAGCCCTGAAATGCTATTCTCACACTCATACATAGTTTACAGTTTAATTTAAAATGTATTAACTGTTAGATAATGCAAAAACACTGAATTGTTTCATTCGTATGAAACCCTATAGGTAGGGGAGTTTACGCATTTTACAGATAAAGAAACTGAGACATAGGGAGGTTGAATGCCTGTCCAAGGCTCCCCAAGTCCCCGAGTCTATGTCTAAACCACCACACCAAACTGTGTCTCTCCAACACATGCAGCACCCCTTCCACTAACGCTCTTCAAACAATCCAGACTCTTATTTCATTCTTCATTCTTGGGCACAAATGAGTTATATATCAGAAAATAAAGTGAGACGATTGTGATGCTCCCAAGTAAGAATAACTTTTATTACCCCAATAAAATCCGTTATCTTATTATCTATCTGTTGCCAGTGTGTCTTTGCCTTCTAAAATGACATTTTCAAACTGGGTTTAGTGCTTCCAAGTGGTACTGGGCCCTAAGCTTGAGAAACAGAAATTCTCAGTCCCTGCAGCACAGGTGCAGCCTGAGACAGTGGAAATTCCTCACCCCTCCCACCGCCCCGACCTCAACCCTGACCCCAACCCTGACCCCAGCTAGAATCACAGTTTAATGTTCTCTCAGAGGGTCTCCTCCCGGTCTTAGGGAAAAAAATCATTGTCTGTCCATAATCAGTGTTATTCTACTAAAAAGGCCACAGCAGCACAAGGGTGTAATCATGTGGACTACATAACATCAGGACTTAACAGCCAGACGACAGCCGGGGAAAGCTGATCCACACATGATCTCCACCAATGAATACAATAGAAAGAGTCAAATCTGGACCACTCTAAAACTCCTGTCCCAATTGCTTCTGGTTTGTAAGATAAAATAAACATCAATACACCCAAAACTTGAAGCAAATAAACATTTTAAATATTAGAGTTATCAAAATTTTAGAACCAGGACAAAGAATATAATGGAAGTCACTTGGATTCATTATGAATGAAGAATTCACATCTATGACAATCAAGTCTCTTCTCAAAGACACAGGCCTACCTAGTGCAATTGGGACCAAGGGCCTTTATATCAAAACCTGTTGCCAAGATAGTCAAAAGAAATCCCTGAGTAATTACCTCTTGAAAAGTTACAGATACCTTTGCAAATAAACCACTTCTGAATTTGGCCATTTTTGAATTTCAGATTCTGGTGAACTGGTGCTTTTTATGTCATTTGTATTTGGAATGCTTATCAATAACTTCACAGAATGCCATAAACACCTGAAATCTTTCTTAAGAGTTAACAATCACAGTAGAACACCAATTCAGAAGGAAACTTGGAGAGCTGCAATATTATTTCTCCAAGTATTAGCCAGGCCCAACTCTGCTGAGCTTCTGAGATCAGACAAGATCGGGTGCATTCAGGGTGGTATGGCCATAGACCAGAATATTATTTCTAAGGCAAAAAAAAAAAAATGTGCTTTATACTGGAACTTTTTCAAGTGTTGGAAAAAATGAAAAAGCTGATTACATGTATGAAGAATGCCTCAAGTTCTTTACTTGAAAGAGCCTAAATTGTATTATTTGGCAAATGAAATAAACATTCTTGGTTGCTCCCATCATATAACCTAGAAACAGACAGAGCTTGCTCCTAGCTTCCTAGGGTGAAGATGGAAGTAAACTAGACATTTCTTCTTACGTAATTTGGGTCCTAACTCAGAATTAGCTCCTACGACTCCCTTTCACAGTGTGTCTGTCTCCATGTCCTCTCCGGGGCACTCCAGATGGTATCATACCACACCTCTTTGTGGTAAGACATGTCCTAAAATCACTTGTAAACTCAAATGGATTTAATGGTTCCAGCCATGTAAATATTTAAGTAAACTCCCAACTTTTGGTTAGATAAAGCAACAAATGCCACACGGTTTTGTGTCAAACAACAATATAGGAAGGGCCCTCTGCCTGACCTTTGCTTGATGGTAATACTCACTAGTTAGTTATGTAAAACCTGTGCTGACTTGTCTAGGATCTGCCTTCAGCTCTAAACAGGTAACTGTGTGACAGGCCATAGCTGTCTTTACTTCATCTGTGTCCCTTTCTAGGGGTGGGCACAGTGTCTAGGACATTATCAGTGCTATGTATTTATTGAACAAATAAAAGTTGATCATTAAAGAAACACTAGGTAGAATCAATGAGGAGTTTGAACATTAAATGACTTAAGAATGCTTTGAATCCACAAAATAGTATTTAAAGTTAGCCAGATTATTTACTTAGCCAAATATTTTTTTTTTTTTTTTTTTTTTTTTTTTGAGACGGAGTTTCGCTCTTGTTACCCAGGCTGGAGTGCAATGGCGCGATCTTGGCTCACTGCAACCTCTGCTTCCTGGGTTCAGGCAATTCTCCTGCCTCAGCCTCCTGAGTAGCTGGGATTACAGGCACGCGCCACCACGCCCAGCTAATTTTTTGTATTTTTAGTAGAGACGGGGTTTCACCATGTTGACCAGGATGGTCTCGATCTCTCGACCTCGTGATCCACCCGCCTCGGCCTCCCAAAGTGCTGGGATTACAGGCTTGAGCCACCGCGCCCGGCGCCAAATATTTTAAGTAGATGTGGGATGATCAAACATTTGTTGAACAGTAACTGTGAGCCAGACACCATGTTAGGTGCTAGGACTGATGGGATTTTATTAATCCACACAGGAATCCGACTGAAGGGGAATATTATCCCCATTTACAGAAGAGGAAACAGACTCAGAAAGCTGCGGTAACTTACCTCAGATGCTATTATTTCCAAAACATCTTGATCTCTAAATCCCATGAAAATAGCAGACTCCACTAACCTGCTATTAAATGACTAATCTCTGAAATCCAAGTGCTGAATCACTTTTGTAAAATTCAGCAATTATTTTTCAGGAAATTAGTCCAAAATCCTACGGACATTCAGTTGGCTGATAACTTTAACACAAGAGAAGTATTTTAGCTTAATTGCCATCTTAACTAATTACTTACAATATGGCATGGGCTATGCTAGCCTATTAAAAACCATTAGACAGAAGTCCTGTGGCTTTACGGTATATAGTTCTTATTCCCAAAATGTACATTTTGATGGCATCTCTTACTCCCTGGAAGAAAGCCAGAGTTTCTGAGTAAAATGTATCAGTCCTAACAATGTGGACATTATTATTTTAGAAAGCCAACTGAAAATTGAACAAGATCTTACTGTAATGACTAGAACTGGGAAACAAGAATTTTCTTCCACACAGTAGGAGAAAATCTTTTTATTAAGGTTATGTGAATCAGAGAAGTGAACATCCCTTCGTAAGTTTAAAATAGATTATTTAGGATGAGTTATTATTTTTAAAAAAGCTTCCATATACTGAGCACGTCCAAGTTGTTTTGCTCTAAATATTTGGATTTGCAGCATAATTTCATACTAAAACATAATCAATGTCAGATCACAAGATATCCACAAATTGACCACACCACTTCTAGGTTCACTGGCTGATGAAAAATTAACATCCTCTTTAAGAGCCCGTGATGAAAATTGTTTTTTGCCTTTCTGGTTCTATTTTTTGATCAGTAAAATCTGAGTACTAAACTTTTGACATTATTATCATTATTATTAAATAACAGAGATAGGTCTGTGCAATTGTAAGTCTGAGGGCATGCTTTTTCTGAATTTCTCAGTCTATACAGTTTCCCTTGCAGAGTCTTATCCAAATCTGTGATTTCAACTATCAAGCATACTTCAGAAACTTACAAATCCTTGTGATCATTTAAGAAATCTTTATTGAGTATCTAATACATACCAGGCACTTTTCTATTCTCCCAAGATATCCTAGTGCATAAAATAAACTAAAATCTGGCAGCACTTCGGAGGCCAAGGTGGGCAGATCACTTGAGCTCAGGAGTTTGAGACCAGCCTGGGCAATGTGGCAAAACCCCGTCTCAACTAAAAATAGAAAAACTAGCCATGCATGGTGGTGTGCGCCTGTAATCCCAGCTACTTAAGGGTGCTGAGGCAGGAGGATCACCTGAGCCTTGGGAGGTCAAGGCTGAAGCCAGCCAGGATCGTGCCTGAGCAATAGGGCAAGACCCTGTCTCAAAAAAGAAACTAAAATCTTATCCTTGTGGTAGTTAACCTTTTTTAGCAGACTATTTTAGATTTCTCATCTGAATTACAGACCTATGTACTCAGTTTCTTACTAGAATTCTTAATTTCTAACCTACAATTGTAGAGGTATCATCTAAAATATCTCAAAAATGAAAATGCCTTGAAAATGTCCAAGTCCACATATGCACTGAGGCACTGTAAGCCAAAGTGAGGTGACCACATCTCCTCAACTTACTCCTGTGGAATCCTTTCCCTCTCCCCACTGCTCAACCCTCCCTTCCCCCACTCTCTGAGGCCAGGGACCTAAACAGCCTTCCCTTTACCTTCATTAAAACTTCTACCTTAATTTTTTCATAGCCATTATTTCTTCTCAACTTCCAGTGGCATTTCATTAGTGCCAGCTCTCATTACCGTTGCTGGGTAACAAAATCTTTCTGTTTCTTTTTATTTTCCTTCCAAGATGGGCCCTCTTGAATCTGTTTCTTATAGTGCTATAGAACATGCCTTCTAAAAAGTAAATCTGCTCCCGTGTCTTTGGTTTAAAATCTCTGCAGGGCTTCCCTTAGCTTTCAGAATAAAGTAAAAAAAAATTTTTTTTTTTTTTTTTTTTGAGAATGACTCTCGCTCAGTTGCCCAGGCCTAAGTACAGTGGCTCACTGCAACCTCCACCTCCTGGGCTCAAATGATTCTCCGCCTCAGCCTCCTTAGTAGCTGGGGCTACAGGTGCACGCCATCATACCTGGCTAATTTTTGTATTTTTAGTAGAGACATGGTTTTACCATGTTGGTCACGCTGGTCTCCAACTCCTGACCTCAGGTGATCCACCTGCCTCAGCCTCCCAAAGTGTTGGGATCACAGGTGTGAGCCACTGCACCTGGCCCAGGATAAAGTAAAAATTTCTAAGCACACAAGGCCCTTTTTAATCTGGCTCCTGGTTACCACTTTAGCCCCCTGCCTGCCCTCCCAGATGTCCTCACTGTTTTTCCAGACATACCTAAGTGCTCCCTCTAAGTGTTCCATCCTCATTTACCTGATCAGCCTCAAGCATCCAGGGATGACCTCCGTGAAGCCTCCCTTCCCAGGCCCTCCGCCCTGGCAGACTCCACTGCTGCCTTGTGTTATCATCACTCCCTTATCTCCTTTATTTCCTTTATTTTACCAAAGCTCTCCAACGGAAGTGAGACAATCTGCCTCAACTCTGCATCTCTAAGCCCAGCCTAGCACCTCAAACACAATAACACTCAATCTGCATTTGCTGAATAAACCTATCTTTAAAAAATAAAAAATGATTCACTGTCCTGTGTTTTCAAGGCATTTTAGATCACACCTCTACAAATGCAGCTTAGAGATTAAGAATTCTAACTCCTAAAAATGTTGAGAAACAGCTTTCTTCCTCCTAAAGGATGTCTTTTGGCTTTTGGTTTTGGGGTTTTCCATACCTGTTCTCCAATGCTTGATTTACATATATTTAGCCTTAGTCAAATTTTACCTGATTATTCATCAGAAGAAGGCATAACTAAAAGTAAAATCATAGACACTGGATTTGGAATCCAGGAAAATCTGGATTTGCATCCTTGTTCACGTACTTATTTATGGAGCACCTGGGATGAGTAACATTTTTCTAAGCCTCAATTCACACAAAATAGGTATAATTAAATAACATGCAAAGCTGCTAGCACATATCATACACTTAATTAGTTTCCTTTCTTGTTCTCACACTTTTAAGATACAAACTTTGCCTGGAATATACTCCCCTCCATCCTTCTATCAAAATCTTCCTCATTTTTAGCTAGACTCTCCTCATAATCTTCTCAGTAAAACTGACCCTAGTGCCTTTGGTCAGAAAAAGAACCTGTCCTCTCTGCTCCAGTGGCTCTGTATCTTATTTATTTTGTTCAACAAATTTATGCTGAGTGCTTACTATGTGCTGGGCACTAATTGGTGCCGGGAATACAGAAGAAAACAAAGCAGACATGTAAATGTGTTAATGGGGTGTATATGGTAATGGTAAAGAATAAATATACCAATAAATAAAAAAACAATTTAAGGTCAATTAATATAAATGCTAAAGGAAATAAAGCGTGATGAGACAGAAAGTAACTGGAATGGGGATGTCAGGGAAGGCACGGACATCCAAAGAGCCATAGGTTGATGACCGCAAACAAAAGGCCACCTGGGCCAAGGCTCCCACCAGGGAAAAGCATGGCATTTTTGAGAAAAGAAGAAGAGCCGATGTGGCTGGACTGCAGTTGGCTAAGGAAGGTGGGATGAAATGAGACTGGCAATGTAGAATGTAGCCAGATAATATAAGAAGCTCCAGAAGGAGTCTGGATTTTAATCTAAGTGCCATGGACAGGTTTTAAGCAGGAGTGCAGTGGTGTGATCTGTCTTAAGGTTTCTCTGGCTACTGAGTATCTGTACATCTGTCTCTCACCAGAGTTTGTTGTGACATGCACAATTGTTTCTGGTGAATAAAGCTGTCCTTCCAGTTACAGTGTAGTTCTAGGAGGGCAGCAATATTTTATTCTTAGTCTTATCAGAGCCTCGTGCATAGTTCTCCCCAGTAAATACTCATCAAATTACACTGAAGCATCCTGCAGCCGCTTTCTTTCTTGTCTGCAATTGTAATAATTGTAATTGTAATACTTCTAATCTTTGTAGGAAGTATGCAGTTGCCAACCGGCTCTGAACGAGTTCTTTTTTTTCTATTTGAATTCCTCTCAGGCCTTCCTGCCATTGTAGGATTGTCATCTGACTTCCTGTCTCCTAGCCAGGTCTACTCCCTGCCCTGTGGACTGAATTTTTATCGTCCTTCTATAAAGTGCCATGTGCACTGCCGAGAGGGCTGGGTACAGCTGGCTTTCCTTGTTCCCAAAGGAATCACAGCTTCTAGCTTTACACATTGTATGGGATCGAATACTAATAGACATTTATTGACCACTTGTGTGCGCCTGGAACACTGTGGAGATGGCATCCCTTTGTGCAAGCTGTGCCACTTTGGGCAAGCTACCAATCCTCTCGGAGGCTCAGTTTCCTCATGTGTGCAAGGGGATAATAGGAACAATAGGATCTGCCTCCTAGAGTTATCATGAGGCTTTAAAGGAGAGCATGCATGTAAAGCACTTAGCATAGCATAGGCATTTATCTAATGTCAGCTGGATAAGTAGTCGACACTTACCCAGGTCAGTTATATCAGCAGTAGTGTATCCATAGTCAACACTTGTCCATGTCAGTTATATTAGTAATAGTATTGTTAGTGGCATGATTTTATAGCAACTCTACAAAAAAAAGTGCCATTATACTCAGTACCAATATTTACCTGGTACGCAAAGATAGGGCTGTACTAATTGCTAAAATACTGCAGTATCTCTTGATTGTCAAGTCAGCCACTCTCATAAGCCCTCCAAATACTCCCTCCCTCTATTCCCCTGCAGATTAATCTGCCCTGGTCTGCCCCTGGGATCCCCATCATGCCTCTTCTGCATGATCCAGCAACTGAAGGGTTAATGCCTGGTACAGCCAGAGGCTGCCAGCGTCCTACTTCAGTTCAGTTGGCTTCTGTGCTGAGTTCTAACTGCTCCATTATACATATTTTATCAATGCATACATAGAAGTACAGAGGGGATAAGAAAAATCACCAATTTTGTAAATGGAAATCCTAAGAAATTAAACTTCAGATTCAAACGTTCAGGTTTATTCCTTCGCATGGAACTTCTCCTTAAACACTGATTAGAAAAACTAACATAAGCCAGTTGTGTCTGGAACTCTGTGGCCAATCACCCAAACACTAGTAGATCCATAGTTTCTGACCAATTCAGGAAGTAATCTAGAACATCTCAGGGTCAGCGTCTTACTTGCCTGCCCTCGTTCTTATTCCTATGCCACTTTTACCCATGAAAATCATTTAAACACTATTTGGTTCAAATCCTTTCATCCTCACTTCCAGCATCAATGTCTAACAACCTAAGCACTGGAACAGAATCTTTAAGGTGAAGAAGATGGCATACAGCCACACTGTTAAGTACCTACTACTTCTGTCTTCGTTTTACAAAGTAAAAAGAAGAGTAGAAAGATGTTAACATGCATGCAATAATGAAGTAATTCATGGATCTTACACATGCATACTAAATAGGAAATGAGAATAACATAGGGGACAGATCCCACAGTGACACAGATCCCAGAGATGGGGAATTTTAAACGATCCCTCTTAAATTGCAGACACATGTCTGAACTCAAAATGTGGGAAGTGAGGGTGGGATCTCCTTGAACACTCAAATTTACTTCTTAATTGTGCATTTTGAGCTGCAAAGACCCCCTTGGCTTTCTTTGAAATGTAAACATTTTAAATTAAGTTCTGAAGTCTTTAAAATAGTGTTTAGTTAAAAATTAAGCAGTTACATAATTGGCTTAATGGGATCCAATTACAAAATCAGTGTAAATTAGAAGTAACAGAACAGAACAGAACATATAATTTCATAATTATGACAAATAAGAAGAATGTAGAAATTAAGATGGCCAGTAGTGCTAAAGCAGGAGGGGTGCATATAAATCTTAGAAGACTCGATGGCTTTCATGAGCCCAAACATCTTCCCTCCAACAGTTACTCCTCAAAAATATGGTTTAACTAAACAAGACTGATTTTGATTTCCAGACTCAGAAAACAACATTTGGGAAATTGCTAGTTCTTTCCCCTCCTTATGTAGCTAAAGTAGTGGGTGACTAGATGGGTAGATTTCTTTCCTATCTCATTAAAAGAATGACCTTTCTTTTTAAGGTCTTAACAGATCATGGCAAGGGAGAATTCATTCTTAAGGGTGAGTGATGCTGAAAAATCCACTAATGTGTATCCCTGGCCCTCTGCTAGGAGAGCCAGGGAATGCCTACTCCTGTCTGAGGAAAAGGCTGGGTTGGAGAGATGCAATGAGAGAGACCACAGGTGGATTAAAGCGCCTAGAGCCTCGTCTGTCAAATCAGCCCTCCAATTTGGGTCAGGGGACATAACCCCTTCTGCTGTATCTTTATCTTTTGGTTTTAAAAGAAGGGATAAATAGCATTTGACTAATGAGAAATTTGTGTTGCAATCTCTCACATCTATTTTAGCATCTCTTTCTGTAAATTATATCCAACTCTCAGAGGGTTAAAAAGAAACCATTCATTTATTAATTTGCCTATTATTTTATTTATTCATTCAACAAATCTTTTGTGTTTCCTGGGAGAAGAGGCAATTTCCTATTTATCTTTAAACAACAGTTGCTAGCATACAGAGACATTCAATGTTTAGTGCTGTTAATACATATTACAGATATTATCTGCCCTGGTATTATGCAGAACAAAGAGCTTCTCTACACCTGATTATGGCTTTTAAGAAACTTATTTTTTGGTTAAGACAGACAATTATTATGTTAACAAAAATATGAGTTAAATTGTCTTCATCAACACTGCTGCAATGTCAGGATGCAGCTATTAGTCAAGAGACAAGTAGGAGAGTTGAAAACTGTGATGCCGTAAAAGGAACAAATGGTTTTGAAAACTCATGGCCATGACAGGGGGAGGGTGGCCAGCCAGGTCTCACTAGCAGCTGAGTGCCACCAGAATACTTGTGGAGACATCAGTTCCCTGGACATTCCTCTGGTTTGGATCCTGCTCTTTGTCAAATTAAGTAGTAACTGTCCCTTAATATACCTCAGCAAATGAATACTAATAATCTGAAAATGTCCCCAAAATGTTAGAGAAACATCTAAAAGTCTTGGACATTTTTTCTAATGATGTCTATTTTGTTTGTTCCTCCTCAGTCATGACATCCTTTGCTTAATGGGAGAAGCAAAAGAGGCTTAGTGATGCTCAAAGGCCATTATCAGTACAGAATAGAGGATTTCTCCTTTCATACCTTTTCCTCTAGTTTTCTAAATTTTCTTTTATTATTTTTACATTCCTGTATGGTCCCTTCTTTTTCCTTCTTACTTTCCATTCCCAGTAAAAACTAGCTCAAAATATCAATTGTTTTGATCAAACAAGAGGGTTTACTTGACAAGAAAATACATCCCCCAAATACCTTGATCTAGTCACATTTCCTTGAACAATATCCTAGAAGACCCTTGGTGTTAATTCAAATAATCAAACAGTTGCTATTTACATAGATGGGTTTAGAATTTGAAGGCAAGCCTGGGTGCTGTGGCTCATGCCTGTAATCCCAACACTTTGGGAGGCCGAAGCAGGTGCAGATCACTTGAGGTCAGGAATTTGAGACCAGCCTGGCCAATGTGGCAAAACCCTATCTCCACTAAAAATACAAAAATTAGCCAGGTGTGGTGGTGCATGCCTGTGGTCCCAGGTACTTGAGAGGCTAAGGCAGGAGGATCTTTTGATCCTGGCAGGTGCCAAGATTGTGCCACTGCACTCCAGCCTGGGCAACAGAGCAAGACTTTGCCTCAAAAACAAAAACAAAAACAAAAACAAACAAACAAAAAAGAAGTATTTGAAGGCAGAGGTAAGAAAGTTTTAAGTTTTGATTAATATTTCAGACCCTTGATCCTATCATTGGATGGATACAAAGACACAAATGTGTTTCCTTTGAGTCTAACTCTTAGAAGCAATGTATTACTTTTTTAAAAATGTATGGTTGATATAGTTTGTATATTTGTCCCCTCCAAAAATTATGTTAAAATGTAATCAATAGATAAAATATTACCTAGTATCTGGATTGTACAGATGAAGAAACAGAGGTATTATGGCTTGGATATGGTTTGTCTCCTCCAAACCTCGTGTTGAAATTTGATCCCTGGTGTTATAGGTGGGGCTTAGTGGGAGGCTTTTGGGTCAAGGGGGCAGGTCTTTCAAGAATGGTTGGTGCCCTCCCTACAGTAATGAGTGATTTCTCACTCTATTTGTTCACTTGAGACCTAGTTGTTAAAGAGTATGGCACTTCCCTTCCTTCTCTCTCTTGTTCCCTCACTTGCATGTGACACACTTACTACTACTTCACCTTCTTTCATGAGTGAAAGCTTTCTGAGGCCTCACCAGAAGCTGAGCAGATAGACGCCAGTTTCATGTTGGTACAGCCTGCAGAACTGTGAGCCAAATAAACCTCTTTTCTTTGTAAATTGCCCAGCCTTAGGTATTCCTTTACAGCAACGCAAAACAGATTAACACAGTGTGTTAATGGGTATTAGTATAAATACTCCTTACTGACATGGTAATGAAGTTGAAGCATTGGAGGTGAAAAAAATATATACAGAGGGAAGAACATTCCCAGAACTTATTATATTCTTGTTTTTCCCATTTCCCCAGAAGGTAGGAGGCATTTTCTAAGGGTCCCAAGGTACAAATCAGATTTACATAAACAGTGTAGCGGGATTCAGATGAGTTGTTTCGTGAACTAATATGAGGAAATACCTTTCCATAAATCTGTGAGAGTAAAAGCAACATCAATTATAAAGAAATTTAAACTTCTTCCAAAACCGTATTGATAAACAAGTACCTAATCAACTTGTTAAGCGAAACTATTTCTAAGTAACAAAAATAAGAGTAGCAGGAAAAGGCCTGGAAGGTTTCCTATAAAACTTTGAAGAGTAGCTGCTCAGGAGTGGAGGAAAAAAAAGAGAAATAACAGTCTTTGAACTGAACTATAGATGAGCTTCAACTTTCCACATGCTACAAAATCTTCTCTCTAAGAAGACAGTCACAAGGCCATCATCTCCGCAGAGCATGGAGAAACAGATTTTCTGAAATGGGTTTTTCAGCTACAGATTTTTAGATGTTTTCCAAAAAGGCTATTTCCATAAATAACCTTCCATGCAAACAACTTTTCATTTCCATCAGACCTAAGTGAATATCACTCTTCCTTCTCCTGGTCATTAAAATTCAGGAATGAAGACTGTTCTCTTGGATGAAAATGAAATGTTTCATGTTGGAATAAGCTCATGAGCTCTTCTCCCTCTTGTCATGGCTCTGGAGAAAGCTCTGACAGAAAAGCCTTGGCAGAAACATGGATAAGTAGGTAGATATTTAAAAATTCAAGTACAAGTGCCTGGTAAAATGCTGCTTTTAATGTTAAGGCTAGAGATGGGTCAACATTTTCACAGCAGTCTTCTGTTGTGATAAAAAGTCACCTGGTGATTTCTATTCATCACATCCAAAGGCGTGACCTGCCTCTTCTTTCTAGCCTCTTTGCAGCAATTGATGCTGCTGGACTCTGCCACTGAAATCCTCATTTCAGCTTTGGACATACTCTTCTTCCTGGCTCTCTTTCTGCCTTTTTTATTGTCTCCTTTCGTATTTATTCACTTGTCTTTCTTCTTTTTCCTGAATGGCCGTCCCCTGGGTTCTGTCTCAAACTTTCTCTTCTATCTTTACACTCCTTCCCTTTCCTCACCATTCTCTAATCTGACAGCTTCCATGGTCATTCTATGTGGACTGTCACAATGAGAACTGTCATTTATGGAGAGAGTCCCTGCACCCTATGAGGCACTTTCTACACATCATCGCACTGAGTCCACAACCCTCCTGTGGGCAATGTAGCAGTCCCTCCATTTAAATGAGGAGGCAGAGGCTTAGGCAGGTTTCAAGACTCATCCATGAAATCCAAGACCACCCAGCAGATGAGTGACAGAGCAACAGCTTAATCCTCCAGGCTCCAAGGCTCAAGCTGTTGCCCCAACACTACTCCCAACCCATGACTCGTGGCCTCCAGTCTCACCTCAAAATCAACAAGCCTTCTCTGACCAGCTTCTCTCCCTAACAAATACATCATCTGAAATTGAGCCACCACCTTTCTCCCAATGACCAGGCTCACACTGGCTGGCATCTGAGGCTCATCTTGCTCTCTTCTACTTCCCCTGCTCCTCACATGTCCTCACTCCTAATCTCATCCGCTGCCAAATTCCATCTCTGACTTCCCCTTTTTCCTCTACAAACCAGCCTGCACATTGCTGCCTGCCTGTCTGCCTAGGTCACATTATTCTCTTAGTTATAACCTTTAGAGGTTTCCCCTTGTTGATGAAATAACATCTAAATTCTTACCTTTTTTATTAAAGTTCTGATCTACATTTCCTGTCAGATCTCTCAGAGTTTCCCTGTAAGTGGACCACATGCCAGTGAAACTGGGCAACTCAAGATCCCCTGAGTGTCTCATGTTTATGCTTTTATTTAGGCCCCTCTCTCTTATAGACAGACACTCCCCATCCTTTCTCTGGAATATTACCACCCTACCCCCATCAATTCCTTCCACCTGCTCTCACTGGATGCCACTCTCTGTCTGGAAGCCTTCACAGGCTTTCATTTGGACTTTTCTTGCAGAACCTGGCATCTTCTACTTTGGGTTTGTTATTCCCCTCTTCTTCTAACTAAGCTCTATGTTCCTTGGCAGAAGGGAAATATATCATACTCTTTAGTGTATACCCGAGCATCTATTCGTCCAAGGCATATAACAGGAGCATAATAAATGTATATTGATTAAACTTACTCAAACTTTGTTAAAAGACAGCAACGTGAGGTCACATTTTAAATATAATGATTTACATGCTTCTCCCCCCAGCAAGCAGAAACAAAATGTTTTTCACAAATGAGATCAAGAAAGTGTAAATGATGACCATGAACATACATCCTTAAAATGATTACCTTTTTCCTCTGATTTAAAAGGAGGAGAAGGCAGAAAGGCAAAAGTGGAGAAGACAAACAATGTTAGGTTCTGTCCATTGTCAAATAAAGAATGCAGAGAAAACAACTTGTAACAGAATGCAAGTCATTAATAACAAATCATGAAAATGCCGAAATAGAAAAATCCAATTTACATGTAGTTCTCTTGTGACACATAAACATTGACAGGAAAGGTAAACTATGACTATATAAACTTGTAATTGTTAATATGTTATCTTCCAAAAATGTTCTTTTGTTGCTCCCTAAGCATAGTCTCATCCTAAGTGGATGACAAGCTTGCTGACACTACGACACTGGTGCAAACATTGGTGCTTGCTGAGTGTTATCCTTAGGACCGAATAGCAACAAGGATCATGAGTCATCTAAGGCCTCTTTCTCAAATGGTGAACACAATTTTGTTAGATAACTTTTTTGGGGAAAAAAATATCCAATATAGCTATATTTAATTATAAAAATGCAAATATTTAAATCAGATCCAACAATACTCACTAAATGTGTATCTGTATACACTAAAGTTATCACTTTAATTTCCCTTTTGGGCCAATTTACTTTAATTCTCTGTAAGACTGAAGAAACTTCAAATCATGGACAATCACACCCTGTGTCCTGATCTCACTGAGGAGTTATAAGCAACTGGACTTGGCAGGACCAGTGCAAATACATCAACATTAGTAAATCAATCCTAAGTATGTGTTGGTGGAAAACCAGTACTCTCCCATTAGGACTGAACATCATGCCCTCCCCAAACACAATTTAATTTCTTAAACTCTTGATTTTTGAAATTCAAGGGATTTCTTAATAGTCTGTTCATATTTAACAATGGAGAAATTCCAGATTTCAGGAAGTAGGACACTAGCAATGATAAAAGGCATGAGGTCAGAAGGTGATAGAAATCACTGAAATAGTACTAGTCATTACACAGAGAATCCAGTAAATATCATCTGTGCACTGGAGACTCAAATTTGGTTTGAATAACCAAGAAATGTACTGGCAACCAATGACTTAGTCAGTGTAGATGTTCTTCAATGACTGATAGGCTTATTTAAATGTTAACAAAAATGATTGCTACAATCTTCATATTTTGGAAGAATTGTAGGGTAGAAAAGATGAAAGCCTACAAAATGCAATATAGTCACAAATTAAAACCTTCTGGTCACTCACCACAATCATCTGAGCCACGTAACTTTCAGGTCCAGTGTATTCTGTTGGGTCTTTTACTTTCACCAGGACTATAAAGTACAAATAATGCCACATATTGTGTTCTGACTTAATGTGCTCCTCAAATGAAACAGTTTTATTATCAAACTTGTCTCTCTCAAGTCCTGCAAGACACAGGCAACACAATATATGTAATTCATCATTTAATCAGTACTTACTTCTCAGCATAAAAACAAAACACAATAATTATTGTAAAAAGAATGCTGTCTGTAAGAGTGTGCCAATTTAAAATGTTATGACTAAAAACAACACAGTACATAAGACCTCCAGGAAAGAGGCCATCGTTTATAGATTTCTTCCCAACTAACATTTATTTTTTCCCCATGGATCCTTGGAAATGCACAGTCCTATAATAGATATAAAAGTTGCAGATAATTTTAAATCTAGCCATATCAAAATTGTCAAATTAAATGGTACCACAAGTCTGAGAAAAAGAGGTAAAAATGATCATGCTTGCTAATCAGGACAGAAAAAAAAATAGCATTTTACCCAGGAACTTGGATTAAAAGAGGGAAGGAATTGAGAGAGTCATCCCTTCAAAACCATTTGGAATCAGCGAAGGGCACACAGGGGAGATGGCCGTGCACACACTGAGGACAGCGAGGGCTCACACTTCGCCAGCCCTCTAGGGTACCGTGTTCCAGGCATTTTGGGGAGGGGGTGATCTGTTCCATGTCCAGGGCACATTTTCAAGCCTTCAGAAGTACAGTAAAGAAACAATCTAAATAATAAAATTCTTTTCTCTCAAAGTTAGAGAATACATGAAAAGAAATGATTAGATATGAAGGAAAACATCTATGGAAACATAAATTTGAGTGCCAAGTGAAGTGGGATGTTGGGATTCAGCTTGGTTTTTATAGCTCAGATATTGAAGAGGAAACCAGGAAACTGAAATCCAACCCTGGCTATTCTTTCTCTAAGCATTTTTTGTAAGTTCGCTCTGAGATGCAGAAGGCCCTTTAAAAAAATTATTTATTTATTTGAAACAGTCTCACTCTGAAGATCTTATTTATTTATTTATTTATTTATTTATCTGAAACAAGAGTCTCACTCTGTTGCCCAGGCTGGAGTGCAGTGGCTCACTGCAGCACAAATCTCCCAGGTTCAATTGATCCTCCTACCTCAGCCTCTTAAGTACTTGGGAATACATGCATGTACCACCATGCCCAGCTAATTTTTGTATTTTTTTTTTTTTGTAGAGATGAGGCTTCACAATGTTGCCCAGCCTGAAGACCCTTTTTACATAATGATACTAAGCACAATAAGTAAAAACCCATCCCCACTGAAGGGGATGACTTTTTGCTTACATTATTGGATATTTGTATGAAAAATGCTATAAAATTCTGCTGGCTGATGGCTATGCCTCTTCTTATTTGACCTATCACCAGCTCCACATGCCCAAATAAACTCCAATTCTCTTCCCTAAACCTGCTTCACCCACAGTCCTCCCCTTTTATTTGATGGCAGCTCTGTTCTTCCAGTTGTTCAAGCCAAAAGCCAAGATGTCATTCTTAAATCCTCTCTGCCTCTCACATATTACATCCAATCCATGTTGAAATGCATTTGGCTCTAACTTCAATATATCCAGAATCTGACTACTTTTCACCTGGCTCTGCTACTACCCTCTGGTCTGAGCCATTGTCATCCCTCATATAGATTACTGCAATAGACTCCCAGGCCTCCCTGTTTTCATCTTTACTCTCCTCAGCCCATCCTCAACACAGCAGCCAGAGCGATTCTTTAAAAACCTAAGATAAATGGTGTTTTTCTTCTGTTGTTAACCCAGCAATGGCTCCCTCTCCTCCTCGGGATAAAGGTCAAAGTCCTTACAAGTGCCTACAAGTAGAGTTGCTAGATAAAGTACAGCATGGTCAGTTATATTTGAATTTCAGATAGATAATAAATAATTCTTTAGTAAAAATGAGTCCCATGCAATATGTGTTTGCTAAAGCCTATGTGACTTGGCCTCATAGCCACACTAACCTTATCTCTTACTATTCTCTCTCTTGCTACCTCCCACGCAACCACACTGGACTCTTCTTTTTTTTTTTGAACACAGGGCCTTTGGAATCATTGCTTCCTCTGGTTACAAAACTCTTCTCACTGGCATCTCTTTAACTAACTCATTCACCTTCAAGTTTTTGCTAAAATCTCACCTTCTCGGTGTGGCTTAAATTGATCACCCTGTTGAACAATACAACCGTCCCTTCCCTTCTGGTGACCTTCTTGATCACCTTTTTCCTTTTCCACTCTTTTTCAGTGCTTACCACCTCCTTATAGATTAAATGTAGTCATATCAAAGTTGTTAAATTAAACTGGATCACATCTCGAAGATAAAGAGGTATAATTATTGTGTAAGAAAAAGGCTGTCTGATAATCAGCAAAGAAAAAAAGAAATGTTATTTCATCCAGGAACTTGGATAAACATTTATTATGTTTATTATGCATTGGGTGTGTTCTCCCACTTAACTATAAGAGCCACCTGAGCAGATATATTTGTTTCTTTTTTTTTTTTTTTTTACCAATAGTTCCAATAGCTCAAAATAATGTTTGGCACATAGCTAGCACTCAATTAAATACTGATTGATTGAATTAAGAATATTTCACTACTAAAATATTGTTCCACTAGAATGGCTATAACCAGATAATAATAAGTGTTGATGAAGATGTGGAAAAATTAGAATCCTCATACACTGCTAATAAAAATGTAAAACAGTGCAGCAGCTACTTTGGAAAAGTTCAGCAATTCCTCAAATGGTTAAACAGAGAGTTACCATATAACTAAGCATATTCCACTCCTGGGTATATATTAGAGAGAACTCAAAATGTATGTTCACACAAAAACTTGTACATGAATGTTCATAGCAGCATTATTCATAATAGCCAAAAGTGGAAACAACACCAATGTCTGTACATCAATTAATGAAACGACAAAATATGGTATATTCATATGATAGGATAATTTTTTTACAATAAAAAAGAATGAAGTACCAATACCTGCTACAACATGAACCTTTAAAATATGATACTAAGTGAAAGAAGCTAGTGACAAAAGCCTACATATTATGATTCCATTTATATAAAATGTCCAAAATAAGCAAATCCACAGAGGCAGAAAGTACATCAGTGGATGGCTAGGGCTGAGGCAGAGATGGAAGGTTGGAGAAGGGATGATGGCTAAAGGGTATGGGGTTTGTTTCTGGGACAATGAAAATGTTCTAAAATTAGTCATGGTGATGAATGCATAACTCTGAATATACTAAAAACCACTGAATTGTACATATTAAATGTGTGAATTTTATGGTGTGTGAATTATATCTCAATAGAGCTATTAACAACAGCAAAACACTAAAAAATAAACAAAAGAGAGAAAAACAAACTAAACAAACAAAAGAGAGAAAAACAAGCAAAAGAAAGAATATATTAAAGCAGATTTTCCTAGAATTCAATTCAAACATCTACCAGTTGCAAGGTAATAGGGCTATAAAAATAAGGTTCTTAACTATCAATTAATCTGTAATATGGTAGAGGAAACAGACAACTTGCGTTATATTCTGAAGAGGTATAAACTGCCAAGGGAGCATAAAGAAGGGGGAAATTAATTCTGATGAGGGTCATTTTAAAAGGTTTCCAAGAGGTATAAAGCTTGAAAAATCCAGCCTCAGTACATGATTATGGTAAGTGAAGAAGAGGTGAATGGTAATAAAAGATACTTAATTTTTATTGAGCACCTATTGATGCTGACAACTATAAAGATGTCTAAATATGCTATTATAATTACAATAATCCAATGTGACCTTTTAGCTTGTGAGGAAATAGATTCAGAATGATTCAATAAATTGCTCAAGTTAATACCCCTATTTAGCGGAAGAGTCAGTCAGTGTTTAAATAAAAATATTTCTGACTCTAAAACCCATGCTCTTTTGTCATCTGAGCAGAAGAAATGGCATGGAAAAGCCACAGATGAAAGTACATGTCCTGTTGGGGAATGTCAATTACTGTGACGTGTCTGAAAGGGAACATTTGGAAATGTAGATGAAACGGTACATCTGACAGAAACAATGGCAAGTTTAAAGGGGGCTAAAACATCTGTGTTTTATTCTGAAAGCTTTTTTTCCTTTTTTGAGACAGGGTCTTGCTCTGTCACCCAGGCTGGAGTGCAGTGGTGCAATCTGAGCTCACTGCAACCTGCACCTTCCAGGTTCAATAGATGCTCCTGCCTCAGCCTCCTGAGTAGCTGGGATTACAGGCATGCGCCACCATGCCTGACTGATTTTTTTTTAATTTTTAGTGGAGATGGGATTTCACCATGTTGACCAGGCTGGTCTTAAACTCCTGACCTCAGGCGCTATGCCCACCTTGGCCTTCCAAAGTTGCTAAGATTACAGGCATAAGCTACCGCACCTACCCTATTCTGAAAGCTTCTGCACAGAGACTAGTGTATTCAGAGCTATACTTTCAAGTCGTTCCTGGGGCAGGATTCAGGGGAAGACTGGAAAAAGAGACTGAGGGTGCAAGACCCAGGCACCAGGGAAATGTAAAAGAGGAAAACTTGTTGTCCTTTATCTTGATACATTCTTACTCTCTAAGCTGCATTGTGGATTCCCATGATTTTACCATCATCATGCTAATGATTTCTCAATCTTTATCCTCAGTACTGACCTTTCTTCTCAACTTCCAGTCCTATCTCCACCTGCCTGCTGGATAAATCCACCTTGATAGCTCGGGGGCATGTCAAACTGAACTCATCAAACATTTGTTTCTTAAGCCCTCTTCTTCACTTCTGTTAATGAAGTCCCTGTTGACCAGGAAACTTGAAGCCATTCTTAGACTAATGCAAGTCATTGAAGACATTCCACTCAGCACAGTTCTTGTAGTCATGCTGCCTTTCTCACCATTTGCCAAATACACCAAGACACCTCCATCTACTATCTTTTCTGCCTTCCAAGTATTCCTTCTTCAAGACTCAGCTCCTCCACTTCTACCACTGACTCCCACAGACACAACCAGCTGGTTGATCTTCTGGGCCCACAACACTCCACTATGAAAATGTGTCTGTTTCCATCTTAGCCTCTACCATTTAACTGTCTGACTCATTTTTGCATTACCAGCACCTGGCAGAGTGTCTGGAGAACAGTAGGCATGCAACTAAATTTGACAGAATAATTAAATAAATGAATCAGAGAGACTGAAGAGACACTTTGGAACGAAAATTTGAGAGGGCCTGATGTCCAATTAGAGGTATAGATTTAGGAAGAAGGAGAAATCAATAATGACTCTGAATTTTCTGACTTGAATGACTGAGTTCACGATAATATCACCACAGCAAGATACCCTATCCTTAGAACAGGAATTCTGACCTATCATCAAATTCTTTCTCCATTCTGTTGTTCTGTCACACTGGTCTTCCGATATCTCTTTCTTACTGGATCTTCAGCCTCCAGTAACTCAACATCAATAAGTAATATGGATGCAAGAGCTAATCTGTGTCTCTGCTTACTGCTCAGCTTTGTCATCTGCTAATCATCACCCTCCCATGGCCAACTTCTGGATTACTAGCTATTGTTTTCTGAGTTATGTTTCACTTTCAAACATCTGGACATTGCCTTCAAGGCTGGGGAATTTCCAACTGCTCCATTGCCTGTCACAGAATCTACATCCTCTTGTCCTACTCTGGGTGTCCCTTGGCACACACCTGGAGCCAGTTCTCTCCTACTGTGGAGACTCCTTTATTATTGGGTATTATGTCCCTCTTTGGATCACAATTTCACATCTAACTTTACCAAGAACCATTTCTAGATCAGTCACTATTTTATGGACTACTAGTACAACCCTTAAACATCCCAACCATTTAAATCATTCTTGTAATTAAGTTCTCGTAACACATATGAGATGAATTAATCATTTGTATGGTTGGAGCTTCTAGGAATAAATGCATATCTAGATATCATTATCATAATGCTTCTTATAAGTTTCTGCTGAAGGTCCTTAAAGGGAAGAGGGCAGAAAATGTATACCTTTCTATTACTGAGGTCACAGGGAGTAGTAGCTGAGTCCAGTTGTCCATTTTTTAAAAAAGTTTCTATTTTATTTTAAATATTTACACTGAATTTGCTCTACTTTATAATATTCTACTTGTTCTAATATAAAAGTATTATAAATTCACTCTTAGGTTAAATTATCTAGTGTTCCCTCAGATTTTTGAATAAAAGTGAAGCTTCTAGAAAACAGAAGATATTTATCTTGTATCTCTTTGTGAGTCCTGCAATATTATCCTATATTCCTGTGGGCAGCACTCCACAGAATCAATACCCTGCATATGACAAAATCTGAAGCAGCCTGGAATTAACACACCTGCTGTCTGCAGCATATACGATCTCAGTATTTTATCTTCCTTTTGTAGATTACAAGCCAGATAAGTATAGAGACAATATCAGCCTGAGGCTGATTTATTGGATATTCATTCATTAAGCAAATATTTATGGATGTTTGCCAGTATACATTACAAAAGCAAAAAAAAAAAAAATGGAAAGAAGAGAAATTAACATGTGCTGAGGGTGAACCCTCAGCGAAGCTTCCTGCTAGAGATTTTGATATACATGATCTCATTTATACTCATCACAACACCAAACCGTGGCATTATATTCCTCATTTTCCAGATGAGGGAACAATAGCTCAGAATGATTAGAAATTTGGCCATGATCATATAGCTGGAATGCTGAACCAGTACAGACTTATGACTACTTGACTATAAAGTTCATGTACTTTTTATGATCTGAGAATGTGTGGCATCCAGCAGAGGTGATCAGACAACAGAAATATGCATAGTGTCATACAGCTAAGTGTGATGTAAGGAATTTAGGAGCAGATGTGTGAGATCAGAGAAGACTTCTAGAACAATGGCATTAGAGCTGGGCCTCAGAGAGAGGGCAGGAGTTCAATAGCGCAGGAGTTGGAGCATTCCAAATGAATTGTTCTCCCACAATTAAGAATACATGGAGAGTCTGAGATGTTAGAGGTAAGTAATGCAGTTGGCCTGGAACTTAAGCTATAAATGGGAGAACAGTGGGGGAAAGGTAGGTAGAAAAAGTGGGGTAGCTTAGATGCCAGGAAAATTTGAGTTTCAGAGTTATAGACTGCGCAACGTTATTGAGGGCTTTTTGAGCAAGGAAACGATTAATTCAAAATAGAGAAATGAGTCTGGCAACACCAAGCAGGGCATTTGAGGTTATGAGCCAGGGTTATCCTGAAAAACTAAGATGTGGCTGTGGGAATGTGTGGAAGGATGTGGGTGAGACTGTGAAGGTAGATTCATTGGTGCCTGGTAGCTAGTAATTTTTTCTCTTACCTGGAAGAGAAAAAAGGAGATGCTAAATGTGATGGTGCCATTCCCTCAGACAACTGAAGGCACTGTGGCATATTATTAATAGCAATATGGACATCAAGATAAAGAGGTAGGCTAGAGGAGGGAGATGGAAAGGGAGGATGGACTGGCTTCAGACATGGCCAGTTTGGCTGCCAGGAAGACCTTCCTGTCCAACTGTTCAGTGAGTGACTGAAAACAGAAGGGGAAAGCCTGGGGAAAGGTTGGGGCTGAGCATATCTGGCACTAATCTGCATAAAAGTGACATCAAAGAGGAGGACAGACAGAAGAGACAAGGAGTCAATAGCAAAATCAAAACCTCCTATTAAGCAGTTTTGGGAAAAAGAATAGAACCCTGGGACCAAGAAAAAGTAAGCAGAGGGAGAAAAAAAGGTCAGCAGGAAGTTAACAGTGAGATTCAAGAATGTTTCAATTTGCTGATGACAGTTATTGTGATGTTTAAAGGAATGTATAGGTGACTGACTTTTTAATAACTGTGGAAAGTCAAAGAGAATTCTCACCATGAAGGGAAGGCTTAGAGGAGCAGGAATCGTGGTTAAGCAATGGGCTTATTTTGCTGTTCATGTTTTTGGTTAAAATACAGGAGACAATATCATGTCTTAGAATGAGCCTTTCATCCTCTGGTCCATTCTTCCACTACCATCTCTTTCAGAGGTAGTGTACCAACATGATGATAATTATGACCATGAAGAAAAGGAAAAGGGCACAGAGGAAGAAGCAGTGCAAAAGAAAGACCATGAGACACACACAGAGGTTTCTGAGGGCAGCATCGTTCTCTTGTATGGGACTCAGCCTTCTAAACAACAGCTTGGCCCAATAATGCTACACCCTTCAACCAGGAATCTGTCCTCAGGCTTGGTTATGCTTGAATGAGAACCTGTCACTTTGTCATTTGAGGAGAATAGGATAGCCAAGTAGACTTTTGAGTTAGGTAGTCCTCTGTTCAAATCTTGGCTCTTCTGCTTACTGACTGGATGTTGATGGGAGCCAAGTCTCTGTTTCCATGTTTGTAAAGAGGTGTTAATATACATCAGACACAGTATTCATTTTTAAAATAAAATTAAAACAAATACCTAAGTAAAATCAGTAGTAAGTATTCAATAAATAATCATTTCTTAAAATTTTTTATGAGGAGGCTGAAAGGGGACAGAGCTCCAGGTAAGGTGACACAGGGAAGAGAGGATCATCCTTGGAAAGGCTGAGGTATCTGCTGAGAAGAGAAGAAAGGAGACACGCATACATCTATTGTGAGGGAATGGAGGTGGTGATAGCTGTCACATAAAGAAGAGAAAAAAAAGAAAAACTACAGGGTATGGGTTATTTTTCTACAAGGGTAGGAGGAGGTGTATTTATCTTCTAAAGTTAATGGAGTGTCCTCTCAGCCTCTTCCCCAATCCCTGAATTGTACAACATCTTCCTTGATTGCATCTCAAGTTTCCTTTCCCCATCTAATTGAGACTTTAAAGAGAAGACTCTTGGATCTGTTTCTTTCTAGCAAATCTCTACTCAGCACTGTGCAATCCATTCCACCTGAATTCACCAAAGCCTCCTAAATAGGAAATCAGAAGGCTTTTTCAGGTCATGTTTTTGGCCTTCTCTGCTTGGACAGAGTTGATAACGAATCCACTTCTTTCCAAAGCTGCTTTCTCCCCTCTTCCACGTGCCACCCCTTCCTGGTTCTCCTCACACCGTACTGACTTGGTGCTCTGACTTTCTGGTATGTGCTTCTCTTTCTCTCCTAACTCTTCAAAGCTGGGGCTTTCCACTTCCAGTCTCTTTCCTTCTCTTCTCACTCAGACGCCCTCCTCCACACTCCAGATTCCACTGTCACATATAGGCTGAGGATTCGCCAGTTACAGTCTTCAGTGAAGACTCAACCTCTGAGGCTCAGACGCATGTATTTAGCTGTGCTGTATCCTCCTGGGCTGGGTCAGTACACACCTCAATTTCAGGATTCTTAAAGTTAAACTCAGCATATTCCTACCTAAAATTGTTTTTTTTCATCTATTCTTAAGCTCAATCACTGTGATATTACCATCTGCGAGGGCGCTCAAGCTATCGTTCATATCCTTTCCTAACTATCAAGATTTAAAGATTTGATCTCCCAAATATTTCTTGACTCTGCCTTCTACCCTTAATACTGCCACCACTAACTCTCTTGCTTTCGTTATCCTTTGCTTGGACTGTGGTAATAACCTCCCACCTGATGACTCTGCTTCTGGTACTGTTCCCCGATGCATGACCTCCCAAAGTTGCCACAGTGCTCTAAAGCAACAAAATAGACCCTGAACTCTTCGACTTAAAAATCTTTAATGGCTCATCTTCCCCTGTAAGTCCAGATGATAAAGTCCAAGCTGCCTTGGCATGCCCTGCTCTGAACTTTATGTAAGCAACACTTAGCTGCTTTAGAGTAAGTGAAGGCCCTTGTACTGTTCTTCTACCTCCACGACTGCTTATCCTGGCCTTTCTGCTTGTACTCACTTTTATCTGGCAACCTCCCTTTCATCTTTTACCACCAGCTCAGTCACCATCTCTTCTAAAAGGCTTTCCTGACTCTTCTATCTCACTCCCTACCCCATTGTGAAGAGGCATCCCTCTTCTGGTACCTGCAGCTTCCTGTTTACCCTTTCCTTCAATGCATGAGATAGCAAGGCTATTTGTTGTGTTTGTATCTTACAATAGATCATGAACACCCCAAAACAGGGAATGGCTACTTTATATTTGTTTCCACTGACCATAGCATATTATTACACATTATTACCTGGTATACCTACAATTGTTGGAGGAAGGTTGAAAAGGTTTGGAGAGCCATTGAGGTGGATGAGACACTCAACAACAGTTGAACCAAGGAGAGGATGACATGTATTCAGGGCCCAATTTGTTACATAAAGTTGTAGTGAGGCCCTTAGGCCTTTTTTTGTGTGACTATTTCCAAAAGATTATTTTCAGTCTCATGTAGAAACATGAAGGGTGAACAAAACCTAGAGAGGGTGATCATCCAAAGAGGAGGATAGATTCTAGGGTGACATGAGACCAGCTACAAAGACAACTGAAGCCAGAAAGAGGTGATGAGTACAGAGAAGAGGGCAGAGCTGAGGGGGATGACGAGGACAATGAGAAAGAAGGAGAAGGCTAGGTGCACTGAGAGAGACGATGAGAGAAGGGGAGGGAAGTGGGGTGTGTGTGTGTGTGTGTGTGTGTGTGTGTGTGAGAGAGAGAGAGAGAGAGAGTGAAAGAGAGAGAGTGAAAGAGAGAGAGAGAGAGAGAGAAAGAATTTAAAAACTGAAAGAAGGGGTGGGCACGGAGGCTTACACTTGGAATCCCAGCACTTTGGAAGGCTGAGGTGGGTGGATCACCTGAGGTCAGGAGTTCGAGATCAGCGTGACTAACATGGCAAAACCCTGGCTCTACTGAAAATACAAAAATTAGCCAGGCATGGTGGCATGCACCTGTAGTCTCAGCTACTCGGGAGGCTGAGGTAAGAGAATTGCTGGAACCTGGGAAGCGAATGTTGCAGTGAGCCAAGATTGCACCACTGCACTCCAGCCTGGGTGACAGAGTGAAACTCTGTTAATAAAAAAATAAATAAACAAAAATTTCAAAAAGCTGAGAAGGCTCAGTTCAGAATCCAAAACAGAGTGATGTCAGTGAGTAGAAGCTCAAGCTGCTGGAAAATCATCTTCAGATTCATTTTCTGACAAAATTAAATATCATTCTCTTGTGTAATAAATATGTTACTGTGATTAAAAACCTGCCTGCCAGTTGGTGAAACCTTTTGGCATTTTGCATCACAGTCTATAGTCAGAGAATCATGTAAATCGCAGAAGTAATGACAGGATAGCTTTGGGGTATAATTCTTCTCTCTATTTATAGAAGCAGAGAATTCCAGTCTCATGCTCTGTTACATAATCTGAATTTTATCCAGCCTTCATTTTGAAATAATTTTTCCAAAAGCATAAAAAATAAAAATCCCTCTAGCCCCTCTTTCCTGCAAACAGTTTATTCATCTATTATTTCAGCATCTGCAGAACACTTACCACAGATGAAACAAGTTGTCTTTAGAATTTCTTCTTTTTTCTGTTTTTCACTTCTGAGATCAGCAAAGGTGTCAATGATAACACCAAAAATCAAGTTCAGAACGATAATGATAACAATGAAATAAAAAAGAAGGTCATAAACCACTCGGGCAGCAAACAAGGGTTCCTGAAATAAAAATGTTTAAATATATGTGTGTGTGTGTGAGAGATATATATATACACATACACACACATACATACACACACACACACACACACACACACACACACACTTTCAAGCCATATTAATTGAGCACACTGTCTAGCATAGAGAGTATATTCAATAAATGTTTGTGAAATGAATATAAATAGTATCCCAAGTTGGAAAAATAAGGTTCACTTTCAATCTATAAGTGTTGTAAGAAAAACTTCCTAGCCTATTTCCAGAACCACTTATATTTCTCTAAGACTAAAGCACATCTTTCAGGCAGTGGTGGGACTCACTTTCTTTAGAAGAGGCTTTATTATGCCATTCTGCTAAGTGCATTTTGGCACAGTGGTCTCCTGTCCCAGACATTACAGAAAAGGTAGTTAAATGCCAATTCCAAAGGTCAGTGATAAGGGAACCAAGGAGGACCTAATGATTTGTCAATTTCTGGAGTAGGCTTTATTCCTGGCCATTCAGGGTCAAGTATATACGGCTCCTTCTTATTTCTACCTGATGAACTGTATTAAAATGCAAATTAGAGTCTATGTAATCCAGTTTTTTAACACAAGAGGAACCTGAGGTTAAGAGGTTAGATGATTTGATAATATTATACAATTGGTCTGAGAAGAGCTAAGATTCTTCAAGCTCCTGGCCTGGCACTTGAGATTTTGCAGTTATTGAGAAATGTTTCCACTTTACCATTTTAATATGTGAAATCCTGTTAGAATTTGCTCAAATGTTATATTCATCATGGATAAAGGACGGAGTCTATTCCTATGCAGAAGCAAAGAGTAAATCGTCATGCCTGAGAAACCTAATAGGCAAGAGGCAACCTCGTTTCTGTTATTTATGTAACAATTAACTCCTATATAAAGTTCACAGTCATGATTTCATTGCTGTAATACAATACACAGGTTAACTTGGAAACATTTCACCACTCTACTAACACACAAAGACTCGTAGTACATTAACTGTTTCTATGTAATCCTACCGTACAATTAGTACAATTAATTGGCTTTAACAGCCACGGTTATACTCTTAAAGTAAATGGTACAATATATTATCCTGAAAACCAAAACCAAATTATAAATACTGTGAAGAAAGGTTTTAAAAAAAGATGTGCTTCTTGAAAAAATAGTTTTACTCTGGCTTACATCTTTCGACGGCCTTCTTAGCACATCCCCCACACCGCCACCATTCCTGAGGCCCTGGTTCAAAACAGTGACAATGCACATAAGAAGAGTGTCACACGTCCTTTCAATTCCATCTTCATACTCTTCATCAGCTAAAAACACATAAAAATATATAATATAAAATTCTGTAAAAATATAGAAAATAAAATACACATAAAACGAAATACACATAAGTACACATACATATATATATCTATATATACATATACATAAATATACATAAAATAAAAGATACATACAAATATATAAAATATAATATTAAAAACAGTGTAGTAAACTTACATTTAAAAAAATATACTATTACCTATTTCCAAAGGGCTATTTCTAATTGTGCCATGACACAACTTTTGGAAGTCACACAGCCTCTGTTCCACATGTGGCAGCACACGACTGACACAAAATGATGAAACCACATATATGATATTCTCATATATTTTTGTTCTTCTATAGGTAAAAAATAACATGACGAAAAACACAAAACATAAGGCTCACATTCATTGTGCTTGTTATGGTGGAAAGAGATTGTGGTGAAAACTGGAAACACAGCCATGTTCCCCAGGAGGCAAAAGTACTGCAGGGGAAAGGGAATGAACAAGGAAGATTGCCTGGCTTCCAATTCTGCTGTTTCCGTACTGGGACTCAGGCAAGTTTTTTTTCCTCACCCATAAAATGGGGAGGGCTGTCTGGGGATTACACTCTTCAAAGGGTTGTTTAAGGATTACATTTAGGGGTCCAGGGGTGGTAGTTCATGCCTGTAATCCCAGCATGTTGGGAGGCTGAGGCAGGAAGATCATAGGAGTTCGAGACCAGCCTGGCCAATGTGAAGAAACCCCATCTCTACTAAAAATACAAAAATTAGCCAGGCATGGTGGTGGATGCCTGTAATCCCAGCTACTAGGGAGGCTGAGGCAGGAGAATCACTTGAACCTGGGAGGCAGAGGTTGCAATGAGCTGAGATCATGTCACTGCACTCCAGCCTGGGCAACAGAGCAAGACTCAATCTCAAAAAAAAAAAGAAAAATACATTTAGGGTCTGTAAAATATTATACTTTGCACAGAGATTGGCACACAAACAATAGTTGCTTATGAATTGGGGCAGATATTATTTCATTATTGCGGTTAAGTATCTAAGCTTTTTTGAGGACCAACCTGGAGCTCTTGATAAGCACAACGTATTTATGTGAAAAACTCTATTTAGGGATAAAGGGGGAAAGCAAAAAAGATACAATGTGACAGAAAAATCGCTATTCTTATTTTGTTTAGAATTACTGGGATCCAACTTCAAACATAATTTCTTAGTCACTTAAAATAGTGAAAAAAATCATACTAAGTTAAATATTAGAATCAGAAATCCCTAACATTGGCAAATGACCAGAAATGTATTTTTCTCACTACAAGGTTAAAGAATCACAGGGGTGATAAATTTTGGGATTGTGTAGCCACTGTATGCATGTCAAAGCATGAACATAAAAACAACAAAAATTCAGTCCAACTTTATCTACATGCTTCATGCCAACAGCGCCTTTGGTACTTTGTTATGAAAAGGCTAATTTTCCTCGTCTGAGCTCACTTTATTTTAACATCCTACGGATAAGGGATCCTGATATTTTTACTTTCGTTGGAGTGGTTTCCTTCTAAAATGTGCTGGGATACACCTTGTGAGGAGGGCCGAAGTCAGAGATGAAGGGGAGAGTGCAAAATGCAGCATCAGAGACATCGGCAGAATCTGTGCCTGGTTATTTACCTTAGCGCTGAGTCCAAGGCACATTCTGACCTAAAAAGGAGTAGAACTAGAACTCCTTTTGGAGGAAGAAGAAATGGGGAAGAGGTAGGGCCTGTGGTGAGAGCAATCAGAGAAGCAGTGCAGACAAGGAAGCCAGACCAAGGGTGGGGGAAGCTCAGTCTGGAATGCACTAGTGAGGTCCCCCCCATACATAGCAGTAGACGCCAACATGATGGCTGAGAAGAATACAAGGACAAAGAGTCAGAAATGTGTAAGAGATCAAAAGGAGCTTTTAAGGAGAAAATCATTTTCCAATAACCAAATCAGGCGGAGTATGTCTACACGCTGCTTTGCTACAGCTGGACTTTCCATCACTACCGTCCATCTAGTGTCACGAACTGCTTTTATTTATTCATTCAGAAACTACCTGGTCACATCACAACAAGTGTTTGCTAAAGGCTTACTAAGTGCCAGATTAATCGGCACATAAAAGCTACAGCAGAGAGCTCCTACCTCTCTCCAAGAATTTGGAAATAAGGTGGTTCTCTAAGAAGTGAGCTTAGTAAAATCTGTACACAATTCATGCGATTAACCATTGTGAAATAAAATGAATTGGCTGAAAATCTATAATGAGAGAATTGGTTTTCTGTGTGGCATGTAAAAGGGAGGAGAACACCCCAGTCAGATCAGTGCCAGCAATCATCCTGCTCAAAATAATCAGTACACAGGCATGCTGATTTTACAGAGGAGCCTCTATGCCCTCAGTTAATAAGGTTCTACCTTCATGAGATGCAGCCACTCTCAATATGAGAAGCCAAGTTCCCAGGCATCCAGCCTCAAAGTCAGGCTCTGAGTCATGGTAATTCACCTAGTAAATGCCACCTTGTGGTTACCTCTGTAATCAACTGGCCTTACCCATGCCATACCTGCCTCCTTTCAGTACACCAACAGCTGCTGGACGAGGTGCTAGGAAAACTGGGGAGAAAGATGAAAGTGTACCGTCTGTAGAAAATTTATGGTCCCTAGGAAAGGTGGGTCAGCAGCTGAACAAGGGCAGTGCAGTATCACAGGATGCTGTGGAAGCATAACAAATGTACATCTCACACAGGGCGGGTATTGATATCCTGAAGTGGGTATCACCTGATTTGAATTTTCAAAGAGGGTCATGATTGGCCAGTAAAATCAATAAGGGAAGACATTCCAGGCAGATAATACGGGATGAGCAAAGGCAAACAGGCACAAAAATATGTGGGGTGTTTTGGAAAACTTAGGGAAGATGGAAATGACTGGGCCTTTGGTAAATACAGAAGGGTGTGGGAGGTGTGTGAAGAGACGCAAGGGGGCACCAGGTCATGATGAGACTCATACATCAAGCTGAAGAATTTAAACTGAATCCTGAAATTAGGGGGAGGAACTGGAAGACTTTCAACAGGGTAAAGTAGCTTTCCAGCTAGTTGGTGAAATAGTACAAGATAAAACATGTACAAGACACATTAGCATGCGATAAAAGACACAGAAGTGGAAGCCAGGCACAGTGATGCATGTGTGTAGGCTCAGCTACTCAGGAGGCTGAAGTGGGAGGGTCACTTGAGCCCAAAAGTTGGAGGCGCAGTGAGTTATAATCACACCAGTGCACTCCAGCTTGTGTGACAGAGAGACTCTGTCTCTAAAAAACCAAGCAAACAACCAAAAATTCAGTAGCAGCAGTGATGCAAAGATATAGAAATAGGGAGAGAAACTGTACACAGAGAATTAGAGGGGAGTTCCTCTAATTAATGTAGACTCTAAATTAAGTAGTAGAATCAAGTTTTCCTTGACTAGTCAATGTACTAAGACTTGACCAGAAAGGCATTTCACATGCAATGGACAGAAAGCCCCAGAGATAGAAAAATATATGCTTGTACAATGAACATGAAATAAACCAGTAAATATCGATGAGAGGAGTGGAAGATGAAGCAGGAGCAATAAACTGGGAGCTCTCTGTGAAGCTGTAGGGAGTTTGGATTTTATTGGGAAAGTAACGGAGCATCATGGAAAGCCTGAGTTAGGGGGAGGGGAGGAAATATTCAAGGCAGTGATTTCTGACAAGTAGTCTAATGGTGATATACTGGATGAATTGAAGAGGAAAGGATGACTGGAGGTGGAAAGACCACTTAGGAGTCAGCTGCAATAATTCAGGCATGATGTGCTATGAGCCTCAATCAAGATAATGGCAGAGAAGATGCAAAGCATGAATGAAAGAAAGTTGACAGGGCTGTAGGCAGGAGGGAGAAGGCAGCATTAAATACCACCCTGAGGCCTCCCAGCCATGGATGACTTAGGAAAAGGATTGTCCCACTAGACCATAGAAATAGACCATTAAGAAGGAAGAACTGGGGCCGGGCGCGGTGGCTCAAGTCTGTAATCCCAGCACTTTGGGAGGCCGAGGCGGGTGGATCACAAGGTCAAGAGATCGAGACCATCCTGGTCAACATGGTGAAACCCCGTCTCTACCAAAAATACAAAAAATTAGCTGGGCATGGTGGTGCATGCCTGTAATCCCAGCTACTCAGGAGGCTGAGGCAGGAGAATTGCCTGAACCCAGGAAGCGGAGGTTGTGGTGAGCCGAGATCACACCATTGCACTCCAGCCTCCAGCCTGGGTAACAAGAGCGAAACTCTGTCTCAAAAAAAAAAAAAAAAAAAAAAAAAAAAGAAGGAAGAACTGGATGTAGGGTGTTTTGATGAAGGCAAGGAAAGCATCTCAATGATTTGTATGTTTATAAGATGAGAAGACTAGAAAACATTTTTAAAAGCCAGAAAGGACAAGAGAGTCCAGAGGATACTGTGATCCAAATTAAGAAAGATAATAAAGATGTCAAAATTGCAAAATAGTCAAAGGCAAAGAGAAGCAAAAAAAGGTCACTGGATTAAACAATGGGATCATCAGGAAACAGTAGGAAGGAAGCAAATAGCAGAGAAAAAGCAGTGCAGAAATTAAAGGAGAGAGGGTCAGTCAATTGTTTTATAGAGAAATTCGGTACTGAATGAAGGAGACTGCTAGCATACGAGTTTCAGGGAATAAGAGAACCCAGAGGAAAGTTGACTGAGGACCCAAAATGTGTGTAGGAAGAGCGAGAGAAAACAGATGGTGATAAGGAAAATATTTCAGATATAAGAACAATGGTCCAGCTGATGGCAGCCAGGAAGTAATGATAAATACCGGGCTAGTTACAAAAGAAGGGAGAGGCCCGGGCACAGTAGCTCATGCCTGTTATCCCAGCACTCTGGGAGGCCAAGGTGGGCAGATCACCTGAGGTCAGGAGTTAGAGATACTGGCCAACATGGTGAAACCCCATCTTTACTAAAAATACAAAAATTAGCTGGGTGTGGTGGCTTAATCCTGTAATCCCAGCTACTCCGGAGGCTGAGGTAAGAGAATCACCTGAACCTGGGAGGTGGAGGCTGCAGTAAGCCAAGATTGTGCCATTGCACTCCAGCCTGGGCAACAAGATGGAAACTCAGTTTCAAAAAAAAAAAAAAAAAGAAGGTTGAGAGCATGTGGCTTACAAACAAAAGGAAAGAATTAGTGAAAACAGACTTTTAATGTGGAGACATTTAAAAGAACTAAATATATACCTATGGAGAACTCAGAACAGTGCTTGTAGTATAGTTAGGACTCAATACATTCTAGCTACCATAATTATCATTACTGAGAGATGGTAATGAAATCTTATGAAAATTTTTTATTTTAAAACAATCAACAAATTCTATACTTGAATTCTTTGAGGTTAAATAATCCTCTTTCAATTGACTAGTAATATACACATTTTTTTCTTAATTTATAATACAAATAAAATGTTTCATATGATGGAAGGAATAAAAACATATTTTATTGTCTCTGAAATAGTTCACTCTAATCTGAGGTGTTGTTAATCTATAAATTTAAAAAAATATTGGCCTTGCTTGAATAATGGTATTTAATAATGTTATATTTTTCTGCTTTAATAATTAAATTATTCAGTGTTTGCCATGGTTTCTTAGAAAACAAGAGATTGTCACTGAGACACGTTTGAAAGTCTGAGTGCAACTGAACACCTCTTGTAGGTGAATCACCTGAAGTCAGGAGTTTGAGACCAGCCTGGCCAACATGGCAAAACCGCATCTCTAATAAAAACACAAAAATTAGCCAGGTGTGGTGGTGCATGGCTGTAATACAAGCTACTCCAAAGGCTGAGACAGGAGAATCATTTGAACCCAGGAAGCGGAGGTTGTAATGAGCTGAGATCACGCCACTGCACTCCAGCCTGCATGACAGAGCGAGACTCCATTTCAAAAAAAAAATAAAGAAAAAAAAAAACCCTCTTGCTTGTTATTCTTAAGCTTTAATTATAATTAATTCACTGTGGAAATGCTGATTTTAAAAATTTCAACTACATCCAAAATGTCAGTACTGCTAGAAAAAGAAATAAATACAAAGAAATAAAAATTTTAACAAGAAAAAAATTTTAAAACACTGGGAACCCAGTGGGAAGCCAAAATGTAGAATGCATTAAGGCTGACTGGTTTCTGGTATCCATCAATCTTTTCTATTAAAGTAAAATACCCAAACATATTAAATTTGAATTATTCATAAATGTTAACTGTCTGTGAACTTCTTCCTCTTTTTCTGTACATTCAAATGATTTTTTACTTATAAAATAATTGTAATTGTACTTTGTAAATTGTTGCAAAAAGGCCTTCTTTTTTTTAAAGGTGAATATTTTTGTTCAGTAACCAGGGAGGTCTGCAGCAAATGAAATATGAGGGTTTTTCTCTTTTTTTTTTTAAACACAGTTGGTTGCCAGTTACCGTGTGAATTTTTTGCTGCTGGGACAATGACCTTCCCTGCATCCACAGGAGCCCTTCGAGGGAGCTGGCCACTTTGCCTCCAAGTCACCGTGAGGCTTGTTATTAAGCTACTGTGTATGTCTGTGCCTTTTGTAATGTAGACCTGCTGTCCATAAGGTAACAAACTAAGGCTGTCACAGATGCATACTAGGGTTTGCAAGTTACAATTTAATCCTGGTCTTAGACATAGAAGTTATTTTTAAATTTAAGTGACACATGCTGCACAACAAATCCCAGGTTCTAGCTTTCACTCTACTTTTGCAGTTAACTACATGCAGTCAAAATTTAAAGGTGGCAAAGGCTAGTGGATCAAATCCATGACATTTTCAAATAGATGAATTTTATCACTTACAATGTCAAATGCAAAGAGAGTATCAAAGAAAGAGTAGATTAATACAGGCATTCCTGTATTTTTGATACTGATGTAGGAATACGCCCTAATTGTAAAAAGCCATTGCCACCATCTCTGGCTCCCAGCAGTATCTGTGACACACCTCCAGAGATGAAACTCCTCCACTCTCCAGATGGAATCCTTGCTTTCCTCCCCACTCTGGCAGCTATCCTTACAAAATTGTCCCCACCTCTTCCCCCAACTCCTAGCCCTGTTGCAATCTAAAAGATGGAGACTTTGCCCCAATGTGCCTGAGAGGAAGAAGTTACCATTTGTCCACAGAAAGGAGAAACAATGTTCTTTGTGTAATATATTAGGTGAAGTGCAGGTTATAGACGTTTTCCTGCGAAGCCTTTTATAAGAGTTTACATTCGCGGTCATGAATAACATCCAAACATAACAGTTTTTCAAGCTTAACATTGTTAATATTTTGGACTGGATGATTCTTTGTTGTGGGCTGTCCTGTGCCAATGTGCCATGCTTAGCAGCATCCCTGTCATCTACCCACTAGATGCCAGTAGCACCCCATCCCAGTTGTGACAACCAGACATTTCTCTAAACATTGTCAGATGTCCCTGGGGGGTAGGGGTGGGGTGGAGGCAAAATCAACTCCAGTTGATAAATATGTAACGAAGAATATTTATATTCAAGAAATTGCCTTTAGTAGGCATAAAGAAAGGTTTAAAGAAAATCTATCCAAACATACTCAGTAAAATGCAATAATCTCAAATTTTAGTTAGACCAGAAATAATTGAGTGATCCTTTAACTAGGAGGTCATAAGACAGAAGTTTGGAACATAGGCTTTGAAATCTATGTCAACATACATTGACTGACTAGCTCTGTGACCTTGGTAGTCTATTTAATGCCTCTTTCCTTAGGGTCCTTACCTGAAATGTAAGGATAATTAGTAGTTTCTATCTATCTCACGGGGTTGTTGTAATAATTAAGTGACATAATGTATACAACATGCACAACACAGTACCTGACATGAATAAGCCTTCTCCAGGTCCTTGAATGCGTTCAGAGCATTCACTCTCAGATGTTCCATGTGCCCAGAACACTCTTCTCCCTCCTCTTGGTCTCACTGGCTCCTTCTCATCCTCAATATCTCAGCTTAAGCAGTTTCTCTTAGAAAGGTCTCTCTGCCTAATCTCCCGACAGCCAATCTCTACTGTGATGATCAGGCATAGCACATTTGTAATACTCGCCTTCTCTGACAACTTTTTATGTTTCCCTTACTGTAAGTTCTATAGAGGCCATAATCATGTTTTTTTATTCAATACTGTGTCCATAACACCTAGCATGGTGGCTGGTCCAGAATAGGGGCTCAACAAATATAACTATATGAACGAATGAAGGAAGAAATGAACGCACAGGCTTTTATTACATTATCACCATCATCATCATCATCATCCTCATCATCATCGTCATCATCAATGTTTGTACTAAGTAAGTTAACTACTCTCCTGTTTTCTAAAAATACTTACTTTTTAAATTTTAAGGTCAAAATGTCACAATAGTAATAATGTATGAAATAATTACAATAGATCACTTGGTTGAGCATCAACAGTCAAGCCTGCAGAGTTGTATAAAGCCTAACATTTACAGATTTACACAGAGCTGGGCAGCCAACCATCCTGGGAGATCCTCACAGTATGAATGACTTCAAAGACCTCCTTGAAGGAGAGTGGCCCTGGCAGTTCTCTCGCTGTGCCTTGGGAGCCCTGGCCACCACACTGTGGGTGACACTCAGATCCTCCTCTAGGCCTATTGGGTCAGCCCTCTTTGTAGACTCTGAAAGAAGGAGTACTAGCTTTGTTGCTGGTTCACTAGCAAAGCAGTATTTTATCTTGAAATCAAACCACAGTTAAAGTATATTTGCTTTAAAATAAAGGAAGCAATATTAAAGAAATATTCAGAGAGAAGACCAGTGCAGAGATAGGACCACCGATACTTGGAACACAAAATAAAATTTTGTGTTAATAAACTTTTTAACATTATTTTTCATACTCTGTTAAGGGGAAACATGTTGAATTGAAAAATAAATAAATACTGATGACAACAATCTGAACTTTGAGGTGGCCAAAAAGATCCCAAGAGCCATTTAATTTTACCCAGCTATTTAAACTATGTCCAAGTTTTCAAAATACCCCTTTTTAAAAAGTGATTTTTTTAAGTCATGGATAAAGATGGAAAATGAGGAACACCTGTAGACCTTAATTTGAGGCTGTGGCAGACTCTGCAAAGTGCTGAAAAATGCTGTTTGACACCAAGACAAGATACCAAAGTGGATCATTAAAGGGACAATGTGAGTTAGGACTAACCACACTAACAGTGCATTCAGTATGCGTTCAGACTAACCTCAAATTAGAAATGTAGCCGACATCATGTATCTGGGCTTTGGCAAAAAGGCTTTGATAAAAAGTCTCATGATATTCTTTGAAAAAGGATACAGACACATGGGCTGAATGATATGCACAGTTTCTTTAAGAGAGCTTTCTATGTAACCGAAGAATTGCACAAAATGCAACCGTGTCCATCTGAGAGCATGTTCTAGTACTTAGCACTGCGTTGCTGTCCTATGCATTTCTGGCACCTTTAATGAAAATCTTCTAGGACAAAGGTTGGAAAAAAAAATCTGTAGCCAGATGGCAAATATCTTACATACAGTTTCCATCACATATTTTTCTTAAAAAAAATGTAAATTTTACAATCATTCTTAGCTCAAGGGCTATATAAAACTGAGAGCAAATCATATTTCCCATGGGACATAGTTTGCCATCCCCTGTTCAAGGGTGTATCAAAGTTGAGGACATAAGGGAGAATAAATATATTACTTGACAGAATAGGATCTATACAGACATCATGAGGTTCATGGCACATTAGAACTGGAAGGGTCCTGAAACCTAGAGATCATCTGGACAAAGACCTCCCAATCTATTCACTGGTCAAACTGGGACATCCGGGGACTATGGGCTGGCAGAAATATATAGAAAAAAATGCATGGGCTTCTATTTGAAATCCCAAACTCCTAATTATATGAGAACAGGGTGGCTGCTTATGACTTGACAGCTGAAGCAGTGAAGAATGGCATGTTAGCCAAGAGTCAGCCAAATATGGGTCCAGAGTGTGATGTGGTTCTAAAATCCAGTATCCAGAATAAGACAGCACCTTTCAACTGCTTGCCCTGGAGTATCATGGCAGTAGTCACTGTTATAATATGTGAGGAAGGCTGAAGAAATTGGAGGTGTCTAAACTCGAGGATGTGAATAACAGGATTTTAGAAACTGCAGAGCACTATCATGCTATATGAGCCAAGAATGAGCTGGTTCTTATTGTAAGCCTTGACTGGGAGAGCAGGCGGCAGGCGAGAGAAGTACTGGTGACAGCTGCCCACAGTGCCAATGGCTGCTGGGACACTGGATAGAATGTATTCATGTGCTTAATTCTCTCTTTAGGTCAAAAAGCATAAAATATTTAGTCAGTAAAAGGATCTACTCATTTTTCCTTGAGCAATAGTCCAACATCTCAGGGAAAAGGCTGTTAAGAAAGAAACACTATCATTATGACCAATCAAACTGTGTGGTCCCAGATGGAAACTAGGGAACTCCACATTTACACTATGCTTAACTCTTTCTTTCCTTATCTTTCCTAAGTCTGACTTTGCCCTCTGTAGATAAGACACATTAACTCCTACTAAATTTGCTCTTTTTTTATATGACAATCCTTGAGATATTTGAAGACATACACTCCCTAAATCTTTGCTGCTTCAGGAAACAGATAACTAATTTCTTCTAGAGTTCATTAAGTATCACACATGCCATAGTTTGCAGACTGCCATATCCTATGAGATTAATTCATAGTTTAAAATATTATTTTTATATGTAAGGTTCCATTTGATCCTGTGGAGGCAGGGAAAGTTTAATTCTCATTCTCTCTCTCTCTCTCTCTCTCTCTCATAGAAAAAACTCAGCAAACTCTCTAGAGAGAGACAGAAAGAGAGAGAGAGAGAGAGAGAGAGAGAGAGAGAGAGAGAGAGAGAGAGAGAATGAGAGGGAGAGAGACAGCATGCGCACTAGGCAGGCAAGTCAACTGAACAAAGTCCAGGAAGTTTGTATTACTTGTCCGAGACATAGAGCTAGAGAGTGTCAGGTCCAGGATTTTTACCAAGTCCTTTGAATTCTAAGCCCATGCTCTCCCAAATCCTGTATTAAAGGCTATACAGTTAAAAGGGACTCACTTAGTGTGGTTTGAAATATGGTAATAGAATCTTCAGCAGCACATACCTCAGGGTAAATGTGCTAAATCCTCCTGAGTAGAAACCATATAAGAAACAGGATGGGGAGACAAAATGACCAATGTGGGCATCTTTTCTCCAGTTCAAATGATGTTGGTTCTTTTACCCTCTATTCTTCTATTTCAATCCATCACGAAATTTCTAGATAGACTCCTAAGAGGTAATAATATTTACCAAATAAAACTTAAGAGATATCAAGTTCATACCATCCCAAAGTCCTTTCTACAGACCTGTATTTGAAGCTGGAATTGTGGGTGAACAGTTCTCCTTGGCACATGTTTCCATCATGGAAGTTAAAGTCATGGTAGGCACTTGATGACTGCCTAAGAAAACACAAAGGAAAATATGACATAGAGCCAAATATGCACAGGATGAAAAATGAACCTACAGTTCTAAAGACATGTAAATTAAAAGTATACATACTACAACTTAGCTATGTTTCTAAAGTCTAGGAAGTTAGTATGAAACTCTGAACACAGTTTTACCTATTGAAGCAATTTTATAAATGGAGAATAGGTTCATAGGCCAACCCACTAAAAGCCTTTTATACCTTTTTTAAAGTGGCTGAGATAAAGTATTAATACTGTAGACCTTTACCACCACTTGTAATAATGTTTCTATGGGCAAACTCATTCAGGTTCTGATTTGGTATGCCAGGAACGTATTCCCCTCAGTGTGGTTGGCTGTCCCTGAGCCCTAAGCTGCTGGTCCCTATAGCTGAGGCACGGACTGCTGGTGATAGTGGTTCTAACAGTCAGGTACAGGCTCCAGGGAACAAGGGCATCAAATGCCTTGGGGAGCAAGAATTTTCTGCCAGATCTGGATCTTCTATTCTTCCATAGTCCCCAGGAATCCATCTGTTTCCTGGTTCACCACCTATTTTCCTGACCCAGAATAGAATTCAAAACAGTCACCCTCCTATTTATATGAAACAATGTTTCATTTTTTTAATGTTGTTTTTGTTAGCAACAAATATGAAGTAAAGAAATTCCTCTCAAACTTATTTTTCACATAGAGCCATCAAGGGAAGTCTTCATGATGCAGAGACGGAGTGGGTCTAGTTGTACCTACAAAGGGCTGTAGCAGTACTGAAGTGTATTTCCCAGCAACACCACACCATGGTTACCCTGACTCTGACTCATCACCTGAGATGGGGTAGAAATGGCAAAGGAAAGCTGGAGTTTGTTGGAAACATGAGGAGGAGGCAGAGTGAGGCTGGGGTTGTCAGCCACACAAACACTGGTGCTGAGAGCTGGTGTCCTCTCCAGAAAGGGTCCACAGATTTACCTCCAACCCCTGAGGGTGACCATATTCCTATTAACCCTGACTTAAGGGTGGGTGGGTGTTGGGGGTCAGAAAGTGAGAGGAGAGGAGTGTGCCCTAAGAATCCCAGAGCTGAGGCCTGGGAGAACAATAGTTAACTAGAAGACATAGAGAGATACAGACACAATTATCATTGAATGGAGAGAGTGAAATACAGGTTATTTTTTAATGTAGTGCATTAGAGGAAGAAGAAGTGAATTCTATGAGGAAAAAAAAAACATTCAGGAAGCTTTTTGGAAACAGGTCCATCTAAAGGAGTCATAGGACTTAGATTCAGCAAGATAAGGCGGGGAGCAAAGGGGATGATTCCAGGTGCAATGCGTCTGACAAAAGGCACAGAGGCCAACAAGGCATGGACCAGTCAGAGTAACCAGAGCAACTGACCACCACTTTGAACCAAGAACCCCACAGACACTGCAGATCCTAAGGTTGTCAACCAGTGAGAGACAGTGAGAGCTGTGGTTAGCATGAGGAATTTGGGCAGGTAGAAGAGAGGCAACAGGTAGAGGAAGCCACATAGGTGGCTCTTGCAGAATTCTGGGTGAGTGGAAATGAAGGTGAGAAACAGGAGGGTGGCCCTGAAATGGGGAAGAAAGACAGGTGTGAGCAAGAGAAACTGCCACCTCCACTGCTCAACAGATACTTCCCTCCAAGTTCCCAGACTTTTCTAAGACATCAATTTCCTGAAAATTTCTCAAGTGGTGGCTACTTCATCTATCAAGCCAGATTCCTCTGGTCCTACAGGCAGAATCTGTGTTTCCAATGCCATCTGCTAATTACCCATCCTCTACTCTCATGGGATCCTGTGATGGCTTCACCATACAGCTTTAGAACTCTCAACCTCCCCTCGTTGCTCCCACCAACTGGTTTTCTGATCTTTCCTTCTCATTTGCTGAAGAGTTGCACACTTCTCTGTACACCAAATGTCACTGGCTATCCAGAGGTATCCTCAACAATGTCACTCAATATATAGTCAACTTTGTGAGCAAACAGTGTCCAATACATGAAAGAATAAGCCTTGTGCTATGTATCAATAGAGACAACATATGGCATTAGAAATGAAATTTAAGATATTATGAAAATAAGGGTGTTTTTCCTAGGGCATCATGTCATGTATAATCTCAATTTATGAAACAAACACTCTTAATCTATGAATAATCAAGGGTTTAACTTTGTTAACTGTTCCCATATTCTGGGTTTTCATAGTATCTATAAAAGCTTTATTTAACAGCATTCTATAAGAATGTGCATAAATATTTTTTAGTAAAGAGTTTGAAACTTCCGGTCTACTGTTGCCCATTTTTTTAAAAAGCAAAAAAAGAAAGAAGGTATTTTTCCAAGGAAAGTATTTATATGCATAATACAATGATAACCAAATTACTTTAGATGATTTATAGGAAAAATCTATAGAGACAGAACATAAAATTGTGGTTACCAGGAGTCAGATTTGGGGAGTAGACAGTGACTGTTTCCCAGGCATAAGTTTTCATTTTTTTTTCTTTTTGTTTTTTTTTTTTTAAATTGTACTTTGGGCTCTGGGGTACATGCACACATCCTGCATTCTGCAGGACTGTTGCATGGGTATGTACATGCCATGGTTGTTTGTTGTCTCCTTCCCCACCACACCCCTGCCGGTCGCCTACATCAGGCATTTCTCCTGGTGTTATCCCTTCCCATCCTCCCTGCTCCCCGCTGTCTTCCCCTCCCCCCCTTTCCTCCATACCACCTAGCCCAGTGAGTGTTGTTCCCTTCCCTGTGCCCAACTGTTCTCATTATTCATTACCCGCCTATGAGTGAAAATATAGGGTGTTTGGCTTTCTGTTCTTGTGTCAGTTTGCTGAGAATGATGGTTTCTAGATTCATCCATGTCTCTACAAAGGACACAAAGTCGTTGTTTTTTTATGGCTGCATAGTATTCCATGGTGTATATGTGCCACATTTTCTTTGTCCAGTCTATCATTGATCGGCATTTGGTTTGGTTCCAGGTCTTTCCTATCATAAACAGCACCGCAACAAACATATGCGGGCATGTGTCTTTATAATAGAACGATTTATAATCCTTTGGGTATATACTCACTAATGGGATTGCTGGGTCAAATGTAATTTCTATTTCTAGATCCTTGAGGAATCGCCACACTGTCTTCCATAACAGTTGAACCAATTTACACTCCCACCAACAGTGTAAAAGTGTTCCTATTTCTCCTCATCCTCTCCAGCATCTGTTGTCTCCAGATTTTTTAACGATTGCTGTTCTAACTGGCATGAGATGGTATCTCCATGTGGTTTTGATTTGCATTTCTCTAATGACCAATGATGATGAGCATTTTTTTGTGTATTTGCTGGCCACATAAATGTCTTCTTTTGAAAAGTGTCTGTTCATATCCTTCACCCAATTACTTTTTAAACACAAAATATTTATCACTTGATTCATAGACAATAACTACTGCACACATTTTTGAATTCATAAATTATGATTCAGCTTAAGCCTCAGTCTGTACTGTTACTCAATGTCATCATGCCTCAAATCTAGTAATTAATTAATGTAATTAATATGGAGGTTTTGGGGAGCAGATGGCTTATATACACACACACACATACATATACACGAACACAGGTCCCTATATTTATGCCTGCAAAACTCTGGAAAAACACTTGAGGAAGAAAACAAGAAAGATAGTAACAGTAAGTATTTTATATTCTTGTGAATAAAGACTAATATCTAGGTATAAAATTTAGGATAGTCTTAAGTTAAATAACTTCCAGTCCACATAGATTATGTTTCCATTCTGTGCTTTGATGACTGAGACTTACTAATGCCTAAATGCCATTTACTTATCCCATAATCTGAGATACTACTATATATCATCAATTTAGTAAATAAGAAATGTTTGTTAAAGGCAAGAGAGAATATAATTTGCAAGGTATCACTAATTAAATCCTGGTTTTAAATTCAATGGTTTGAGGAGACAGAGTGTCATTGTTTGGTTTCCATTTTCTACAACTCATAGTCGGCAGAATCACCCAGAGAAACCATTAGCAAAGTGCAGAACTACCCAGTGCAAAGTGATTTCTACCCAGCAAAGCAGGGGAGGAGGAAAAAGAGTAACAAACTTCAGAAGCTTAACCAAAACAACAAAAGGTAGGAAAGGGGGCAAAACACTTTAGAAAGCACAATAAATAAAAAATTCAAAATAACACAGAGAAAATAAATCCTAACACCACAGGAATCACACTGATTATAAATGGATGGTGTCTAACCAGTCAATAACAAAAATTACGATAGTATATAAACTCTGAAAGTCACACACTGATAGATTTGGTCCATTAATCACAATATTTTGAGCATGTCTTCTTCCTATTGCTCAGTATTTCGAGCAAAATTTCTTATGATCTGATGGTTTCAATTCAAAGCATTTATCATTTTCAGTTATTTAAGTATAATATGATATACCATGATCAAACATGTATGGAATAATGATTGTGAATGATGCTAGCTATCGTTTTGGGGAAACAGGGAAATGAGGAGGAAAAGGATTCCAAAGTTATTATCCTGCCCTTAAGCTGTTGACTGTCTTTTGGAATATTGTCAGCTTTATTGAAACTTTCTTACTAAGTTGGGATGATGTTTCTTGTATAAATATTTCCCTATACACATTGACAGCTAATATACAGTCTAAGAGTACTTCACATTCCTGACTCTTAGTAGTGATCAAAAACATTTTCTCAAAGGAATGAAAGAAAACATTTCCTCCATTCGTGTTTATCTGTAATCCCATTAACAAGCTATGCACAAGTCACATCTGCCATCAGAGAAACCTCGTTTTAGTGGTAATAGCAATACCTGTAACAGGAGTTCGGTTTTTCAGCCTATCCACTTCCATAGTGAAGTCATCTTTCAAGAAAAGGAACCCAATAATGGAAAACAGGTAGACAAGGATGAGAGCCAGGACTGCAGTTAGAATAATAGAACGGCCATTTCGTGTGACACTTTTTATGACATTCAGCAGAGTCTCTTCTCTGTACACCAAATCAAAAAGCTACAAAAATAAAGAAAACATGAATAAGAAAAAAAGGTGCTAGAGGAAAAAGGTAAACAAACGTAATTACATATAAAAATCCAAGCCATTCTAGTTTGTATGTAAAGAAATAACCTAAACCACCTTAAAAATGAACCAAAGTATTTATTTCTTCTTCAGCTGGAATGTATTAATAAACTGTTTTTCTGGAAAGATACATCTAACACAACATATAATATGCATCTGTTGGTTTCATAACCAGCATAATATCAATTTACTAAAACATTATAGAAATAGCTTAGTTTTACATTTGAATTTAGAAAACTTACATTGTACTTTATCAGCTTAGCTACGTATTCTTTATTTTTAGTCTTATTGATATTCTGCAGTTACTTCTGGAATATGTAAAATGGCTAAAGTGAGAATGCTGAATTAGGTCCTCCTAAGTGATGAATAATTGACAAATTCATTAAATGTATTATTTAATCAAGGGCTTAGAGGTGAAATTATAAAAACAGTTTTATGAGCCTGATGCAGTGAAAAAAGCATGAAATTTAAAAATATTTGGGAAATACAAACATCCTTCCTTAGTAACAAGGTATGATGAGGAAAAAAACCCTATTACTTTAGTATATGCTTTTGGAAAAGGAAGTATAAACAAAAATACAATATGCAATTTTACTAATTGACTTTAGTAGGTTACTATCTCTCGTCTTTTGTAGTAGAAAATCTATTCATTAATCAAGGTATGTGTTTGCAATCCGTATTCGACACTAAGGATAATTTTATTTATTGCTACATTATAAAGTTGAAATTATACATTAGCAAGTACATGTTTTATTATTAAAATCTGGTTAAATGCAATAAAATCACATTCACTTTTAAAAATATAAATATCTGTTTGGAAATGAATAGTGTTTCAAAAATTGGAATAATTGGGGCTTGTCTTCTATCTGTGGGCAGTAATCAGAGTTTCTGAACTGGCTGGAATGATCAGTTATGTGTCATATACCCTTTCAGGCCCTTGTTCTATTTTTTTTTCCTCAGTGCTAAGGATTATACACTTACTGTTCAATTTAATTGTAGTCTTGCAAATCATTGCTGTCTAGATATTAACTGGTTTGCTCACCTTAGGAAATTGCTATTTTATGATGGTTAATTTTTTTTAAAGTCTATTTTGTTGTCTATTTATCTCCTGGAAGGCGAAGCCAGCGTTAGAAATAAAGTCAATATTATTCAGCACAGAGAAATTAACTAATGCCCATTCAACTTCCAAATTGTCGACTATGTGGCTTATTAAATTTACTTAAGCTATAAGTTGGTGTAGTCGAGATTTTTCTTTAACTCGGTAGGGGCATAAAGAAAAAAATCTGGCAGTGTGCTGTAGGTCAGCTCTAGAGAAAGTTTATAACTTTCAGAAGCTCCTGGGATGCCAGCTAAAAATGCATATTCCTGAGTTCCATTTTAGGCCCATGAAATCAGAGTCTTGCAAAAGCTGTTGACATTGGACAGGCTGATTGCTCTTTCCATTTGTTTCTGAAAATAAAATCTAGAGTGTGGTTCTTATTACTCTAAATAAAGGACCAACAATTGTGGATACAACAGGGAATTCATATTCAAATATCTTTTCAAATACAAAAAAAATCTTTAAAAAATATGCTTACATATCTTTTTTTTGGTATTAGATATATTACAATTTTCTTGTAGTATTAAACATCAAAATGGACAATATTCTTTTCAGAACCAACCCAATAAAAACAAACTACCATCAGTATTGTAAGATTTCAAAGATAAAAGACCAGAGGAAAATAAAATTAGAAAAGGGAGTTAATAAAAACATAAACATTTGTGTACATCATTTCACAAGTTTTTCCTATTATCTGATATGGCTTGGCTCTGTGTCCCCACCCAAATCTCATCTCGAATTGAAATCACCATGTATCAGGGAAGGACCTGGTGGGAGGTGATTGGATCATGGGGGTGGTTTCCCTCCTGCTATTCTTGAGAGAGTGAGTGAGTTCTCCAGAGATCTGATAGTTTTAAAAGTGGCAGTTTCCTCTGTGATCCTCTGTCTCCTGCCACCATGTAAGACATGCCTTGCTTCCCCTTTGCCTTCCATCATGATTGTAAGTTTCCTGAGGCCTCCCCAGCCGTGTGAGTCAATTAAACATCTTTTGTTTATAAGTTACTCAGTCTCAGTTAGTATCTTTATAGCAGTGTGAGAACAGACTAATACATTATCTGTTTAATGGATCTTGATATTCATAGTCTCCCATACTAACCCTATTCATTTTATAAACAAGAAATTTAAAGCACAAAATTATATAAGCTCATCAAATTAGATACATTAAATGGGTATAGTTTTCTGTATATCAATTATACTGCAGTAAAGTAGTTTAAAAATTATAGAATATCACATGTCAGTCAGGTAAAAGTGCTGGGTATAATAGGACTTCACCACGACAGGTTAGAAAAATGAACTTAATCTGGTGAATCAGGACAGAAAGAAAATTCATTTAGATTGTTATAACAGAAAAAATTATCTATTGCTGAATAATCTAACTGAACTGCGTACATGTTTATATGATAGTATAATAGACAAATCTACTCTTCACTGTGGCTCTTTCAAGTGTTTGAGGGTATATGGAAAACTGGCCTCATTTCAGTCTTCTCAAATGGGTGTGCTAGAGAACAGGGAGACAGGAGGTGCTGGATTTATCCCTCATGACTCAGGCAAACTCCTCAACAAAATGTTTTTAGATCTTTAACTTGCATTCAGGAATCATCTTATTGGACAATACTCTCTACTGCATGCCAACTATGAACGAGAAATATAAATAAATTGTTTCTATGGCATCATAATGGTAACCTGATAGTGCTTTTTAAGTTTCAAAACATTATTACATATTTGTGTTGATTCCTCTCCTGGTTTATGGCTATAAGGCAGTACATATGTAGGAAGGTAAATCAGAATTTCAAAAAAAGCAATCTTTAGAAAAAAATCGGAAAGAGCCACTTAATGAGCTAAACATATGTAGAGAAGTTTAACAGCAATGACATATTAAACTGAAAACTATAAGACTGCTTAAAACAACTGATTGTCCTTTTTGCTATAAGGTTATTCTCCTCATTTTACTTATATGTGATTCTAAAGGTACACATAATTTTTGATATTATAAATAAAATACAATGATTTCAGTACCAAAGAAAATATACTCCTGTTTTGCCTCCCACACTCTGTAGGAGAATCTTTAAATGTAAAGGGAAATATTAGTTGGCTGAAAGCAAAAGCAGCCCTTGTCATGTGAAGCCTGGGTCAAGAGGTGGGGTGATTGGTTGCTTCTCAGAGAGGAAATAAAGAACTCCACCACCTGTGTAGTTGCCCAAAGAAAAAAGACTACAAATGATAATAATTCATGCTTTTCCTAGGAAATTCTAAAAATAACATAATTTGTCCTAAATGTCAGGCTTTGCTTAAAAAAAAAATCAAAGGAAGAGGCATAAGAAGCAGCAGCATTGTGTATTTTTTCAGCAGTGATTGTCCACATAGACATGTACTCACCAGGAAGCTATAGAAGAATTCATGGACAAAAAGGCCCAGCATGCAAACCAGGACATACGCCACGTGATAGAGAAAGGCCATATCCAGGATGACTGCTCGGTACCCACGGGTGAACGTGCCACGATTTCCAACAAAACTCACCAGAAATACAATTTTATTACAAAGCTGAAGGGAGGAAAGGATTAGAGATTACTGTCTTATTTATCCTGAAACTCACATGGATGAAAACTGTTATTCATAAAGTCCATGACTTTTTGACATGGATGAAACTATTATTCATTAAAATCTATGACTTTATGACATGGATGAAAACTATTATTCATAAAGTCCATGACTTTTTCTCACAATTTCTCATTTTGTAGTTTTTCAGCATTGCTTACAAATTTGCATGTAAACATAATACATGCAAAATTTGCATCTTTTGCGGTTCTAAGAAGAGAGAGAATGATTAAGAGACTGCAGTCAAGACAGGCCTGGATTTAAATCTTGGTTCTTCCATTACTGTTGTGTGACCTAGTTAATACAACTTTGGCCTTGATGATTTCTTCTGAAAAACCGGAATAAAAGAATTTCCACCCATAGAACCTCTCAGATGAATAAATGATGTAATGTATATGAAGCCCTTAATATAATGACTCCTAAAATATTACTTGTATATTTTTTACATTAAAAGTAATATATAAGATGTTTTTATTATGATGTAAATATAACAGAAAAATATATTTTCAGGAAATATCCAGAGATCTGTTCTTGATTTTGTATTTTTATCCTCGATTTTTTACACTGAGTACTATTTTAAGCAAGTAAGTGATTAAAATTATTTTTCCATTTAATTTACTTTATATACACAGAAAATATAAAAATACTTATATACTTGAGTTAAAATAAATATAATACATGTATATATTTTCTAATAATAATGCAATAAACATTTTGGAGTGTTTATAATGCTTCTGACCATGTAGAGTATTTATAAGTATTTATATTCAAACCACATTTTATACTGCCTTTTGTGGCATAATTTTGGAATGTAGAAATGTATACTGAGATCCTCTGTTAATAACAACGATCTGATCTGTGTGCACTGATTTATAAACTTAGCACCATCTATTTGGTTCTAGAATCACTGCAGTATTTATAAACCAAAGAGCCAATTTTGTGTCTTAGTCATCAAGGAAAGAATTACAGATTTCAGAGGTTTACAGTTTGCTCTTCATAATTGTTCTGAGTTCTTTAGATTATCTAATGGAATCATATTTGTCTTTTAATGTCCAATCCTAACTTTGGAAAAACAGGTTGCTCTTTGCAACATTGTTGATTTATTCAATATATATTAACAAATTATGGAATGACTTTTAAATAATCTAAGAAGGACCATAACACTTTGAAGTAGATACAAAATTTGAGGGATTAGAAAACATTTCCCTTTTAATTTCTGAAGTTCAAATCAATACAAATGAAGTGAGAAATGGGTTATTATTACATGTTTTGAAGAGCCAACCATATTAACAACATAGAAATTAAAAAGGCTAAGCCTTTCCTAAATCTCTCCCCTGCTGATTAAGTATCCTCTCAATAATCAATGTTATCACTTCATTCATGTCTTATTTCACTGTTAAGTGTTTCATCATCAATATTTTATGTTGTTATTAAATATAGCTGTAGCATAATGGATGTCTTTATATTTTCTGCCCAAGAGCAGGTTTAATATTATAAGAAGTTATTATTTAAAAACCCAGGAAATACAGAAAAATGCTAATCTATATGATGTATTTAACAATAAACACCCCTGAAAATGGTGAAAAAGAGTGTCCAGAGAAGTAACATTCAGTAGTTAATTATTTAAATTGTTTTGAATGCCATTATTTAAATTTGTACTATTTACCTTGATTTACCCACCAGAGTTCATCAATATGAAATAGAAATAAGTTCTATAAAAATAAAATTAATAACTGGAATCATGAGTTTTCAGAGGGACAAATGATATGTTTAAGACACATTGTTTATATGATCTCTGATTCTCTAAATTAAATCATAAAAATTATGCAGAAAAACTGTAAGCTCCATATACCGAGGAAAAAAATACACGGAATTTAAATTCTCAAAAAGAACAATACATTTCATTTCTCAAATAATGCAAAAACAAGACTACATTTATTCCTAAAAGATACTCCACCATTTCACCTGACAAATAAGAACTTCCCTTACTTGTTTTCAGGTTTTGGGTTTTATCTCTGAACCTGGATCTAAAGCTTGATGAATAGATTCCTGTTCTCTTCACTAAGTCTTGATGTGGAGTGGAGTTGATACTGACAGTGGCATCTACTTATTATTTCTTTTGAGATCGAAAACAGAGAACTTGTGTCCTTTTCTCAGAGTATTCATTTGAAGGGGAAATACATGCAAGAATAAATGATTTGGGTGGGAAAGAAGTTGAGCTACGAATTCTCCTTTCTTCATGAAACTTACAAATTGTTTTCATACAGCATTTTTCATGGAATCTTGGAATATTTATGCCAAGAATGAGCAAGTTGCTAAAACATTCGTTCTTTTCACGTCATGAAAAAGTTGGCATCATCTAACCGGTTCTTCATTTGTCAATACAATTATAACAAGGGTCCATGTGAGTGACGATATGTGGATGGTGTGCCCAGGAAACAGGGCAAGATGGTCACAAAACTCTTCTGAGCTGGTACTAATAGGTTCCTCAAGTCAACACACAAATACCAATTTGAAGGATCATAACTGTCTCATATATATATTTTTTCTTACTCTGTCTATAATTCAAAGGCACCCTTGATACAGTTTTTGTTGGGAATGAGGTGAATTGTGTGACAGTGGGAAAAGGGTTAGAATTAAAACAGCATCAGGGCCGGGTGCGGTGGCTCAAGCCTGTAATCCCAGCACTTTGGGAGGCCAAGGCGGGTGGATCACGAGGTCAAGAGATCGAGACCATCCTGGTCAACATGGTGAAACCTCGTCTCTACTAAAAATACAAAAAATTAGCTGGGCATGGTGGTGCGTGCCTGTAGTCCCAGCTACTCAGGAGGCTGGGGCAGGAGAATTGCCTGAACCCAGGAGGCAGAGGTTGTAGTGAGCCGAGATCGCGCCATTGCACTCCAGCCTGGGTAACAAGAGAGAAACTCCATCTCAAAAAAATCAAAAAAAAAAAAAAAAAAAAAACCAGCATCAATGCAAGCTTTGGGACAGTCTTTAAAAAGTGATAATATACCATCCAAATGATTTATAAATAGGCCTTCTAAAAACAAAAGCAAAATTAATGTTTATTAATTAATATATACTAAAATAAGTTCATTACATTTATTTAAATTTATTTAAATTATCTATTTGCTAATTATTTATGAAATTAATTATTACTATTTACTAAATAACAAGTTAAATTACTCATTATTAACTAAATTATTAATGAATGTATTTAGTTAATTTATTAGTTAGTAATTCAGTAAACAATTAGTAAACAATTTAACTAAACTATACAGTGTACATGAAAATACTACTTCATTGAATAACTTATTTAGCTAATAAATTGTGTAACTAATAATGTAACTATTATTACTGAGTAATAATAAAATACTACTTTGTTGAATAATTCAACTAGTTAATTAGATAATTTTTAGTTGAGTAAGTTATTCAATAAAGTAGTGTTTTCATATATACTTTATTGTTATGTCTTTGCAGGACTTTTAACAGTACAGTACAGTGGAAAGACACTGGGTTAGAAAGCAGGTCATCTGGCTCATCAGAAGGCCAGTCTTGGCTCTGTCACTAATTTCTTGCTTTGGTAAATCTTTCAGGTGTGTATAGGACTTTGTTTTCTCATATCTAAAATGAAATGCCTAGAAGTGAACAATCCTTAAGCTCCCTCATAGCTGTAGAATTCTATGTGATATCCTTTAAATGTTACTATTTTATTTGATCACCGACCTTTATAGCTGCTTTATCTTTGCCTTTATATTATTTATTTGGTACTCTGTCCCTATCAAGAATTCTATCTCCATCTTACATTGTTCCTATGGGAAAACATGACCTATTTGATAGGAATAAATTGTAGAAAGAAAAAAAAAAGACTTGTGTACTTATGTATTGAAAGGTAAAACTGAATTTATGATTTAACACTATTACCATATTTTCATCAACCAGGTAAATTAACCTTCTTACTAAAAATGAGATGATTTGATTCAAAAACCTCCATTTCCAGGGCATTACACCTAAGGCAGAACAAGGTTCTAAGATCAACGTGGAAGGCAAAATTCGCATGCAGTCAAAATCACCCTGGAAAACTCTTAAATTGCTGACAAAACAGAACAGTAAGCACAGGTTATGTAAATGGTAGCATCACTCACTAAATTCAGCTCATCCTAGTTTAAAGCCAGCACTGGACATTGGAGCAGTTTTCTGTTTCTGCAACTAGAAGTAGTTAGGAGCATTCAGTGACCATCTTACATGAAAAAGGGTGTGCATACGTGTGTGTGTGTGCGCACAGAGAAAAAGAGAGAGAAAATATGAGTTTTTACTCCGAATATATCATTTAATTTGTTTATATTAAATTAACATATGGTGGAACTCAACCTTACAAATTAGCAGTAACATGAGACCTCACAGAAATCTATCTACAAGTAAGCAACTATTACTTGTTTAATACTCTATTAAATTTGAACACAGTGGCTCACTGTTAGTAGATTAGCTATCTGCTAAACTCCATTTGCTTCTTCTCTCTGCAAATGGTGAGACCAAGTTATTAAATGAATTACACATTCCCAGGCACTATTAGAAAGGAGAAATCATTGTAAATAAGAAGTTCAGAAGCTACTAAAAGATCTTTTTTCTGATATTTTACTACATTGCTATTTATTAAAAATATGAACAACAAAAATTAACAGAGTGGTTAAACAGATAATATAACACCCAAATGTAGTTATTAAAATGAGGTTTACCAATAAATTTAATGGTATGAAAAAATATTAAGTGATCCCAAATTTATAAAATGTGTGCTTATATTTGTCAGAATATATTAATTTCCATTACCAATAACTAACAGTGCAGTGCAGAGGGAAGAAAACTAGACTGGGTTGTAAGATGTGTTTTATAACTGAGAAAAAAAACTTGAATTTTAAAAACTATCTCCAATATTCTGATCACTTCTGTGACAAGGCAAGCTAGTTTAAATCTAGACCAACTCCTAGTTTTAGTAATGAATAAGACAATAAAAAGGAAGCACAATAATAAATAGAAACCAGTACTAAGTGGTCAGAAAGCAGGTTGAGGGTTTTCCTCCTGCTTGATTCCTTTTCCAAAAAAGATTTTCTGTATTGGCTTAACATTGTGAAAGACAGAGTTCAGAAACAACTCTCTGTGGACCAAAATACAAATATTTTTACAATTGTAATAAAAATGTTTTACAATTAAAGAATGCTGCATGTATTTTTACAGATAGTTGGTAAACAGTTGGCCATTGTTCCTATTCTATCATTATCACTGTTACTAACCTTTACTAAATCTTTTCAATGTATCTCCTTAATAATCCAGTGAGGATAAATCAGGCTTTAGTATCTTCCCTTCACTAATGAGAAGAATGAAATTCAAAGGCTTGCTGATTTGCCTAAAGTCTAGAACTCTGATGCTCATTCAGGCAAAACTGTCAGGTAGATGTCTTCTTTTGTTGTTCTTGTTTCTGATACCTATAGTTTTAACACTTATAGTTTCACCTCTTACACAATGCAAACTTTTAAGTGTAAATTAAATTAATAAATGTACTAAAACTTAGGATACAAATGACTAACTGATATTTTCATGTATTTATTTCCTAACTCCTAGATAATAATAAACCATAGATAGCTTTGTAGTGAACTTTTTTGTTTGTTTGTTTTGAGAAGGAGTCTCGCTCTGTTGCCCAGGCTGGAGTGCAGTGGCACCATCTCAGCTCACCACAACCTCCACCTCCTGGGTTCAAGCAATTCTTTGCTTTAGCCTCCCAAGTAGCTGGGACTACAGGCACAAACTACCATGCCTAGCTAATTTTTGTTTTGTTTCTGAAACAGAATCTCACTTTATCACCCAGGATGTAGTGCAGTGGCCTGAACCCAGGTTCAAGCAATTCTCTGGCCTTAGCCCCCCAAGTAGCTGAGATTACAGGTGTTCACCACCATATCCTACTAATTTTTGTATTTTTAATAGAGACGGGGTTTCACCGTGTTGGCCACACAAACTCCTGACCTTGCGTGATCCACCCACCTCACCCTCCCAAAGTGCTGGGATTACAGGCATGAGCTAGTGCACCCAGCAGTGAACTTGTTATGTTAAAAATGAAGGTAGATGATATTCTCTACAACATTTTTATTTTTTATGTTTTGTGGAAATGAGGTCTCACTATGCTGACCAGACTGGTCTCAAATTTCTGTCCTCAAGTGATCCTCCTGCCTCAGCCTCCCAAAGTATTGAGATTACAGGCAAAACCATAGCACCCAACCTAAAACATTTTTATTAATCCACATAATATTAAAATTATAGATAAAATGTTGTCTATTAATATTAACAATATCAAAATGACAATTATTCCACTGAATGTGTTTGTCCCAAATGAAAGTTGTTTTTCTTTTTTTTTTCTTTTTTTTAAATTGTATTTTAGGTTTTGGGGTACATGTGAAGAACATGCAAGATTGTTGCATAGGTACACACATGGCAGTGTGATTTGCTGCCTTCCTTCCCCTCCGCTATATCTGTCATTTCTCCCCATGCTATCTCTCCCCACCTCCCCAACCCCCGTCCCTCCCGCATTTCCCCTCAACGGACCTCACTCATAGGCAGGTGTGGAACAGTGAGAACACATGGACACGGGGAGGGGAAAGTTGTTTTTCTTGGGTCAAATACTCTGAGCTGGTAGACCATAATGTATCATTTGACTGTGCAAACAGATGTTCTATGCTGTGAAGACCATTAGAGTACTCACAGATTTGTACAGTTAGTAAGGGAGAGATGTTGTATATCTACATGTATATTCTTTCTCATAAAGAAAGTGAAATATAAAACTTGCCTCTCCTATGAAGAGTCATTTGCTATAGTGGAATTATTTTTGCCAAACCAGGCAAAAGTTATCTTCTTATCCTGTCCTACAGGGGGATAAATACTCCAAATATTTTTGGTTTCCCTCAATAGACATTAGAATGGTATGCCTTGTCTCTTTATATATTCTTGGTCCAAAAACAAAGGAAATGCAAATTGGTGAGTATGACACATCAGCTTCTGGATGGCAAGAACCATTTCCTTTATCGTCTTGGTATTTTTAGTGTCTATTATATAACAGAGACCCAGTAAATGGTTATTATTTTTGGCCTAACTCTAGCTATTACTTCATTTTGTCAGATTTGGATTTTTTTTTTCACTTGGATTCATGTCTTCTTGAGGGCCAGTTACCAGTTTATAAATATTATTTGTTTCTTCAAATAATATAGTTCAACATGCAATGTATGTTTTTTTTTTTTTTAAGTCAAACACATAGGCTTAGAAAAATTTAGATAAATTCATGACAATTCTCTAATTTGCTTGGTTGGTAATACTGTAAAATTAGCTTATTTGCAAGGCATCGAAAGTACATGTTCAGTTCATGCAAACACTTTCTGAATGTTTCAATGCCAGCTGTTAAAGTAGAGAAACATGGAGCTGGGAAGGAGTGAGGCAGGTAGGATTGAATTTATAAATGTGACAACTTCTGTCCTCAAGAAACTTACAGAATATTTGGTCCTTTACAAAATTCTTTTCTGATAGATTTCCTTGTAGGTATAGCACACTTCCCTTTATTGACAATGATTGAGGATAACTGGTAATTTGGTTGTCTGAATGTTCTAGCTACTTGGGAGCTGTCAAATACATCATGTCTAATTTTTCAAGAATTGTAATAAAATAGAGGCTAGAAACACAGAAACATAGAATTGGCCATAATTCTTGAAAGTTTGGTTGACTATTTCATTAATTTGTTTTAATAAATAAGAAAAATAAATATGTTTTATTTATTATTTACTAAATATTAAAGATTTATTATTAAATATTTGCTAAATATTAAATATTTATTATTAAATATTTGCTAAATTTAAATATTTATTATTAAATATTTGCTACATATTTGTGTACAAGCCACTGTAAATATATAAGAATATAAAGATAACTGTTCGCTCATTCATTCACTCACTCATTAATTTATTTAGGAAATAGTTACTGAGTACCTGTAATGTTCTTGATATTGAATGATCAATCCTTAAGCACGGTATAATGTAGTAGGGGAGATTAGTTCTAATTACAGATACCAGAATATAGGACATTACGTTAGAACCCAGTAAAAGATTGAAAGTGCTCCAGGTATTCAACACATAGATTAGCAATACTTATTTTCTTACCTGCCCATTTGTTATTTCATCAGTCTGATGATTTATCTTTTAATATCCCTGTATGGCTGTGCCATGCATAACATTGGCTAGTCCCGCTGAAATTGTATTTATCGGGTAAAATTATTTCTATAAATTTATCACTTACTTTTTGAAGTACTATTACTCTGAAAGTACTACTACTCTGGTTTACTTATTCTAAACTCACCTTACTCAAGCTTAAAAATATGCTTCCTTATTCTAATACTTCAAAATTTAGTCAAAGATTATTCCTCTCTGACTTTTGTAAGTTAATAGTATTTGTTCACATAAAAAGAGCCAAATTTAATATTTCTCATATAGAAATCTTTTCTCTTACGTCATTTGATGAAAGGTACTCACTTTCGAAATTCTATTGAACATAATTTAATCCTTTTTGGATGATTTAGGATGTCACTTTGGAATATTAACAATGGCTCAGTCATTTTTGTCAATAGCTGTGGGTATAGGATGCAGAACACATTAAAACTGGATTGGATTAAACTGATGGCAGAACTAGGTCATGCCCCAAATGTTACTTTCTTAAACATAGCAATCTTTTACTTATCATTTTTTTATTCCACTCAAAATTAAATAAAGTACAAATTATGCTCTGGTTAATTTAGATTTATAATAAATTAGAATTCACTATGCATACATGAATTAAAAATCATAGTTATATTTTTATATTTCATATATTTTTAAGCTAATTCTGTAACAGTACAAAGCTAAGTAAAGTACTTACATTAGCTGCACCAAGAAGTATTAATGTAGGCCCAAGACCTATTGTATATATTGATCTGAGCATTATTGATACAAGAAATGGCCGAATACCCACAGGCTTGGAGAAGAAAAACAGCATAGATGTGCAGATCGCAACTGCTATCCAAAGAAGAATCGAGAACAATGGAGAAAGTATACCTGTAAAATGTGGAAGAAATTTATTGTTACTAAGAATAAAACTAAAAAATGTTAAAATATTTGCTACTCTACTTTATATGCTATCATAAGTCAGAGCCATAATCCATTAAATTTCAAAACGACCCCTTCTAAATTCTCCATATTTCAGGGAAATGTCTTTGAACACATTACTCATTATTACATTTCCAGAAAGTTTGTGAATACTTTCATGCTACTTAAATACTCATTAGTTAATGTTCCTTTTATTAAATCTGAGAATTGTTCATCTTTCTCTCATATGGGGATGATTTGCTAAATACATTTGATAGACATCTCTCTTGGGAACCTTAATTCAAAATCTGTGATTAATGACCATTAGATATACAGCTAAATCATGTGAAATCATTAAAAAATTAAATTTATACCTTGTCTTGTCCTATTAGTATCAAGTTTCCATATTCCAGATTTCTCTGAAGAATCTAGAATAACTAGACTTGATAAAATAGACATAACCTTTTACTGCCGAACACACTTGCCTATATATATGTGTATATAAATATGAGCACAAGTGTGTATTTGAAGGCCACTCAACTTCTAAATAAAATTTTGAGCTATTTAATCATCAGAAAATTCACATTCCAAATATCTTAAAAAATGAACTTTGTTACACATAAGATTTCTTAGGAACTCCCAAAAGGGAGATTCAAAACTATTTTTTCTTAATAAGTAGTACAATTCATTGACATTTGCACTGACATGTGCATTCAAGGAATCCCTATCTGAAGGTCATGTGGTGCCACATTAACAGAAGTAAATTAAAAGGCAACATTCTTGGGGTGATTGGATCAGCTCTGGGGCATCAAAAACGTGTCTGTAGGCTAACATAGAAAGAAAACAACAAAATGGAGAATTTCCAATACGTCCTCTGGCAAATATTCAATAACGATCTTATTATTTTGACCACACCTCTTATCTTTATTTATAAAATTTGCTACTGCATGCAAAACACTTCAAGGGCTTGGTGTGCATAGCTTTTGTACTGTCATCAAAACCCTAGGATTATATGACTCTTTTAATGAATTCTGTATAAACTGTTAGTTCATAGTGTATGCAACATCGCAAAAATAGGTAGGAAGATCCTGTCAGCTGTTAAAAGACAAACAAAAAATCAGATAATGAACAGCATTCATTTAGATATGTTTACTTTTGCAAGGTTTGTTCTTATCATGCTGTCTCCTAAAGCAAACAATGATGACAGGAGCTTGGGAAGAGAGATTTGATATTACCCCTCACCAAATTTATAATCTGATAAGATTAATTTAGAGTTGGGGAAAGAAAAAGGGTAAACTGCTCTGAACGTTATCTTCAATTCCTGTCTTCTTGCAATGCTAACATACAAGTACCCTACTCACGTTTATGATGATGTTGGCTTGTAAGCGCTCTACATCTACCAAAATACAGGCTGACCACCAACTGCCTTGACCTCACAGCTGTGTAAGAGCCATAGAGTAAATAAAGCCTTCAACATTCTCTCTTGCTTATTGGGACTTGAGACTCCATCAGAATGTAAATTCTAAAAGAGTGAGGACCATCTCTAGGCCTATCATCATGCCTGTTATGCAACAACAAACAAAAATTTGTTGATTGAGTAAATAAACAAAAATCTATTCCGTGAGTTTGTTTTGAGTAAATAATTAAGTCTCCAGTTATCAATTCCCCAAGGCATGGAACTTAGCTTTTAAGTTCACCAAAACTGACATTATCTTCAAGGCACATTTATAGCTTTGAGCCAGTTATTTGACTTTTCAGTATAATTCATAAGCAATGTCTTGGTGACATCCTTATTCTAGAATAATTTGGCATAAATACTAACATTGTGCATTGTCACTAATTCCTGATAAGCTATCCACCTCTTCACTATTCTTTCTAAGACCATACCTGGTTTGCCAAGATTTCCCCTTGATCGAACAGAAATTATAGTCATGCACTTAAAACTGGGTGTTTGATCCCTTTGTGAAAAGAACTCAAAGAGTGTCTAGTATAGCAGCTTGCACATACGTTCATACTAAATATATATTTGTGTAATGAATAAACCTAAAAGTTATTTAAAACAGCTATTAACAATGATGTTTGTAATTATCTTCTGTAAGAATGATCATATTGATTTCTATCTAAAGATTCAATGCTAAAAAACAGAACTGAAGTCTCTCTGAGAAACTCTAGAGAAGACAGTATAGATTTTCTGTGAGTCTTGTTCTGTCAGCCAGGCTGGAGTGCAGTGATGTGATTTCAGCTACTGCAACCTCTGCCTTCCAGGTTCAAGTGATTCTCCAGCCTCAGCCTCCCAAGATGCTGTGATTACAGGCACCCCCACCATGGCTGGCTAAATTTTGCATTTTCAGTAGAGTCAGGGTTTCACCCTATTGGCTACCCTGGCCTCAAACTCCTGACCTCGGGTGATCCACCTGCTTTGGCCTCCCAAAGTGCTGGGATTACAGGCGTGAGCCACCTCACTCAGCCAACAGTACGGATTTTCAAAGCCATTCTTTATCCATTAATGGTGGGAAAGGATGAGCATTTTCTCTGCTTAATGCTTTATATATGTATCCATTTTCTATAATAAGCATATTATTTTAATACAAAAAATTTATAATTTACCCTATACATTTTTAAATCTTAGAAAGTATGAAGTTTATCCTTTATAAAAGAAAATTCAGAAAGCAAAATTGCAAACTTCTATCTAGTTCACACACTGGAACTCTGCTATCTACCTCATGTAGACTCTATAGTTTCCTCATGCAGAACATGCTGCTTCTTACTTCCTTGTTTCTCTCCATTCCTCTGCCTTCCAAGTAGCCTCATGAGATCTTTCTGCTTCTTCTACCTCAGTCCAGCTAAAGTATACACTCATAAATCCCTAGGTGGTCTTTACTATTGTGCTTTATTCATTTATTGGTCCCTTAATTAGCCTGTGAATTCTTTGAGGGCAAGGACAAGTTGACTGATCTTTGTATTTTTAGGGACCAGCACAGTGGTTGGCACATGGTGGCACTCCATCAGTAGCTAAGTTGAAGGAATTGAAATCACCATGAAGAACTCATTTTCTTTAACACAAAGCACTTGAGGGAAAAAAAGAATTACACTACAAATTTTAATATTACTTTTTTAAAATCACATGCTATCTTGACATAAAACATTCCCATGGCATCAATTTTCCCCACTAACTAGTCTGCCTTTGCCAAATGAAGTCCAGGGTAGGAAAAGCTGTCATGGCAACTGTCAGCTTCTGACTGGACATCCAGGAGATTCCCAGCATCAGCAGCTGCTGCTTCAGTCACAACCAGCATAGCCTCCTTCCTCAACGATGGCACGTTTCTTTTCTAGAGAAGCATATGTTAAACAAACAAACAACCACAAAAACCAATCCCCCAAACAAAGAAACCAAAACCAAAACCTTTAGCCATAAAAAATAAGCCCTGGAGTCCTGAACAAATTCAAACCAAGCTCTTCAAAGCCTGGAAATTAAATCTGCAGTAGAGGGTGAAGAGTGCGTAACAGGCTGGTCCTCTGAGAATTATCTCTCCCATAACTGTCTCCCTTTAGTTATTGTACTCCATTACCTGGTTGAGAAGGAAAACTACTCTCTCAGTTAATATCGAAACCAAAGCATGAACCAAATATTCGGGCACAAGAAACTCCTAGTAGTTCAGACATTCAGACTGGGAAATGTACTTGGAGGATGCATACACAGCTCATTCCCTCTGCCAGGCCCTCTGTTCTCACCACCACATTGGGAATAGCATGTATCAGGGTCTGAGGTTAGAAGGGTGGCATAGAGGTCTTTTTCTGGTCCAAGACTTACCAGGTTATTGCATAATCAACTTCTATATTGAGTCAAGGAACTTCAGGGTTGGACAGAATCCTTACATTTATTATTTTTTTCTTTTTTAACTTTATCCTTTCCCAAGATTCCCCAAATGTCAACACCTCATATAACTACAATGATCAATATCAGGAAATTAACATTGATAGACCACTTTAATCATCCATCTAGTCAAAATTGGTCAATTTCCCAATTTATGTCCTTATTCTCAAACAGAGACACACATGGGATTCAGTTGCCATGTCTCTTTAGTCTCTTAATTTGGATAGTTCCTCAACCTTTAATTGTCTTTCATAAGCTTGATAACTTTGAAGAGTACTGGCCAGTTATTTTGCAGCATACCCCTCATTTGGGGTTTGTCTGAAATTTTCTCAGTTTATTCATTTTTGGAAAATGATGTTACATCCTGGTCAGTGATTGTACCAGGAGGCACATGATGTTGCTGGGTCTCATTACTGGTACCATTAATGCTGATCATTTAAAGTGATTTCCCCCACTTTATAGTTATTATTTTTCCTTTCACAATTAAGTATATTGTGGGGAGAGACTTGTACATTATATATGGGTTACATACTTTTCATCATATGGTCACCCATTAATTTTAGTATCTACTGATAATTTTACTACTGTGATGTTTGCCAAATGGTGACATTCTATTTCCATCATTCTGTCTGTATTAACTGGAATACAATTATCAACAAAAAGAGCTTTCTCTTCCCACTATCAACAGGAATTACTGGGTTCTTATTTTATTCTATGGGAGATAGTGTATCACTGCCAATAATCTTTTCCTCGAAATTTTCTCATATTTGACCACCTGGAAACCTTTCACGTTGGATCCTGTGTTCTCTGACACGTCTCCATCATTTTAAAGCACTTCTTGAAGGAATTTTAATCTATCTTTAATCTCCCCCATCTCTAAGTCCCTTCATAGTGACCCTGGCATACAGTTGTTCAGTCTGTTTGACCAAATCCAGCATCAGAGAACCTTTACCTCCAGCACAGAGTTTTCCTTCTCCAGACAATTCTGATGGCCAAGTGTGTGTATGAGTCTTAGCTCTGTTTCCCCAGCATTCCTAGCTATGCAGTGTGTAACAGATTAAGAATAAGTGAATCCTGACCAAAATGTTAACCTTATTCATGGAGCTATAATGAAATAACTCATCCAGAACTGTAACCAGATGACCCAGACACAACCTTGGGTTTGATATTGCCAAAATGGAAGTCCATGCCTTTCCTTCCCTCTAAGCACCTCATCCACTTAGATAGCCTACGCTGAGCCTTTACCTTGGTTACTGCTGTTAACTCCTATCCAGTCCTTTTCCAGAAGTAAAGTGTGCATCTGCACCTGATGATGAAGCACCATCTCTTCCAGTCTTGCATTTGTTAGTCCTATTTCTGTCTGAGATTTATTCCACGTCCTCCAATATAGGTAGTTTCAAGTCCTTGTTCAAGGACCAATTGCACCAGCAATAGTGAGCTTATTTTTTAAAAATACATATTTTTGGGTTCTAATTACCAGACAAATCTGCAGCCTCAGTTTTTTCATACATAAGGATATTCTTTCTCCTTATACAGAATACAGATTTGTCAGGAAGATGAAGTGAAATGTATGTGAGGTGCTTAGCATTTTGTCTGACCCTATCGAAGTGGTGAACAACATCTGCTGCTGTTATAATTATCAGTATTACTATTACAACTATTATTGGCCAGGCAAGTATTACAGATACCATGTGTTCTGCTTCTCCCGAATGAGTAAAGAGCAACTGCCCAGAGGGGTGGCATTTCCCATCACCATTATATTTCATGTACAATAGGTGGCAGCAGAGGCTACATACATTGGCTCTGGTGGTCAAGAAAAGGATATCATGGAATGGAACTCAAGGGAAATTAGGTCCTGTATGACGAAGGCACATCCGTTATTGACATGTTTCCAATCCATGGAGAAAGGTCCTAGACTGGACACAAAAGGGTTAGCTTTCTACTCTAATATCTGCCATTTTTTAGGCTTTCTGGGCTTGCATCTGTTCATTTGTCAAATGAGTGCTTGATGTTAGATGATTTCCAGAATTGTTTCCATTTCTAAGACTTTATGCTTCTATTAACTGAGACTCTATAATTTTTCAGCATTCTGTGTGCAGATGATATTAACTTATCATTTCATGCTGGACTTCTTTCCTCCCAAGAGTTATATACCTCTGTGCTATGAGTTGATCACTAAAGAAGACTAAACACAGTGAAGAGAAAGCTGTTTTTACTTTCTGATGTATTTGCAGTTGTTCTATAATGGATGGCCAAATATTTGCTACATTTTCACTGCAACTTAACTCACATCCACTCCATTACCTAATATTCTTCTTTTATTATAGGCATGCCTTCTAAAAACAGTTGTTATTCATGACCACTCAAATTACAGCTAAAGTTTACAACTTTGATATCTATGATACCTGTAATGAACTTGTAAAACAGCAAATGACTCTTAGACTCCCATTTCCTTTCCTGCCCACTCCAGTTCATCTGAAATAGACTGAAATACCTGTTGCTCTCATCATACTGTCATTCTACTAGGCTTCCTTCTGCAATACAAATATGTACCTTTTAAAGAGCAGCCACCACCACCACTGAACTTTGTTTAAAGTTTATCAGGTACTATTCTAAATGCTGTACCTACAGCATCTCATTAAATTCTCACAGTTATCCTATGAAATGATGAGACACAAAAGTACTTCATAGTTATTATTAGCCAATTTCTCTCACCTTTTCTTCCAAGCCATTCTTTCTATGCCCATTCCAAAGTTATTTACCAGATTGTAGCCCAAGCCTGTAACATATTTTCCATTCTCTCCATCAAACTTACACAAAACTTACTTCCCAAAGTCTCATGCTTCAGTATATTTTGCCTGTGTTTCTCACTTTACTTAAAATGGTACAGTTTCTCATGTTTTTGCTTTTGTATTAGTTTAATAATATTAGTTTTATATTCAGTATCCTTTATTTTTCTATTATTATATTGTTTTATGCTATTTGCTTTTGAAACCTGAGATGACAAATATTTAATTCTAGTAAGAATCCCTGACTTTGCTATAGAATTAAAAATTGTTTTTAGATTACATGTATGCTCATTATGGAAACCTTAGACAAGACAGAAAACAAAGAGTAAAATATAAATGCCAGTATTTAGGTAACAACAATTAATATTTGGGCACAGAATTGTCATTTGCATGATTAAGATGATACAGTATAAAAATATTTTGGGTAATAATAGTTAGGTAGAAATAACAAATCTTTTCTTTGCTTTATTTGCCAAGATGTAATATAGCCCTAATAACAATTGTGTATATGAGCTTTTTGAAAAATAACAATTCTATTAACCATACTTTTCCACCTATTATACATACTATCATACTCTACTTTCAACAAGTCCAGAAAAATCCATTTAACAGGAATGAAATTATTCTTATTTTGAAGCTCTAAATAGTTAAGTGGCAACTTTAAAACATTTATCATTTAAGGAAAAACAAGCACTTGCCTTCATCTCCATCATCCCCAAATGGGTAGAAGAGAGCAACAGCTAAATTGATGAACACAGCCAGGTTGAAGGAAATGCTCCCCCAGAGAGAGATATGCCTTGAGAACCAGAACAGTGCAGGGTTATCTAGGAAGCGAGAGGCGTAAAGGAACAGAACACGAAAATAAATTTTGGTTTCAACACATGAGACTTGCCAAAATAATATTTTACTAAACGCACTATTTTTGTAAACTCTTATAAAAACCTATTTAAATAAATATTTGACTTGAGTAAGTTTGTTAAAAACAATCAGAACCACAAAGGAATCTTCTATTTGATTCCTTCTTTCATACTTTAGCCAGTTTAGACCTGAACTACTGCAGAAGGGTGAGTAATTTTGCAATTGCTAAAGGTGGTCAGAAAAAGTGATTCTGTAAAAATTCTGTCTATCCACAGAGCAGATTGCGGGAAGGCATTTTAACAGTAGCCTGGGGTCCCTTTTAATGAAATGATATACTTCCTTATATAATTTGGTAATATTGACAAATTGGTCCCACTCCCATGTCTTAAAGTCAAATAAAAAAACTCCAAACCCATAGCACAGATATATTTCTAATGAAAATTCCTATGACACAGTCACAGTTACCTGAAACTATGAAACCTATTCAAGTGTCATAGTATTCCTGACTGGAAACTAGTAATTTATAGTATTATCTACATTTTAAACCTTAAATATTCCTAAGAACTTGTTGGGCTTGAAACAGCAGAAGAAAATGAGCACTATAATAAAAACTGCTAATAAGTGTAACAGGCTTTGCTGAATGTATTCAGCAAACGACTGTGTGTCTGTCATCAGAAATGAAGTAATAATACAATCTAATACAGTTTACATGAACCAAAAATCAGTTCTTTCCACCTCTGTTAAGTAACTGAATAGATCTGTAATCCATGTAAGTTTGAATGACAGCCAAATTTATTAGCCTGCACTGGGCACTCACATGGCTCCTATAGTCTTGTCCATTCTCTAACTTTTAAAAACTTAACACCAGGATTTAAAAAATTGAAGCCAAAGGCACATCAATTTTCAAATGGAAATGATAAAATTTGTAGATAGAGCCTGTGAATTTCAACCCAGTGCCTACTGCCTACTTACAAACTGTATTTCTCTTCAGCACATCTTGTTTCCCTTCCCTTGGAAGGGAACATTCCAATGCTGAAATATACTATGATTAGCTCTGACATTTAATTGACTAATGTATCCTAAACTACAAACATCTGCATCTCCAACATTCCTGAATTAGGAGTCCTCGTTTTTAAAAGTAGACTATTAGACAAAATTAGAAGATGTTGATGCATGCATTTGTAACAACAAATCTTCACTATTAAATCCACCAAATGAATTAGATTCTGCCTATAACCTCATAATTAGCTGCTTCCAAATGTTAAAGTAAAATGTGCACTGAAAATTATTTTAAGATTTAATTTTTGGTAAATGACAAAACAATTTTTTTTAAAAGCACAGACCCGCCCCCACCACCAAAACACTAGTTAATTATTCAATTTATTGTCAAAGAGAAAATACATGTTTTTTAAATGCTCCAAATAAAATAGTATCTTCATATGTATTTTGGACACCCAAATTTTTCACTGAATTCCATAAGGCTCTACATGGCAAAATGCTAAGGGAGAGTAATTTTAATTAAAAAAAAAAAACCTGCTTTAAATGCCTAAAAATGCATGCCATACCCCTATAGATGATATTTCTCAAGCACCACTCAAATTCATAAATCAAACCCATTATAGTTCCTGAAAACTAGCATAATGAAATATTATTGAATAGCAGTATTAAGAACATATCCTGTTTGTCTAGAAAACTCCAAGGGACTAAAAAAGACCCACTCAAAAATTTCCCCCATTGAACTTTATGAAAAACTCATGGGATCTCTTATCTTGGAAAATAAACTAAAGTTTATTTAAAATTTCTAAAATTTTAAAATGCAGTGTTTCCTAATACACTTGGAACCTAATAGATAAGTCATGGGAACAGTACTAAGCTGATTTTTAACTGTAATATTATAACATTGCTCTATTTAAACAAAAGTGTCATGAAAATGTATAGCTTGTTTGATTTGGGGAGGTAAAGATACATTCAAAGAAAGAATTACACTCAGTAAAACATGAAACAATCCCCTCAATCGCAGGACAATAGAGGAATAGTGCACCAGAGACAATGTCTCTCAATCCTATTCACTGATAGGCCAGTCAGGGCCCATTCACGGACTTCAAACCTGCAGCTGTTCAACATTTGAAACGTACAGTTGCAACCCTGTGTTTCATAATATTTATTAAAAAATAGGATCATCACGAAGAGATGATGTAATTAATTAGGGTTCTCTGTTTTCATTAAGCTGCAGGTGGCTCGGCTCCAGTGGTAGACTAAGCGGACACCTTAAGCCTGCAAGTGACTTCAGTAACATCAGACCGGCAAGAAATTAACAAAACAATTTAAACAAACTGTATCATGTGTCCCAAAGTTTCAAATTATCGACCACTATGCATAAAACTAACCATTTCAGTTTATTGTACTTACTCCTTATTTTCTTCTGCCACTTCATTTCATTGTAGAGATCTTCTGTTTGCTGAAAAAAGTCATTGACTTTACTTCCTTGTTCATCCCTCTCAGTTGTATTGAACACACGGCACTTGGATTCTCGAGTGAGGTATTCACATATATTGGGTACAGGAAAAACGATTTGTTCCATTGTCCTATCATGCCGAACAATCTGAAAACATTAATTTATATTGTTTTTAGACATTTGGTCACCTAAGCCTTAGACTTATTTTTGTTTTTTCGTTTCATTTGTTTTGTTTTGTTTTGTTTTGTTTTGTTTTGTTTTGAGACAGTCTCAATCTGTTGCCCAGGCTGTAGTACAGTGGCACGATCTCATTTCACTGCAACCTCTGCCTCTGGGGTTCTTCTCCTGCCTCAGCCTCCCAAGTAGCTGGTACTACAGGTGCATACCACCACACCCAGCTAATTTTTTTATTTTTAGTAGACATGGGGTTTCACCGTGTTGGCCAAGCTGGTCTCAAACTCAGGTGATCCACCTGCCTTGACCTCCCAAAGTGTTGGGATTACACGCATAAGCCACTGTGCCAGCCTTGTTTTTGGTTTTAACATGAATTTACTGATGATGTTTTATGAATTCAGTTGTGAAAAAATGTGCCAACTAGAAATGTCTAAAAGAATCCTTTTTTACTGTACTGTTTTGCATTTTTCTCTTTAAATAAGAGAAATTAATTGACTAATATATCATAAACACTACACTTTGCTTTAAATAACAAAAACTAAAACCTTTTATTCTTTCTGAGTTAGCATTACATTTCTGTCACCCATTTATATTTTCATGTAGTACATCCTAAAACTAAGACAGTCTTAATTAGAAAGTGATTGGTTGGGTAGCCTTAAATACAGCGCTTACATTATTTGTATTTTGTTCTTAGCCTCCTTGTCCTAAAAGGGGCTGTTGGATAACAAGTGATATAGTCAACATTATGTGGTCTGAACTCTATAGAGAGAAGTGCTTTTTATCATTAAAATGTTCTCTTATTCATGGAAAAACATATTTTTTAGGTACAATATCCATGTAAACATATACCCATATTTAAATACTCATCATTTTGAGCCTCCCTTATTTGTTATGGTTTATGTAGCCTAAATTTCAAGGTTCATATTTATGTACAGTGCCCAGTTCTCAGGAATGAATAAGGATTGGCTTAACTCAAAAGAGTAATTCTCTTTCCCTTTGCTATTGACTAGTGTGGTGGTGGTCACAGGCCATACTTCTGGAAAATGAGGCATAAAGAGAAATCTCCTAAAAGTGCTTCCAGGAAAGATTTTGCTTCTTGGTAAAAGCAGAGAGCCACAAGAGACAAAGAAAACAACAATAACCAAATATATAAAAATAAAAGTTTTTTTGGTTTGTCTGTACCCTTTTTCTTCTTGCTTAGAACTAAAGGGTTTAAGGGCAGGATGACTAGAACTCTAGCAGCCATTTTGCAACCATGAGGTGAGAGAGTATCAGCATGATAAGAAACCTAGTATAAAGATGTGAAGGGTCTGCATGTTTTAAGATATCACTGAATCAATTATAGAACTACTGGTACTCCAACTTCCCATAAAGTAATATTTTACTGTTTAAACAATTGTCAGTGTGGTATTCTATTAAACTTGTAACTGAAGGTATCCTAAATGATATGTGATATATTCAATTACGTACTAGAATACCGTCATAGAGCAAACAACATGATATTTAGTCAGGGTAAATAAAAATTCCTGCATATAGGTTACAAAAATCAATTGTACAAAATAATTTGACACATTTGGTATGACAGGCAACCATATGTGGAAAAAAAAAGGTTTACTTGATCCAACAGTGTCAAATATTTTTTTAAAAAATTTCAGGTGCATCAAAGAAATCATGTCTAGATTAGTATAAGCCATGCTTTTCAGTCCCTTTATGAAATCTTATGTTTGATTATGGTTGTCACATTTTACAAACAGCATAAACAAACTGGAGGGATTGGTGAAGGAAATGGAGGTGTATTAATCGCAAAAAGTCAAAGAAGGGTAATTTTTCAATACATTTATTCAACAAATGCTTATTCAATCTTTAGGTGATGCATGTTGGGGAAAAAAACATGAACCCCAATGAGTAAAAGCTTGTATTTAAGTAATCATGATGGCTCTTCAGATGTTAAAGTCAAGCTATCATGTTGAGGGGAGAAAAATGTTCCAAATGTAAGACATAGGCATGGGCAAAGACTTCATGACTAAAACACCAAAAGCAATGTCAACAAAAGCCAAAACTGACAAATGGGATCTAATTAAACTTAAGAGCTTCTGCACAGCAAAACAAACTATCATTAGAGTGAACAGGCAATCTATAGAATGGGAGAAAAATTTTGCAATCTCTCTATCTGACAAAGGGCTAATATCCAGAATCTACAAAAAACTTAAACAAATTTACAGGAATAAAACAACCCTATCAAAAAGTGGGCAAAGGACATGAACAGACACTTCTCAATAGGAGACATTTATGCAGCCAACAATAATATGAAAAAAAGCTCATCATCACTGCTCATTAAAGAAATGCAAATCAAAACCACATTGAGATACCATCTCATGCCAGTTAGAACGGTGATCATTAAAAAGGAGACAACAGATACTAGAGAAGATGTGGAGAAATAGGAACACTTTTACAATGTTGGTGGTAGTTTAATTAGTTCAATCATTGTGGAAGACAATGTGGCGATTCCTCAAGGATCTAAAAATAGAAATACCATTTGACCCAGCAATCCCATTACTGGGTATATACCCAAAGGAGTATAAATCATTATATTATAAAGACACATGCACACATATGTCTATTATGGCACTTTTTACAATAGCAAAGACTTGGAACCAACCGAAATGCTCATCAATGATAGACTGGAGAAAGAAAATGTGGCAAAATACATGGAATACTATGCAGTCATAAAAAGGGATGAGTTCATGTCCTTTGCGGGGACATAGATAAATCTGGAAACCAACATTCTCAGCAAACTGACACAGAAACAGAAAACCAAACACCACATGTTGGTGGATGTTGAACAATGAGTACACATGGACACAGAAAGGGGAACATCACACCCCAGGGCCTGTCATGGAGTGAGGGGCTAGGAGAGGAATAGCATTAGGAGAAATACCTAACGTAGATGATGAGGTGATGGATGCAGCAAACCACCATGGCACAAGTATACCTATGAAACAAACCTGCACATTCTGCACCTGTACCCCAGAACTCAAAGTATAAATTTTAAGAAAAAGTTCTGAATGTAAACATTAAAATGGGCTCATGCCAACTTTATTTTTTTTTTAAGTTTGTAATTATTAGAGTTGTTCAAAATCAAATCAGTTTCCTCCCGATGTAGTGAGAGCTCTATCACAGGAAGAATTTAAAGCAGAAGCAGATCATTACATGGCAATTCCTTTTTAAATGGGTGATTAGACAGAAGGCCCCTCCTGTTTCCCAGAGTTTTAAGTCTATAACTTGCAGGCGAACTATTATTCTCAATAACATTAATTCTTGTGGTTATGTTTGAGACATAGGGTTCAGTTTTGTCTGATAACCAAGACCAGTCCCTGCGCCAAGCAAAGGAGAAGTGACATATATGAAGCTAACAATATTCCAATGTGATAAAATTAAACTAACAGCATAACCAAACTTCTGTGGAAGCATACACAGTGAGATGAAATTAACAAAGGCCTGGAGAAGGGAGGGAGGCTTCTCTGAGTAGGTCATGTGAGCTGGCTTCCGATGAACATGAGAACTGATCAATAAGAACTTACATCATTAGCCTGGACCACTCCTTTGAAACCTGGACTTGTATACCCAACTTCATGGATGACTCAAAGTTGCCTCGAATTCAATCTATCCATTAATGAACAAATAATATTCTTCTACCTTTTAGCTGCCAAACTTCACTCTCTCATAGCATTCCCATATATAGCACCAACTTCTGCTCATTTATTCAAACCAGTAGCCCAGAGGACATCCTTTTCCACATGATTTTCCTAGTATGTGCAATTCAACTTCGACTTCAAGCCCAGTCAGTATGTATATGTATATAAGTGTGTGTATTTATATAACACCTATCTATCTATATATAACTATATAGAGATGTGTATGTATATGTGTATCTGTAACTATGTATCTTTATGTATTTTCCAGTCTAGCCATCTTTGATATCATCTCTCACATTTGCTATTATAATATCTTCCTATCTGATCTATGTATGTTTTCTATCCCACTCTCTTTTCTAGTCCTGTCTCCAAAGAGCAAACAGATTGATCTTTTAAAAATAGTCATCTCCTTCTTCTGTTCTTCAATACCTTCCCTTTACTTATTTTCTTCTTTCTGAAATCCCCTTCCTGAAGGAGAAACTTGTACTCAATCTTTAATACATTTTAAAAGGTAACCTTCTCTGTGAAATCTATCCTGAAATCACTCAGGCACCACTAATTATTATTTTCTCTACATTTCCTTGGCCCTGTGTTTATATACTTATTACACAGAATTATCTTCTATATGTGTGAATTGGTAGAGAGTAAGTGCTCGGTAAACATTTACTGAATGTGTGCATTTATAGCTAAATCTCTCCTCACTGCTAGAGTCAATAAAACAACATCAAGCAACAGCTCCCATCTCTCGCAGACATTAATCAAACTTCTTTCCATGACTTGATCACTCTATCTGCTATTCCCTGGTCTCTTCTGATCTCCTAGCTCTGTACTTTGACTTCTGGGATATTCCTTAAGACCTTCATGGTTTGATGACCTATTCCTATTTGTATAGAAATGTTTTTGCTGCTGGTCCAGCTCATGGGTTTCATTAAGTCAAGTCCAACACCAAAACTGTGGTACTATTAATCTTTACAAATGTGAGCAAGGTATCCATTTCTGTGACACAAAGTGATAATGCTCATTATTCTAAAGGTTTGGCAGCAGTAAACAATACAGTGTAGGGGTTATATATCCTGAGAGTGAATATAGTGATGCCCATCATGTACTCTACCTAAAAGTAAAAAATATCTGCCAAAATGAATGAATGTATAAATGTAACTTACAGGAGTGACAAGCGTCAACTACTCTGCTCATTTCTGCCTGATGAGCTCAGCCAACCAGTGTCAAAATGATACCATAGCTAGTAAATGACTGCCAGATGGGTCTCAGAACACAAAATGATAAGTCCATTTTGACCCATACCTCCTGAACTGCCACCAACCATTAAATAATGTCCCATTTATGAGGGTGGAGGGAGGTCAATTTCTGCATACTGAAAATGGAAACCATTAAACCTTTCCAAGCTTATGCGATCAATATGAAAACTTTATTAGTTTCTTTCATGTTTTCTCCACTTGTGAATACTTGGAGGCCTCTATTTTAATAAGCCTTCTACAATTTTTTTAAAAAGAAACATTTTTCTGAATGATGGCTTCTATTATAATAATCCCATCTCTCAAACACTATTACTCTGCAATGATTGATTGCTTCTATGGTTAAAAAAAAATCTATTAATTGCAAAAGAAATTTTACATATGGTTTTAGTAAAAAAGAGACAATTTTGAAAGATGTACACCTTAGTTTCCTATAAATCACTCCTCACTCATCCTTTTACTATGTATTTTTTAGTTTAAACCACTCAATTCTGCTTCATTGCTCTAGAAAAAAAATGAAAATAGTCTAAAATAGAAAGTAAGCATGTCTTTTCACAGTTGGTACCTTTCAATAAATAATAGATGGTTACCTCAATCTGTGCAGTGTGGTTGGCATAATACTTTAAGGCTTCATCTCCTTCATCTGGATCTGATCCTGGTTTGAGCATCTGTTGCAATAGTTTATTGTGGCGGGCCAACTAGAGGGGGAAAAGATAAAGGTTTTAGATCTTCTTTCTCCCTTTCCTGGGGTCAAACTTTGAAATAACTTTGTCTCCTTATACGCATAACTTCACAGTCCTAGAGTTAAGGAAGATTAGTTATACTTCAGGAAAGCATGTCTGTATTTGAAAGGCACGGATAATGAAATCACAATGATCCACCGTTACTATTTGTTTAAATTTGTCTTCAATAAATGTACGATTGTATCAGGAAGAAGAAATGTTCACAGTGATATATAATTAATACTTCCTATAGTAAATTTAAACTACATGCACATAAAAACAAACTTATCAACAGTGCAATAAATCAGTGAGTAGTGGGAACAATATAAATTTGTGTTTTTCCTATACACATGTAAATAGGTATTTGTATTTCAGAAGAGTTTCTCTTATACCATGTAATCTAAGCTCTACATCAGTAGTTGGTATAAAATCCTATGTTTCTGCGCGTTTGTAAGCCAAAATTAGTGCTTTCTGGGTATAGATCTTGATTTTATTGTCATTGAAATTGGGCATTAAAAATGCAAGCATTTCACCATAAATTATTTTAAACTGCTGGTGGTAGAAGTAATCTTTCTCTCCCACTTGAGTGTCTACAGCATTTGCTGGCTAGTTCTCTCACTTTGTAGATTAGTAATACATGTTGCCTTCAGATGTCTCTTTTATGGTTGTCTTCAGCAATTCCTGAAACCTTGCAATGTCTTTCACCTATCAAATATTCTATGAATGCCTAAATTCCCTGAGGGCTTCTACTAACAAAGACTCTCCCATAGAACTCTTTCACTCCTAACATAGTGCCTGCCTCTGATTCCATGCCAGGCACTAATTCTAAGCACTTCAAGTACATGATCTTATTTGAGCCTACTAGGAAATCCAGTGGTAAGAACTCTTATTATTTCATTGACAGATGAGGAAATTGAAGCACAGAGAGTGTAAGAAACTTGTTTGTGATAACATAGCTAGAAAATGGTAGAGCCAGTATTTTATTAACATTATAGAGCAATAAGCTTTCCTATTATTCACAGATCTTAAATTGTGATTATAATCATGAAGATGAATTTTAAATAATAATGCAGAACCTATAAAACCAAATGAATATTATCCTTGTAAGTGATAATTTGGTAAGTTAAATACTCATTTCATTATGTTGTTCTATAGCAAATAATTTTGAAAACTATTATTTAAGAACTGGTTTTCTGGGTCATTTATCAATCACTCAAGAAAACCATTTCCTATTTTGTATTTATGCTTTTGTTCAACTAAATTTGAATTATACACATTTTTATTACAAACCATAGTCATGACACTTGTTGTGACTTATAGGAGTTTCTAAAAATCTCAATAAGTTTGAAAGGAGAAAATTATTGTAATCATTTAAGTACATTAGCAGGTTTTAGCATGTTTCTTGAAGGCAAAACTGGCATGATTTGTTTACTGATTGGATCTGGGGCATGAAAGAAAGAGAATTAAGGATGATTCCAAAGTTACTGACCTGAGCAACTAATAATTTTGAAATGTCATTTACTAAGAAAAAATATAGTTGGAGTACATTTAGCAGGATAAAATCAGGAGTTTGGTTTTGGACATGTGAAGCTTTTGACGAGGAGCAGGCTGTTGGATTTGTTTGTCAGGAGTTCTGGGCAGAGGTCAGGGCTGGAGCTGTGAATGGAGGGGTCGACAGTATATGGCTGATATTTTAAGTCATGAGCCTTACTGAGATCATCTAAAAGTGAGCTTAGACAGCAAACAGAGCCCCACGGAACTCCAATATAGGTTAGGAAGAGAAAAGACATCAGCAAATTAGACTGAGAAAGTTGGCTAAGCAAGGTTGGAACAAAACCCCAGGCAGCCAGGTGTCTTGCAGCCAAATGAAGAAATAATTTCAAGAGGAAGTGAGTGATTATCTGCGTCAAATGTGACGGGTAAGTCCAATCAAATGAGGACAGGCAAATGTCATTCGGTTTAGCAACTCAGAAATCACTGACAAGTTTCAAAGCAGTAGTTTTAGGAAGTGGTAGATACCTACGCTTAATTGTAGTGAGTTTTAAAACAAATAGGAGGCGAGAAGGTATAAACAAGGAATGTGAGTAGAGGCAACTATTGAGGACTGCAGGGAGGACTGTAAGGGAGAGCCAAGAAATAGGATGGTAGCTAGACAAAAGGGCAGGGTTAAAGTGGATTTTTAAAATATGGAAAATAGAACATCATGTTTGTTTGATTTTGAAAGGCAATATTTGCTAGAGCAACATCTTGACCAGGTGAGAGTGGAATGATCTAGAACATTTACAGAGGGGTTGCCTTAGGAATAAATTCACCATTAGAGACAGCAGGGAATATGGGCACAGATTCAGGCGGTTGGGTGGTTGTGATGATAGGAACACTGAGAAGTGCTTTTCTGGTTACTTTTTTTCTCAGTGAAGTAGGAAGCTGACAATGAGGACGAGAGAGGAGGTGTTGGATAACTGATGAAAAGTAGCTATAAAATAGCTAGGGAAAGTACATGGACTTGAGAAATGTAGTAGTACTGCCAGGAAGCCTTAAGGGTCTCCTTTATGTATGTTCAAAGGGAGGCCAGGAAGCATATTTGTGTGTTTTTCTCCAGCAATATTCAGCTATCCGGGTATAGGCACGGGGTAGGAAGAGAGCTGTAAATAATAAGATCTGTAATTTCATTGGGTGAGGTCAAGAACACACAAAAGAGAGACACTTAAATACTGAAACACCTTAAATCTTACATAACTGATAGCCTCCCAAGGTGAAATAGTAATTTGAACAATTTCTCATAAGTTAATTTATTAAAAAGGTTTTACTTCTTTATATCACTTTAGAGGGTCAAAAATTGCTACAATTATTTTAAGAAACCAATAATGTTATTAATGTGTTATGTAATATTTAATTAATAGTGGACAAACCTATACAAATCATTTTCAGTTAGTATATACTGCTTAACAGAAACATTTGTGGGCCTCTCTCTCTCCTGTTGACTTAATGACATGAAACTGCATTTACCTTGTTTTGATGCAGAGAAGAGACATTCTAAAAGACAATCAAAAAAAAACAAAAAAAAAAAAGAAAAGAAAAAAACTCACCTAGGCCTCCCTTTACATGTTCAAAGTATTAGAATTATATTTTCATTCATGATTAGATAAGTCATATATAAATATCTTTGAAAATGTGAAATATATAATTTTAAAAGAGCAATACAAACAAAATAGTAACAACTGCACTGTTTTTCTCTACCTGGGAATTTTTCATATTCCTTTTAATAGAGGGTCTTGACTAACAAGGCTTATTTGCTCCTCCCTGTTCTGTGTTCTGATAGCCCTGCACATATCTATACTACGAAATTTCTCACATTGTATCTGAGTAACTATTACTTCTCTCCAGTGGTCTGTGACATCCTCAAGTAAAGGTCCTGGTCTTACTCATCTCTTTGTTCTCAGCACCAAAAACAGAACTTGGTACATAAAATAGACTCAATAAGTATTTGTTGAAATCAATGAAGAAATGGGTTAATAACATATATTCATGCATTTAAGTGGACAACTCTTAAGCCTCAATGAATTATCTCTGTTTCATCATCTGTAGAGAAGAGGAGCAAAAAAATTTGATTAGAAAACAGATGATGGTACAAATTACAGTGTTTGTAGAAAAAAAATTTAATATTTTTTCTTGTTTGATAGTTATTTATGCAGTCATATGTATTCTGATAGATTGCAAGCTATTTGGAAGAAGGAAATAGCCATTTTTAGTGTCATCCTTTATTATCCATTTCACATTCATCTTCTTATCACTAGGATTTTAATGTTCATTTCAGTTTGGGTCCAAGTAGGGACGAGTAAAAAAAAAATCAAGAAACTACACTTTGATGACATTCACTAATAATTATTTCTTAGTACTTTTCATCTGTGTTTTTTTTTAAATGAGTTTCACTTTTACTGGGTACTCAATGTTGAATGGATCCCTGTATGATAAAGCAAGGATAGCATTCCTATTATAAAAACAAAATGCAAAAGAATTAAGAAATATCTCGATGATTGTGAAATGCATAAAAATGACTGATATCAATACAGAGCTTTCCTAGTCCAAATTCAGTTTAATAAAAGCACAATACAATGTCTCAGAGATCAATTAACATATGCTCAATAGTTTTTAAAGGATTTAGTCCCCTATAAATGCAATCTGATTTAAAATGTTCTGTACAGTGAATGCACTGCCAAAGACACTCAGTTGTCTTAGTGATGGACTCTTTAGCCACATTTGCCTACTCCACACTTTTACATGACATGTAGTCTTTTATATGACTTTTTTTAAAAAAAGAAAGCCCAACATCCAAAGCAGCAATTGCACTATTTACTACTATGTGCTTTGGAAACCAAAGGTAGAAATACCTGGTAAGTTTCTGGAGAAGTATGGCCCATCTGTGGAGAGTTGTAACAGTAAGAAATCTAATTTAGATACTAATTAAAAACTGAAAAACTGCTAATGAGGACATTCAAGGGCAGCTGTCTTAGTGTCTTAGGATATCCAACTTTACTATTGACAAAGATACTCCCAACAGAACTCGAAATTATCTGATGTCACTATACAAACATGATCCAGAAAACCAACCAACAATCAATATGAATGATAATGAGAGTCTAAACCTGGGCAACTGCATTAAATGTTAAAAGGGGAAATGTCATGGGTAGGAAATCTCTGGGTCTTAGAAATACTTGTATTCCACAACAATCTTTATGAGCCCAAATAGTAGCAATTGTTTTACATATGGTGTGGAAATGATGCCTACCCAGTTAGTATCCAGTTTCAAAAGAATTTTAGCAACAAGGAACATTTATTAGGTCATTATTATAAATAGAAAAACCAGGCCTGAGATAATTTGTTACATATCATAATATTAAAGTTTTATAACAATGCAATGAATACATGGGTAGTTATAGTGCATGCATATAGATTTGTGAGGCGAGGATCCAAAGCATTGGTAGATAGTCATCTTTAAAAAAGAGTAAAGACATTCCGCAGAGGGAAAGATTACCAAGAGATTCTTTCATATGTGTTGAAGACAAAAGGAAAATCACATAATTATCAATCATGACATACTTGTAATTTAAATACAGATGCATCACTAAATAGAAATAAAAGCATATATATCTATGTATTCATAAAATATAGACAGACACATAAGTGCAAACCTTACACGTAAACATACACAACCTGCATCAGGATCTTTGAGCAACATCATATATTTTTTGAATACAAGATTTGGGAATAAAGATGATAGGCTTGGGCTTCCCATTTTTAGTGGTATCCTTTATTATCCATTTCACATTTGTCTCTTATCACTAGGATTTTAATATTCATTTCAGTTTGGGTCCAAGTAAGGATGGAGTAAAAAAAAAATCAAGAAACTATATTTCAATGATATTCAATAATAATTATTACTTAGTACTTTTCATCTGTATTTTTTTAATGTGAGGTCAACTTTTATTAATTGGTAAAACTGTGATATAGCAATTGGCCTTCCCAAGATGACAAACACTACTCCTATTTGAAGCAGAGAAAAATCAGCAAAAGGGGGCAAAAACTAAGGTTTTACCTATGCTAATGTGCAAAATATGGAAGCATTCTGTTTTCAAAACATCTATATTTTTCTCTGATTCTGTGACCCTGTAATGTGCAAAGCACAGTTTTAGCTACAGTAGTAGGATGATAGAGATGAACAAGATTTATTTTCTTCTTTCAAGCAATCTACTTTCTGGTCAGAGGAATTAAAACAATGATAGACACGTAATTAACACGAGGAAAGTGAGGGCAGAATTATAAGGAATCACATGCGATTTGTTGGCACTAGGAAAGGAACCATGAAAGAAGCGCATCTGATAAAGGTTTTGAAGAATGAATAAAATGTCCAGGTAGAAAGGAGGAAGAAAGGATGGCATGAGGAATTGATTCTGCATAGAGAGAGGGATCCCATGAGCCCAGTCACGGAGGATGGGCAATAAAAAAGAGAACTAGAAGGGAATTTGGAGCCACCTTAAATGCCTGTATGAGAAGTTCACAAACAGAATACTGTGGTGGGTTGAATTGTGTCCAAATCAAACCAAAAAGATATACATATTCAAATCTTATTCCCTGGTACCTATGAATGTGACCTTGTTCAGAAACAGGAGTTTGCAGATGTGATGAAGTTAAATGAGGTCACATTGGATTAGGGTGGGCCTTAATCCTATGACTAGAGTCCTTACAAGAAGAGGGAAATACAGGCACAGTCAGATACACAAGGAGAATGCCACATAATAACATAGGAGAGATTGGAGTGATATAAGCCAGCACATGCCAAAAACTGCTGGCAAACACCAGAAACTGAAAAGAGGCAAGGAAGGATCCTCCTTGAGGACCTTCAGAGAGAGCATGGCCCTGCTAACACCTTGACTTAGGACTTTCAGCCTCTGGAACCATGAGACAAGAAATGTCTGTCATTGCGAGTTTCCAAGTTGTGGACATTTGTTATGGCAGCCCTAGGAATTTGCTACAAACCACCAAGGAATTTTTCTCTTAATTGTGGCAAGATTTCCTTTCTATTAAAAAAGGAATTTGGGGACAAGACAGGATCCATTTGGGTGTGGTGCCGTCTGTCCAGAGCTCCTTGCAGTACTGTGAGGTCCTTCATAAAGAACACAGACCAAAAGAGAAAATAAGTGGTCTTCCCGAATATTGATGCCGGAATTACTACTCTGTTAGTAGTAGGGTCAGAGTCATGTGAGAAAGAAGAAAAGGCTTTCCCATATGAGACTCAACTGTGTGGTCTCAGCCAGAAAATATTCACTGTGGCAGGTGAATATTTGGTACTTAGACCACTTTAGAAGAAGATCAGTTTCAGGAATTCCTAGCAGAGAGGAGCACATTCTCTCCACTTTAGTCAGCAGAATTGAGGCAGCCGGAAACCACCAGGAATATCCAGCATAAGACTGAAGCTAAACAATCTAGAAGACACATGAAGGGCTGTACGCACTCTTTTCTCAAGAAGGAAATAGTAGCTTCTGGAGGGGTTGAGAATCTTAGAGTAGAGGGGGAAGGGAAAGTCAGGAAAGAAAATGGGGAAGGGTATGAGATGGGCTATGGGAAGCAGATGAAAGTCCTCATGCCCCACCAAACAGTACAATGGAATGGATTAGTTAGAAAAGGTAACAAATTTGTCTCTCTTGGAAAGTTAATTCTTATCCTTCTTTCTTTCTTAGCATCCTTGTTCCCTAGTCAAACAGAGTTGTCCATATTGTCTTGAGCAGATTTTGGTATATAACTGGAATGGAAAGAGAAAGAAGCAATGTTTATGTTTCCGAACTTTCAAAATACCTTTTTGAGAATCTAAAGAGAAAGACTTGAAAGCACAGCGAGGAGGAAAACATGGCAGTGCACAGAAAGGAGAATAGGGGAGATCATCCCAAATCCATACAAACCTGGGGAAGAAACAGCACCAACTCTTGAATAACTTGCGAGACAGCTCTGGAGGATTCATGGACCACCAGACCAAAAGACCACAGACCTAAAGGAAATCATGAGATCTCAAGACAGCTTTCCCACATATCACACACACAAACACCCACCCCCCGCCGCCACACACACACACACACACACACACACACACACACACACACACACACAGTAGGAAAGTAAGGAACTGATTCCTTTCCTCCCTAGCAGTACTGAAGGAGGAACCCTGGAATGCCGCCAGCATCATTCTACACTGTAGAACCTTTATCCAAGGAGTTTAAAAAATATTGTAAGTTATATTTGTCTAATACCTTTTTAAAATCCACTACGGTTCTTAGATACCAGTTTATTATTTCTTTTATAATGGTAGCCAAACTAAGACAAAGATAGGTGCAAAATAACAAGAAATTTGCCAGAATTAAAAAATAAAACAAACATCTCCTAATTTCAAATGATCTAGACTCCTACTTATTAGGGCCTATCTTAAACTATAGTAAAATTGATAAAAGACCTTAGTGATTATAATAAATAAATGATTCATGAGAGCTCAACCCTTGAAGCAGTGCAAAGCAGGAGAGAAAAAAAGGAAGAAAATGGCCCACAAAATATTCACTTTAAAATGATTTAGGGCAGTTTTCAGTAAGTGTGCTCTCTTTGTTCCATGATTTTATCATCAAGCATTACAAAGTGCTGTGATGATTGATGAAGTTAGCTTTCCTACAGATTGCTAACACTCATCCTAATAGAATGGTTCTCAAAATGGGGTTCCTGGACAGCTATGTAGCATCACCTAGAAGCATATTAGAAATGCAAATTTTCTGGCAGCACCTCAAGCCTTCCAAATCAGAAACTATGAAGGAAGACACCCCTCTCCCACTGTACCCCACAATCTATTTTAACAAGCCCTCCAAGTGATTTCAATCCTGCTAACATATGTAAACCACTGTTCTAATAGTAGATATTATCACCATAAGCAATTTGGATTCTTGACTGAAAAATCCACCAGCTTTTTTTAAAAAAACCAAAATTAAACATAAAAGAATCTTTTAAACATAAAAGAAACATTAAAAATTCAATCAATCAAAAAGAAAGAAGGTTTTTTTTTCCTTTAAAAGCATACAAGAAAAATGTAAACATTTAGATACTCTTAATAAACAGTATATTTACTGAACACATTTTCAAAAAAATTGAGATTAGGATCAGAAATATACGCCACTTAAACAATTGGTTATTTGTCACTCATAGCTTTTAATTTCTGGATTCATGAATTTCCATACTGCTGTGCATGGAGTGTGTCACCCAGAACGCGTGTGTTGGAAATTTTTTCTCTAGTGTGGTGGTGCTGGGACGTGGGGCCTCTGGGAAGTGATTTGTTCATTAAGAGGGATTCATGCTGTTCCTGAGGGGACTGGGTTAATTTACAGAGGAAGTGAATACATTCTCGCTCTCAAGGGACTGGATTTGGTATCTTGAGAGCAGGTTTTTAGGAAGCAAAGCTGCCTCAGGCTTCGCCCTGGTAGCACATGCCTGCTTCCTTTTCCTTTCTCCACCAAGTGATGATGCAGCATGAGGCCCTCACCAGCAGGCGACCAGATGCAGACACTTGATCTTGGACTTCCCAGCCATTAGCTAAACCTTTTGTCTTTATTAATTACCCAGTCTCGGATACTCTCTTATAGCAACAGAAAATGGACTAAGACATGTACTAAAACGGTAAAAACTACTTTAATCCCAGGAGGTCTGTATAATTACATGTAATAGATAAAAAATATATTAGTTTATCACTTAATTTATATGTTTATTTTCATGATCAGAGATAAAATTATCTTCTAAAACAAGCTTTTTTCCTATAATTATTTAAGACAAATTTATTCTTTATTTCCACTTTCAACTGAAAGAGTTTATACCTTATCCTACTTCTACTTCAATACTTCAGAGGCTACTTATTTAAGATTTTATAAAAAATTCATCACTTTAATGGAAAATGCTTGCTGTTTTGTGTTTTTCATGTGAAATTTAATGAGGTATAATTCTTATTTGGTTTTGATATCAATGTAAGATATACATCAATATTTTCTGAGTGACTAAAACAACATGAAACTAAATACTAGGTACATAGATCATCTCATCTGAAATCAGTATTCCACAAAAAAATATTCTAAAGTAATCATTATTGTAGTGTCCTAGTCCAAAGAATTAAAACATTTCAGGTTGAGGAAGCAAGAAAAGAAACTAATTCTACTGGTGAAGTGGGGTTATCTAAAACACAGATAGACATTAATAAGAAAAACATAGAAATTTTTTCTGGGAAACCCTGAAATTAAGTACAGTAGGAGTTTTTGCTTTTGATATATAGAATTGATGGAAAAGAGACATCACTTTGACCTTATTTCTTTTTGGTGTAACTAAAAGCAAGCCTTTGAAATTTATGGGTCTCACTATTCCCACACTGGAAATAATATATTTTCTTCAGATCCAGAGATGAGCATGTAATATTACTTGAGTTACTTCTTCAAGCATCCAGAAACGAATTTGCTGGATCTTTCCCATCCATGTCCCCTCCCACATATTTCAAATGTGGTTTGGGAAACACTAGCAGAACAGAAGAATCTTTCTCCATCATAATTCAGATAACATGTGAGTATGAAATATTCCTCATTTGATTCAAGTATGTCCTCCACCTACAATGTAGGTCCCAGAGGATGGGGATTTCGTTTCATTTACTGTTGTATTCATCATCTAGAAAAGTGTCTGGCATAGAACAGTAGCTCAACAAATATTTTTTGGATGAATAAATGGATGGGTAGATGGATGGATGGCATAGAATATCTTTTGCTTATTTATTAGTTCAATTTTAGTGGCATATGTACCTAATTTTCTAAAATAGATTGATTTTTAGAAAATGACAAATTATAATACTACATGCAAATATGATAATTTTTTTTTCTTTTTGAGATGGAGTCTTGCTGTGTCGCCAGGCTGGAGTGCGGTGGCACAATCTTGGCTCACTGCAACCTCCGCCTCTTGGGCTCAAGCTATTCTCCTGCCTCAGCCTCCCAAGTAGCTGGGACTACAGGTGTGTGCCACCACACCCAGCTTCTGTTTTGTATTTTTAGTAGAGATAGGGTTTCACTATGTTGGCCAGGATGGTCTCAATCCCTTGACCTTGTGATTTACCCACACATTGGCCTCCCAAAGTGCTGGGATTACAGGTGTGAGCCACCATGCCCAGTAAGAAATGTTTTAATTTCTAGTCATTTATATACAACAATAAGGAAAATTGGAATGATTGCATCACTTTAAAAGCATTCTGGGCCGGGCGCGGTGGCTCAAGCCTGTAATCCCAGCACTTTGGGAGGCCAAGGCGGGTGGATCACGAGGTCAAGAGATCAAGACCATCCTGGTCAACATGGTGAAACCCTGTCTCTACTAAAAATACAAAAAATTAGCTGGGCATGGTGGCGTGTGCCTGTAATCCCAGCTACTCAGGAGGCTGAGGCAGGAGAATTGCCTGAACCCAGGAGGCGGAGGTTGCGGTGAGCCGAGATTGCACCATTGCACTCCAGCCTGGGTAACAAGAGCAAAACTCTGCCTCAGAAAAAAAAGAAAAAAAAAAACCATTCCGATTCTTTCACTGCTTGCAGTGATGTTTTTTCTTAGGCAAACATCAAGAGGTAAAGAAAGTCATCTTTTTGAGATGTTAGATCACGTTAAAATAGTTCCTGTGATTGACTGGGAAAATTTAGAGAGCTCTTGTTCTCAAAGTAATTGCTGGAGGATGAGGGCATGGCTTATGATTGACATGGAGAGATTATTTCTGGTTTTATCACTGACCTTTTATGGTAACATGTTCAAGTCGTTTGACCTTTTTATGTTTAATTTACCTAACTATAAAATAACAATACCTGCAGTAATATACCAAAAAGAATTACTGCAGGATTTGTGCTCCTAATGCTCCTTAAGTTCCTGAATCAATGAGGCATAGTGAAGAGCACAGTCTTACTATTCTACTTTTCTCTATGATATACCTATTCCAAGAATGAGTCAATTGCTTTTCTGTTGCTTATAGTCTTGACAAAGCCACTTTAAAGTGGGTTAATTAGGGGCTTGAAATTATAATGATGAGTTCCACAACAGTCCTCACACTGCTAGTGTGTGCTCAGGAATCCAATCTGAAGTGCACAAATTAGCCAGATGTAAAATTGAGGGTGGATGTGGGGAGCTGAGAAAAAGCACTACGAGATAATTTTCAGGAACCTTAAGCTCAATTGCTTGAAAGTATTTCAACTTCAGGTTTCTTCAGCTTTCTATTTCTGAGTTACATTAGACTGAGAAATATGCTGTTGCTGTCTCTCTGTTTAACTGTCTAATCAACAGCTGCTAAAAAAGAAAAAAAAAGGTCAGCTTTTGTGAGATAGAGTAGTTCTTAAAAGTCAGAGAATTACAGCTCAAATGAACTTCTGCATTTCAAAGGCAAACCTAATAAAGGAGGAAATGAGGTGGCAAGGTGAATTTCAATTCTAAGTAGGGATTCAGATCAGTTGAATTAAACTGAAAAGAGACAAAAAATGTTGAGCAGATATATTTTGTTACTTGTTCATTCCCTGACATCCAACACCCTTTTAAATGTTATCTAGTCATTCAGAAGTTAAATGACCCAGGTTGCAAATAAAAAGACAAAGAGAGGGCATGAGAAGTAAAGAGAGGAAGGGAAGAAAGTCAAAATTTAGAGGAAAAACTCATTTAGAAAAACTTACTGTCCTTTCTTAAAAAATATAGAACTAACTGGTAAAGAAGTCATTTAAAGATAAAGGTATTGAACATAAATATACAGGTATATGACCAAAGTTACTGCCTGTATTGTGTGTGTCTTGGAGATTATATAACATCACGAATTATCTATAAGTAAAACAGTATCATTAATAGTTTCAGATACATGAAGCACTTTATATGCAATATTAACATAACATAAAGACCCACTTCTTTCATTCAATACTAAAAAAATTATCCTATGACCTAAGCCATCATGAGCTAAATACAATAATTAATATATGCCTTGTATGCTCAATCTGTCAGAGGTATTTGAACCAGAGTGACTCTATCTTGAATAGGAGTTAGATAAAATGAGACTGAGACCTACTGGGCTACATTCCCAGGAGGTGAAGCATTCTTAGTCACAGGATGAGACAGGAAGGAGGTCGACACAAGGTACAAGTCACAAAGACCTTGCTGATAAAATAGGTTGCAGTAAAGAAGCTGGCCCAAATCCACCAAAACCAAGATGGCAATGAAAGTGACCTCTGATCATCTTTAATGCTCATTATACACTAATTATTCTGCATTAGCATCCTTAAAAACACTTCCTCCTGTGCCATGAAAGTTTACATATGCATGCCAACATCAGGAACCTACCCTATATGGTCTAAAAAGGGGAGGAACCCTCAGTTCCACAAATTGCCTACCCTTTCCTGGAAAAATCATGAATACTCCACCCCTTGTTTAGCATATAATCAAGAAATAACCATAAAAACAGCCTACCAGCTACCCTTGGGGCTGCTCTGCTTATGGAATAGCCATTCTTTATTCCTTTACTTTCTTAATAAACTTGCCTCCACTATGCTCTATGAACTTGCCCTAAATTCTTTCTTGCACTAGGTCCAAGAACCTGCTCAGGACCCCTTTCCAGCAACAATTCTGCAATTGTTAAAGAACCTCCGATGTGTACCAAATAATGCCATAGGCTTTGGGGCTATAATAGTGAACAAAACAGACCGAAGCTCCTGCCCTCCTGGAGCTAACTTTCTGTTGGTGAAGGAGACATAAACAATTATATCATCTATCAAAATGTGCAAATGCTAAGGAGAAAATAAAGTGGAGCATAGAAGTAATGAGCACTGGGAGATGGAGTTTGCCATTTTAAATCAAATGGCTAGAGACCATTTTTAACAGAAACTTATAGACACAAAGCACAATTATGGTTCTTGACTCCAAGACATAGCCAGGAGGCCAATGTGGCTTGAGCAGAATAAGTAAGGAGGAAAGTGACCAGAGAGGGGAGAAGGGGAAGACGGCCAGGTCGTATTGGGAGACTTGGGAAGCCAACACAAGAGTAGATCTTTGCTGAGAAACTGAAGTATTAAAAGATGTTGAGCAGAGAGGTGACATAATCTGTGTTACATTTTTAAGGGTTCACTGTAGCTACTGTTAGAGAAGACACTAGGGAATGTACGGATGAACAGATGCAGGAAGAGTCAGAAGCCTATTGCAAATAATACAGATGAGAGATGGTGCCGGATTGAACCAGGTGGTAGTGAAAGATGTGGGCAGATTCTGTAACACACGATGAGATGAAGAGGAGCAGTCACAGACATGGCTAAAGGGTGGGATTGTACGGTGGTTAGCATCATGAGCTCTGGACAGATCTGGGTTCAACTCCATTATATTCTACTTGTTAACCGAGCAGCCACAGTAAATCATTTAGCTTCTCTAAGTTTCACTTTCTTCTTCTGCGAGTGAGGTTCCTAAGAGTACTTTATGAATATTTACCTCAGAGAGTTACTGTGATATTTAGATGAGACATAGCACCTGATACAAAGTAAGTATGTGTTACACTCAATAAATCGTAACTAAAATAACAAGAAAAAAATGAGAGTAACCAGGAGCATACTCACTAAGGGTCTCCTGAGCATGTCGGTGAACATGTACATACTCTGTTTTATCAGAAGCTATGGAAATGTTTGGTGAGGAGATAGACAGGATCAGCTGACCTTTTAGTGTGATTAACTTTTTAGCTTCCCCGTGGAGAGTAGATTGAAAAGGGACTTAGCTGGACACAGAGAAAGGAGGCTGCAGCAGTTGTCCAGGCACAAAACGAAGGTGGCGGCAGGAAGAAACTGGCAGTATGAGTGGAGAGGAGAGAGCAGCTCTGCCAGGCTGTCTGGGTGAGGGTAGTACAGGGGCCCATGTGAATGCCAGTTTCTAGTTGGTAGCTGCTTAGAGAACCGTGCCACTAACGGAGGCTGATGATGACATCAAGACCCAGTTTCCCTGCAATGCAGCACACTCGGATTGGAACAATCAAGAAAGGAAAACACCAGGGCCTGCCAGGGAAGCCAAGAAGGGCCTGGCTGCCTGTCACCACCTGCACCCAAAGCACTGATATTTTCTTGATATGTGTGTTTATTACTTTGTTCTCCCTTAGTTTGTGTCAATGTTAAACATGAGGGAGTGGTCAATGATAAAAACAAGATAAATATGAGATGCTTCTAGAATCAATGATACAGTCAATAAAATTGAGAAAACATTTAATTTGGGGAATATTTTCAAGGAAAACTTGCCCAAATAAAAATTGTTTTCTGTTAAAACTACACAGGCATGAGTTTGTTTATTCTTTTGGAGCTCATTTGTGAGCCCTCTTGCAGCATCCATTTAGGATCTGAACACTGAAGCTGTCTGAATCCGAGTACTTCCTACCCTAATGAGCTTCGGGACGGCTGATGTGCCTCTCCCTCCTGCTTCGGTCTTGGTGAGCTGAGCGTGAAGGCCATGCCACAGCTCCCTAACACACTGACATTTAATTAGCACAGTCACTGTGATCCCATAGCGGGCCTTCCCCAATGAGAACTACAAAGCACTGCACAGAGTGGGCACAACTACAAGCTAAATAAATCCCTAGTCTGGTAGATAAAGAGCTGCTTTTGCAAACTGGACCCCATGCATACTTCCTATCAGTCCTTTACTGGTACTGCTTTTAGGCAATGCTGCTGTGCTAAGGGGAAACAAATACAAATATGAGGAGCCTCAGGAAATCTAGGAGGGTGGACATTTTAAACATACACACACTTCTGCTGAAGAGCAATTGCAGTATATTTAAGGAACAAATAACACACTTGCTTAGTGCCAGCAAGACAATTTGTGCTGTAATGCCACTGGCGTTTCCCTCATTCTCCCCTCTTCTCCAGATTTTAGAACTGATATTTTGCCTTCATTCCACTTAAAACAGGGATCTGAAGAGGACACTCTGGCTGAGATGCTTTGAATCATTGCTTCTCTGACTCTGCTGTGCATTCTGGTGTGTGTCTGCTTTGCAGGTAGTAAATCTGACAGCATCCTCTGTTCACTGCAGTCCAATTTGTGTCTCTTACTCCCCCTCCATCAACAGATTGTTCTGGGGAGACTGCCCGTGACCTGCTGGGAGCCAAAGCCATGGATCTGGTTTACAGCTGCACCTTGTTTATTGAGTTCTTGAGGGTCTTTGGTCTCACTCTCTTTTGTGACTCTCTCCTCTCTTGCTTTTGTATCACATTCCCTCAGGCCTCTGATTTTCAATCCATGTCTGTGGGTTTCACTTCCTCCTTCTTTCCTTTAAAGTTTGCCATTTCTCAGGACTCAACTCTTGATCTTTTACTCCTCTCACTCCAGTTGATTTTCTCAGGAAATCTCATCTACATCTGTAATTTCGAACAGCATCTACATACCTACTGTCTCTGTACATCTATGTTCCAAGCCTAGCTCTCCTTCCTGAGAAGCAAAGACGTATAATCATCTGCCTGTTGTACACCTCCAACGCAGTATCCCATCAGTTCGTTAAATACCAAAAGACTAGAACTGAGCTGCTCTTCTCTCCATTCCACCTCGAGCCTCCTCTTTCCAGTCTTGTGAAATGCACCATCATCTGCCCATCAGCCAACTCTATACTAGGAACCATCCAAGACTCTCACTTCATTTTCTCTCACCTTAAGCCATTCTCAGCTATTCGATCAGCTAGAGATGAAGTGGTGCTTGGATTTAGGAAAGGGCAGTGGTGATGGATTCTCCCTGCTCCTGGAATATAAGCCAAAACCCTCAGCAAGAGCTACATGTCCTCCAACCCTGATCCAACCCTGCCTCCCTCCTGTGTCTCACCTCCAGTCCTCTCTCATTTGGTGCCCTAGTTATTCTGGCCACTTCTTGTTTGGTCATTAGGGACTTTGCATATAAAGCAGTAAGAGACTCCAGATTCTCACATGACCTTATGGGGACAAAAAGTACATGCCGAGGGAGGAGAGTGCTGTGGTTTTTATTCATTTGTTTTGGTGCAAAGTATTTTTCAACAGGTATTTTCATGTGTATAAGTGGGAGAGGTTAATGCCTTTAATTTCTGAGAAGGGGAGTTAACAGAAATGAAATTAGTAACAATCAGCTTAGGTTGGTAGCAGGAAGGTGGAAAGCACAAAAAAGAGAAGGAAGGGAAGGAAATGAGAAAAGGCTGTCTCTAGATCAGATGATCAGGCTATCAGACAAATAGGGAAGGAAGCTGAGAAGGTAAAAAGTCTGGAGCAGCTTTTTTTGAAACTGTGGTTTGCAGACAACTGTATATCCAGGATATACAGTAAAAAGCCATTTCAGATCCTACTCCAGATCTTTTCAATCAAAGTCTCTGGGACTTTGATGCACTACAATTTGAGAACCACTGCTTTAGAGCTCAACTCTAATACACAGTGTTTCCCAAGTTGTATATCAGGTATAAGCAGAAAACTACCTTTGCCCCAGCTAGGGTTCTTTAGTTTTCCCTCTGACCTGGATGCCTAATCTGTCTCATTTCAATGACTTCTGCCTTCATTTCCCCCTCTTCTGCTTCTATTTTATTTGATTCATTCACACACCTGGTTTATACTAGATTCATTCATATTCTGAATCTACTAAATGAACATATGCCTGCTCTGTCAATTGGTTAGTTAATTCTCATTTATGATCAGGCTTCCACTGTCCATAGAATGCTTAAGTCACTCAACCACAGCAATCAGAGAAAGAAACTCCAGTATGTTCTTTGTTAATGTAGTCAGAACCTCTACATGTATATCGATCAGTATGTGTGTTAGTTACACTCACATACAAAGGGAATTAAACACTCTAAATATAAGCACGAAAAATATTTAAAAATAAATGACTCAGCTCTTACAAGGATATTTCAGATACGGAACACAGGAAACTTCTCAACTGTGAGGATTATAAAAATAATCTACAGAAGGGTTTAGCCAACCACATACAGCTCCTAGGTCAAATCCAGTCTGCCACCTGTTTTTTTAAAATACAGTTTTTCTTGAACACAGCCAGGCTTATTTGTTTACATTCTGTCTATGGCTGTTATTGCTCTAGAATGGCAGAGCTGAGTGTTTGCAAGAGAGACAGTATAACCTGAAAAGCCTAAAATACTGACTATGCAGTGCTTTGCAAATCCCAAATCATTTTTCAGGTCTCATGCAGCTTACAACCAGAAAAAAAAGCATATATATATATATATATATATATATATATATATATATGCATATATATGTGTGTGTATGTGTATATAAATAAATATATACACATACACACATATATATATGTATACATACACATGCACATATATACAAACATATGTATAAAGTTACATATATATGTATAGAGATACATTTCTAGAAGTTTTCTGGAACTAATTTCATATTTCTTAAATTGATCACATGTTGTCAACAATATAAATCCTGACAAGGGACTTTCCAGAATTTTTCCCTACTATATAATTTCAAATAATCACTTGGTTGTGACGTAGAAGGATACTTTTATTTTTGGTCTGGCTAAGGATAACTATTTCCCTTTCAGAGGCCTGACTTTTTTTTAGCTCAACAATTTGTCTTTCAGCACTAGTTTGTCACAATGGTCTGCCACTTTGCTGTGCCTCTGTAAGTAATTCTGAAACTCAAAATGCACCAACAGTCACAAAACACAAAAGCTGAGAAATATCATCATATAATAGTAAGACTCACATATCTACATACCTAAATGATTCCATGGGCTACTACACCAGGAAAACTATTTTTTTCTTTCTTTCTTCTTTCTTTCTTTCTCTCTCTCTCTTTCTTTTCTTTCTTTCTTTCTTTCCTTCCTTCCTCTCTCTCTTTCTTTCTTTCTTCTTTTTGTCAGACAAAGTCTTCCTCTGCTCCCCAGGCTGAAGTGTAGTGGTGCAATCTCAGCTCACTGCAATCTCCGCCTCTCAGGCTCAAGCTATTCTCGTGCCTCAGCTTCCCGAGTAGCTGGGACTACAGGTACGTGCCACCACACCTCGCTAATTTTTGTATTTGTCTTAGGTTGGTGCAAAAGTGATTGCAGTTTTTGCCATTGGTAAAAATAGTAGAGACACTGTTTCACCACTTTGGCCAGGCTGGTTTGGAACTCCTGACCTCAAGTGATCTGCCTACCTCAACCTCCCAAAGTGCTGGGATTATAGGCATGAGCCACTGTACCTAGCTGGAAAAGCTATTTTCACATATCACTTTGATATTATAATACTGGCTATTGACTAAATGAGTATTCGTTGGATCTCTCTGTCCTGATATTCTGTCCTAGCTCACACTTCCTCAGTGTGTCTTCAGAATAAAATATTAGCTATATAGTTAGGCATTTTTTTAAATGAAGTCTTGCTCTGTTGCCCAGCCTGGAGTACAGTGGCACCATCCCAGCTCACAGCAACCTCCACCTCCTGGGTTCAAGCGATTCTCCTGCCTCAGCCTCCCGAGTAGCTGGGATTACAGGCACCTGCCACCATGCCTGGCTAATTTTTGTATTTTTAGTGGAGATGGGATTTCACCATGTTAGCCAGACTGGTCTTGAACTCCTGATCTCAAGTGATCCATCTGCCTCGACCTCCCAAAGTGCTGGGATTATAGGCATGAGCCACCTTGCCTTACCTATAGTTAAGCTTTCTTCATTTATGTCTGTGCAGGAAAAACAAGTTAATCAATAAATATTATATGCAGATACATGCAAGGACACACATAAACCCATATATACGGAATATTACTTAGTGCTCTGAGCTTAGTATTTTTATTTTGGTTTATGTGTTTACTAATTATGTTTTCTCATGGGTTTATTTATAATTGATTTATCTTTAAATGCTTGCTTAATAATGTCTTGGTCATAAAGAATAAAAGTATAATCATTAAATAATCATTTTAAGACTTAACACATTCCTTTGGGGTTTGTGGATATTTTTTAAAGCAGACTTCAGTGCTTTTTGTCTCTGCATCATTCTTTTCAGCATTTTACAGAATCATTAATGTCTCTTTCATTTTATGGCAACAGAAATAAGAACTAAGTACTCTAAGGAACAGTTTAGCAAAAATGTATACTATATCATATTTCAATAAATATTTCTATGTAATTCGTTTTTGGTACTTAAAGTCCTCCAGAATTTGACAGGATGTGTCCCTCCCAAGTTGCAACATACTGCTTTTTCTCTTCTTGATGTAAGGTCCCAGAGAAGCTAATCTCACACACACAGCATGGTGGTGAATACTGCCCCCACCTCTATACATACTTTCCCTATGATGAAAATGCTTTTCTCTCTTTCCTCTGTTTATCTAAATTTATCAATCCATAATATTCATCTAAAATGCAAGCCCCTCCACAAAGCCTTTTACAGTAACTCCAGCCAATATTAACCTATTTCACCCGTTTCCTTTCCAGTCATCTGTAGCGGTAGTCCCTAACCTTTATGACACCAGGGATCAGTTTTGTGGAAGACAATTTTTCCACGAACCAGGACATGAGGGGAATGGTTTGGGGATGATTCAAGCATATTGTATTTATTGTGCATTTGATTTCTATTATTATTACATACTCACCATAATGTAGAATCAGTGGGAGCCCTGAGGTTGTTTTCCTGCAACTAGACAGTCCCATCTAGGGGTGACAGGAGATAGTGACAGATCATCAAGCATTAGATTCTCCTAAGAAGCACATAACCTAGATCCCTCACAAGTACAGTTCACAGTAAGATTCACATTCTTATGAGAATCTAATAGCGTCAGTGATCTAGCAGGAGGCAGAGCTCAGGTGGTAATGCTTGCTTGCCTGCCACTCACCTCCTGCTGTGTGGCATGGTTCCTAACAGGCCACAGACTGGCACCCATCTGGGGCCCGGGGGTTGGGGACCCCAATCTACAGCACTTATTGATGATCATAGTCACTGATTTACTTACTCTCACTCAATGAATCAAAAGTATTTACCATATCAAACACAGTACTATGTACCTAGTGGCATCCATGAGTAAAACCTAACTCCTGCCTCTATGAAGTCTGGAGTCTAGTGGAGGAGACAAGTCAATAGGCCACGTGAATTTAGTGATATATGTTCTGTGATCACAGCAGGTGTAGCATGCCATGGGGACTCACAGGAGGGACATCCACCCAGGCTTCGGCTACAGGAATGTGAAGGAGCTCAGGCTGTAGAGTCTGGGCGTGTGGGGTATCTGAGGTGTACACATGGTGGGAGGATCAAGAGTTCTATTATGGATAATGTTAAGTGTGAGATGCCTAAAAACACATTCAAATGCAGATCCTGAGCAAGCAGTTGGAGGAACCAGTCTGGTGTTCAGAAGACAGGCCCACGCTGAAGATGTACATTTGGAATTTATCATGGTACAGCTGGTGTTTAAAGTCATGTGAGTAAGTGACATTCAGGGAGTGAACATCGATTAAGACCAGAAATCCATGGAATGGATCTGAAGAGAACACCTCTAACAGAAGCCAGAGAAAGAAATAGGAGCCAGTGAAGCAGAAAGAAAGACCAGGAGATTGTGCTGGGCAAAAAAATGAGTGAAGAAACATTTCATGGAAAGGAGAGTGGCCAACTGTGTCAAATGTTAGTGACGGGACAAAAGATGTGGAATGGGGGCAACCATTAGGTGGGTCAAAGAGGCTGTGACTGGTGGCCTCATCAAGAGTGGTTTTGGTGGCATGGCGAGAATGAAAACCTGGCAGAAATGGGTTAGAGAGAGAATGGAAAGAGAGGAATTGGAGATAGCAATTACATATAATCTTTTGAGCAGTTTTGCTATAAAAGACAGCAAGTTATGAGCCAGTAGGCTAGAGGTTTTTTTTTTAAGAAGCAGATTTGCATGCATGAATGCTGAGTGAATGATCAAATGAGGGAGAACAGAAGAAAAGCCGTATCTTTCTGTTCCTCTTGCTTCCTCTGGTGCTCTCTTTCTCCGTCGCTCCCTCTCTCTTGCTCTGCCACACTCACTTTCCCAAGCACACCCCTAACCTGAGATCCCAGAGCACCTGAGATACACATTTTTCTTAGGACTTGATGCAATGTGGTTGTTTTTGTGTCTCCTTCCTGTAATAAAGGTATACTCCATGGGGGTAGAGACGATGCCTCCTTTCCATATCCCATGCATTCCCTACTCACCCAACAACTGCGTCTATAAAGCACATCTTCCAAAGGAATAATGTGGTCTCAAGGAGGGAGATATCCCTGTTAGCATGTAAGCTCACGGAGGAAAGGGATTTGGGTGTGTGTGCTCACTACATTATATCCAGCACTAAGAGCAGCAGGCTTTTCACATACCTGGGCAAGTAGGATAAGTCTATTTTCTGTGATTTAATATGATAATCTGTTCATGTTTACAAAAGTTTTTTTTTTTCAACTAAGTTCACATATTAGAAAGGTCCTACATTATCAGTCTGTCTATGAAGTGAATGTAATATCTATTTGCACAATGACTGTTGGATTAAACCCACTTCAAGATTAATTACATTTGCTCCTGCTTATAAATTGGAAGTGTTGATCATTGTCCCTGAGGACCAAAAAATAGCTATGTGCATTATTTCATCTTGTGTGTTCTGCAGAATGGTTCTGTCCACTATGTTGTACTATATTCTTACACAAACTCCTTCTGAATTAAATATCAGTAAAAAGTTGGTCATTAATGAATATTATAGGTATTAATTATACTATTGGTTACCAAGAAGGTCACAGCTATCACTTATAAACAGTAAGAATGTTAGCCATGACCTTTAGTATACTTAGATCCTCTTTCCTTCTCAAGGCTTTTGATCTTGTATTCTAACAAGCTAATTATACACATGCATTTCTCATTCAACCCCAAATTCTGTTTATAAGTGAGGAGGGATATTTATAAATACATAAATATCTAGTAGCTGATTATTGTTACATTATTTGGAACATAATCAAATCCAGTAAAAGAGCCATCACAGTCCAACTACTCTCTAGAGCTCATATAAGTCTCTGAAAGTTTACTTTGCAAATGTAGCTCACTGACCGCCATCATATTTTTATAGATGAGAAGGCTGAAGCCAGAGAAGTTAAGCGATGTAAATAGCTCACAGAGAAAATACAGGGTGCAGGGGTGGAATAATAGCTAAGCTGTTTGCATAATATTCTTGGTACAATATTCTAGCCAACATATTACTAAGCTACAAGTGCCTCTCTGAGTTGAAAAACCCAGCTGTGTTTTCTACGTTCTACACTACAAGCAATAATAAAGATGAAGTAATTATAAGTTACTTAAAATCCTTCAAAGATATTAGAAATGGAAGTTATGTAACCAATTACAAACATCCTTCTGCATCTACAAATAAAGTAAATGAAGCAATGCTGATTACTACATATTAGCATAAGAAAATAGAAGCTGCAAAGAGGTGAATAGCATAAATCTCTAAGGAAAATATTGTAAGTAGTCTGAGTAATACATACATTTCATATAGTTTCAGTATAAATTAAACTTCAGCTATTTGGAAGGATTTACATCATATCCCTTAAAATGAATATAGCTCAAGCAATTGTAATTAGTTTAGAAACAGAATTTTTAAATAAAAAAGTAGATTAATGAAGACTATCAGGACATCCAGAAAATTTCTTTAGCATGACATAAGGATTCCCTTCCCTTAAAACGCCATGGCTGTACCTACCATACTCTCTCTTTCTCTTTCTCTCTCTCTCTCTCTTTCCCTCTCTCTATCTCTTTTTCTCTCTTTTGAAAGTTAAGAAAGAGATATTGACTTTGGTTAGGGATAAGGTAAAAATTCAAGGGCCTGAAATATACTAGGGAGTGCTATGCATTTTCCTTTTCCTGAAAAACTAATCATAAAAGCCTTGTCTGGTATCTCCAGCTCTCCTGTTAGACATTGAATTCAATGGATAGTCAAAGCAGGGAGAAGGAGACGAAGGCGCGGCAATGGCATTTTACATTTCTAGAATTCAGACTGATGCTCTAATAATTATGTCACTCAGAAATAAATATATATATCTAACAAACATGGAATGTTAAGTAAACAAATAATTGCTTCCACTGAATCTGGCTTCATGATCTTTATACCGAACTAATAATTAGTGAGTCCCATTTCAGTCCATTTCCTAGATTGCATTTTTTATTGTATCCATTAACCATCAATTTGAGAGGTCATTTAAATGGCCATAACCCAAAGAGTCTTAGTTGCTCAGTGAAAGATATATAATTGCCTATTAGAAGATTTAAGTCTATTCTATAACACCTAGGCATTTTTTCCAATTATACTTTTTCTTTGCGGAAAGTTTCTTTTGTGAAAATAAGGCCTTCTGGGTGCCCAGATTTTGTGGATATACTACTACTTTAGTAGCCAGGACCTACATACATGAAACAAAGATCATTTCCAGGATGATACATAGCATAACCTACTGTAAAATAAGCATGTGGTTCTGGGTGGACATAACAAGTGTAAGAATTCAAAACAAAGAACAGATCATTGCTGGCTGGAATTTATCTAGGAAATGGGTTAGGTAGGTCTCAGTTTGGATCTTAAGGGTATGAAGGTAACACTAAGATGAGTTGTAACAATAGGAGGAGATATTCTATTAGTAAAAGAGAAAGATGGTATCATGAACAAAAATAAGAAAAGCACCTAGCAAGAGAGAAGATAATACTTAATCTATAAAATAGCAAAACTTTAGAATAGCTTTAGAGTGTCCTAGGCACGCATTCACTCACACTCATCCTTCAATTATTCACTCATTTGTGCAACATTTGTTAAGTACCTACAGAGTCATTGCAGTTATCAGAGATGTATACACAATTCAAATTATTGTAGTTTATTTCATATAAAAATATATGCAGATACCACACAAGATCCCTACCAATATGACCAAAAGAAGCTTCTCTCCCTAAAACATTTTTGGCTCTTTTTGCAGTTGTTCTACCTGCTTGGACTGTCTTCCTCCATTCCTCTCTTTCAAGATTTAGTTCAAATATCACCTCTTCCAGAAAGCCCTCTTGATTCCTAGGGGAAGTGCATCTTGAACATACCTCCTTGTTAAGACAAGCACATTCAATTATAATGATTTATCTCTCTTGCTCTTCCTTTCATATACACTTCATTGTGAGCTTCTTGATTGCATTTTTAGTCATCTTTCCATCTTATAAACTAGCACAATGCCTGACATAAGAGCTGCTCAATAAATATTGTTGAAAGACTATATTATAATAAATAAGCCTGAGGTGAATTGCAGGTGATTAATATAATATTCAAACACTAATAGCTGGCTAGGGGAAGGGTCAAGCTACCCAGGTCTTCTTTTGCTCCTTTAAATATGCCAAGCTCATTGCCACTTTCAAGCCACTGGGCTGTTCTCTTGCAAACCGCCCACAACCCCATGGTATCCTGCTGGCTTTTGATTTTTAACAGATCTATCTAGTTTAAATTGCTCCTCAGAAAACCTCCAGATCAGCCAGTCTCTAATAGCCTCTAGTAATTGTCTTTCACCACAATCTATTCTTATTCACTCCATAGCTTATATCACCATCTGCTATCTTTCTGGTTCACTGTCTGCTCTTCATTGCTCCCTGCCAGAATGTAAATTCCCTGAGAGCTGATCTGTTGTGGATCTTCTTTACCACTGCATATCTGGCACAGTGCTTGGCATCTAGGAAGCACTCAATGCATCTATGAAACTCAGTGAAAGAAAGAATGAGAAATGTAAATCCTTTACTCCACAGTGGTAAACTGATGGATCCAGGACAGCATTCAGCTTGCTGCTGAGTTTTCTTTGGCCTGTTCAGTGTCTGTTAAAATCGTGAATGATCTGCCAATGTTTAAAAGTTAGGAGATTCCACATTTTTACCAAACTTCAAAATATGGGCTCCTTTTGAAATATTAGAAGAAGTGGAAATCCAGGGTCTGCAAGCCAATTGGCAAGTGAGCAGAAGTGAGTAATGGCTCCCTGCTTTGGAATATCATCAGACTGGCCCAACCTCACCAGCTCCTAGATCACTCATTCATATACCCTGTCTGGCCCTGAAGATGGCTAGATTTTGGCCCTAATCTCTTCTACTAAAGCTTTCTCTGTGACCCATGCTCTATAGCACCCTCCTATAATTCCTATGAATTCTGCCTTCATGGATTGCTGTGACACTAAATTTTGGACTATGTCTTTATAGCTGAAGCATCAGAACTTTCCTTCTTATTATTTCTGCATTATGGCATGGAAAGATTATATAATTAAATACAAAAACTGGATTCATTATACACCAGAAAAAAATCTAGGTGAATGTTTAAATCATCTCAAGGTGCTGAAAGAAAATTATTATGAAAACATTAAAAGCCAGTAAATCAGTAAGAAGTAAATATAACTAATATGACTGACAGAGTTATTATCTCTAATTAAATTTCATTAAGAAAAATGAACCTGATAAAAGAAGAGATAACTAAATACTTTCAAGTAATTCACAGAAGAAATACAAATGACCAAGGAACATATTAAAAGATAGCCCATTTTGCCAATAATCCAAAAGATATGAATCAAAATGTGATTCTCCTTTCATCTATCACACATTAATTCATTCAGCAAACATTTGTTGAGTGATCACTATGTCCCAAATACTATCAGTTTGGCCAATATTTTTTAAATGGTAATAATTTTAGGACTCACTAAGACACGTACTATCATAAACTGTGGAAAACAATTTTACAATATGCATCAGGAACCATAAAATAGTTACTACCCTGTGACCCAGTAATTAAACTTCTTGGAATTTATCCTAGAGAAATAATCAGTGTGGCAGACAAAGATTAATGTATGAGGATGTTAATCGTAGCATAATTTATAATATCAAATACGTTAGAAATCTAAATGTCTAACAATAAGGAGTGATTACATAAATCATGGTACATTCAGGTGAGGAACAATTATGCAGACATTAAAATTATGTTTTCAAAGGCCATTTAGTGAGTGATATGGGAGTGCTCATGAAAACTTTTCAAGCCCGCATTTTGAAAAGAATTAAATATAACCAATCAAAATGACCCATTCTCTCTTGCCTTGTGATCCAGGAGTTATTTTTGCTTCCTACAGCTTGCTATCTAATACTTCTCCCCATCCTGAAAAGCATGTAACATTTCTCCATATGCTTCTTACTTCAGATAGGCATTAAATGCAGGGTCTCAGACATAAGAACAGAAATTGTTTCAGGACAGCATGAAATAATATGGCTTAATATATATTGGACCATGGTCTAATAGACATTGGTTTAATATATATTGGACATACGCAAAGTACTGAACAGTGCTCTGGACTGTTGGTAGTGACTGTTTTTACAGAAAGCAAGAAAAAAATATAAAAGACCAAGAGTAGAGTGGAGAAATGGGGCGGAGAGGCTTAAGGGAAGTATGCAGAAGATAGAAAGTAAAAAAGTGCACATAGTTGGATTTTAAGGAAATTCTCTGCACAATACTATAGTATTAGAAGTTAAGAAATTCCCTTTTTGATGTATTTATAGTTTTATGTAGATCAGACAAGACACTTACAAGAAGCATTATTTGTTTCTTGTAACACCAACCACAGGAAAGGCCAAAAGGGATGTCATGGCAGAAAAAGCAGAACTACTTCACTACCATGAAAAGAAAACAACAAAAATTGAAAGTCTGCGAGCACCAGAATAACTGTCTGCACAAAAGATGATTATAGTAAAACAAAGAGGAAGTTGCATCTTGGTTTTGGAATTACTGAACTGTGCAAAGGCAGAAACCAATTTGCACAGTCATTTGCCTGCAGGAGCCCAGTGATTGCATATCCACAATGAAAACAGCAGAACTGGACTCTACCAAATCCCTATAGCACAGCTACATGGCCAATTCTGAAGCAGTGCTTACAACAAACCACTCCTTGTGAGTTTGGGGACAACAGATTCATGAAGAACTTGGCAACAATCTTGGAGATTGGCCTTCCAAGAAACCAAATATGCTATCCTATCCTAGAAAAAGCCAAGGAGTCACTTGCAGAAAGATCAGCAGAGCACAATGGTCTCTCTTCTGTGAGTGAAAGCCAATTACTTTTCATGAAAAGTTGGTGAAGGGGTTACTCCATAAAGAATGCATTTATATAGTGGCAAGGTAAAGACTCCTTGTGTCATTATAATAGAATAAGCATACAATTGCTTAACTCTACACTGTCAGTTACATACAACTGGCTTACTTTTCTTCCATACCTATGCCCTCTTTGGGTTCTAAAAGGAATTCATGTGGACTGTTACTTAATATTCTATCTCTTACAGTGTAATCACAGGGCTTAAAATATTCAGCAATTCAGAATCTCCTTTTCATTTTATTCTCTTTTGCTTTGAGAGAGGGTATGTTTGTTCTCTCTCATCTAGAGGCCTGACTTTGTTTCCGTACTTCTGTATTGGACGTTCGCTGCTCTACAAATCATGGCTTTTCCAATATTTTTCTTCTGGGAAGTATAAGGAAAAAAAAAGCCTTGATATATCCATCCCAGCCATTTTCACATCATTGATTTCTCTTCCTTTCAACAAGTTGTTTTTAACCCCTTGTAACTTTTTTTTTTTTTACTATTTGTAAATTTCCACTTTCGGGGCAATTCCACTATCATCTTTGCATTTATCTATTCTCCTCTTCAAGCACTGTAATAAAGTCAAATTCATTAAAATAATTGGTCTTTATGCCATCTTCATTTTGGGTTTCTTTCATATATAGGTTGCTTTATTTTTTCCATCATCTTTCCATCTCTGACCAGTGCTTCCATTCTTTACCCTCTTCATCCATTCTTCTCAACATGTAACATTGTCTTCCTAAAAATTTGTATTCTGTACTCTGTTTTGTTGGGGTTTTTTTTGTTTGTTTTCTGAGACAGAGTCTTGGCTCTGTCACCCAGGCTGAAGTGCAGTGGTATGATCCTCCGCCTTCCAGGTTCAAGTGATTCTCGTGCCTCAGCCTCCAAAGTAGCTGGGATTATAGTCATGCACCACCATGCCCAAATAATTTTTGTATTTTTAGTAGAGATGTGGTTTTGCCATGCTGGCCAGACTATTCTTGAACTCCTGACTTCAAGTGATCCACTCACCTCAGCCTCCCAAAGTGCTGGGATTGCACCTGGCCTGTATACTCTTATGCTTATTCTGCTTCAAACTGAAGTGACGTAACATGTCTTTTATTTACCTTGACATTGTCATTGTTAGCCCTAAGATACTGGTCATCTGAGATTGCTTTTTAAAACTTCTGAATGGATGTGAGGTGGTTCGTTCATTGTCTGCTAGCCAATCTGTCACTCTGCTGGCTCCAGGGCAAGCTTAGCTGGTCTGGTTGTTCATTCCCCACTCATCAGCTACACAGTCAGGCCTTCTTCATGCAGCTGCTCGACTTGTGCAAGAAGACAACCTCCCCCATGCAAAGCAAGACTATCTTGCAGTCAAGAAAGCAGAGGTGGCTCTATTTCCCTACTTCCTTCTTCTAAAACTTATTACTGCTCATTTTGACCTTGCCTTTTGGACTTTGCTCATCTTCCTTGCCTTTTTCCCTCCACAGTGCTACAGCCTCTAAAGTAGTAACTCCTTGACCCTGTACATATATGGGTCACCATGTTTCTGTGTTCACTCTAGTAGCCAATATGATTTTAACTTTCAGTCTGGGATTTTTTTCTTTCTATTCACATTCACTCTCTAGCCATTCATTTGCTAGCTTGACTCACTTTGGGTCACCTGACTTCCCTGTCTCTTTAAAATGACACATTTTCCACATCCTAAATCTCTGCTTCCTGCTCCCTTCAACTTGCCCTTCATCCTTGCTCAGCAGCTACAATGCTCGTCTGTCTAGCTATAACTCCTCTGCCCTTACCTCTTTCTGTTCTACATAGGCATTCTGATACACTACGAGAGATCTTAAAATCTTCTCAATGAGCCAGATAGATCATGAAACAATAGTGGTGTCTTTTGTTAGTATCTTTTAGAATCTGACTCCTTCCTGGAAGCTTTTGTAAAAATTATAGTCAAGTTCACATATATTAGAGTTATACAAAGGGTAGAAAAGGGCATAGGAAATGTCTAAAGAGCAACCTTAAAAATAAATCTTTTGAGAATCTGACTTTATATCTATCAATGTTTATTATCAATCGATAAAACGTACAGGGAAACAGAAGGGAGATATTGACAATGGGAGAAAACGATGAAAAAGGAAGGCAGAGCAAGTCTCTAAAGTTTGAACTTCATTTTGTAAAAACAAAGGAGCTATCATAGACAAAATCAAATTGTGAAATGTACATTTAAAATGTTTTTCTTAATAAATTTGCATTCGAAGATGCCAATTTAAAGTTGATCTTCATGTTAATGGTATAAAATTTATGAATAATACTCATCAGGCACCTGTTTTTATAAGTTATACTATAGAAATAGTTCCTTCAAAAGAATTTAAAGTTTAGCCTCACAGTTCCAATCAGAGGCTGCCAGTTTATGGCTTCTGCAGAAAGCATGTCAACCTGCAATTCAAGGAGACCAGAAACTACCTGCCAGCTCACCTGATTAAGCCTGAATGCACCCCCTTACTTCACACTCTGTCTCCACAGTAGCCTCTCTTCCTCTCTCTTTCAGATCCCTCATTTGTTGCCATGGTTTATCCATGGTTCAGGCTGACCTGGGAATGTCTCCTCCCTTCTTGTCCAGTAGTTTTGGGTGCCAAGCATTTTCTTGTGGACTGTCCCCTACCATATCTTGGGGGTGCACAATCAGGCATTCTGGAAGGGTGTTCCTCTCTTTACCCCAAACCTAGGATAGCGAGTGCTGAATAAATGAAGGAACCAGAACTTGAAAATATGACAACATGCCAGGGATACAAAACATGATTGATAGAATGAGCAGAATAATGTAAAGATATAAAATGTGATACCTGATGGGCCAGAATATAGATATTGTGTCCAACATCTTTTGGAGAAACACCATCATCTCCGCCCTCGTCATCCCCATGATCACATTCCAATCCTTGGTTGTAGGCATTCTTCATCACATCCACCTATCGAAAAAAAAAAAAAAAAAAGGAAGAAGAAGATTGAAATGCCAGGAACAACATCCACCTTACATTGTTTATGAGGAATAATTAAAAACTGGGCAGCTTCATGAGCCTCAAAAGTATAAAAGGACTCTAAATAAAAATGGTCTTGGAAACCATCTTTATAACAATGAACATGGAAGTATTTTTATACAATATGCCCCCTTTTCTTGGAAATTTTTGTTTGATACTTGAATGTTGATAGTGCCGAAGTTCCCATGAGTTAGAAGAATTGAGAACCCTAATAAACATCCATTACTTACTAAGTGCCCACTAAGGAACAGGCAGACATGGTGCTGGAGATTGACCTGGGAACTGAGGACCCCAACAGTGGATGGGAGAGGGTACCCTCAAGGAACTTACTATCCAGTGGGAGAGTTAGCAAGCAAAGAGGCAAACACAGTGGGGTGCAGCTGGTCCTACAGCAGGGCTATGTAGGTTTCTGAGGAAGTGTAGAGCAGGGGCACATAACTCAGGCAAGAGGTGGAGGGTGGGCAGAAGGAGGAAGGCGATGAAAGGATAAAGGTGTTGTCAACAGAGGAACTAGTATTTTCAAGGGCTATTGCACAGTGCTGTTGTTGAATAAATACATAATTCATTGCCACGTTTAACCATAGGATAGAAAAAGTGTTGGTTCTTATAACTCCCTGCTTGCAGATAGATACTAGGCTCTCATTAAATACATAATAAATCAAACTTCATCTTACTTTCTTTTTTGTCTGCCCTTGACTCCATTCTTTACTAATAAAGTGAGACCAAAAGAGTGTCGTGTCAGACTTTAATATGTTATACCCATAGCACAAACAATGGCCCTGATGTGAGTGGGACTTAATCATCAGGGCACTGAACTATATTATGTGAGGACGTTCTCAATGCTTTTGGAACCCAACGCTTTTAAAATACACCAACATTATTTTATAATGTGCATTCCACGAGTGAGAAGGAAAAGATAACTTCTACAATAGGAAGACACACTAATGATCTCTGTGGAATCTCCACTCACAGTCTGCACAGTTTCCTTGAGGCCAAGCCTTGTACAACATATCACAGAGAAGAACAATTACAAAAAATATTAATTTTATTTTTATTTTTCAAAAGAGATATAAATAAAATTTTTGAAGGGTACAAACATTTTTTTTTACATACCTTCCTCATGTGCTCCAATACACCATTAAACTAAAGCCAACTTTTTTCTGGCAATACACATTTGCATACAGTTTAGTAGAGTGTGGTAAGTTGGTTAAGAAAAGTGCTTGGATTAGATAAAACTTCTGAAGTCACAAGGACCCAAATCACACAGGCCTTTGCCATCACAGGGCCTTCTGAGGTATTGGTAATGATAGGTCATGATGTTCCATTTGTCTTGGTAGAGCAAAGTAAATTGATCAACTTTTTTTTGTTCTCTAAACTTGTTCCTTTTAGGCTACCCATTATTAACCAAGCTTTAAAAAGTTTTCTTACCAGTTCTCTGGGTCTCATGTTAAAAAGAATTCTTTCCGCATTCTCGCTGTCATGTCTGCTTTCCATAATGGCCAGCAAAAGCTTAGATGCATTGTTCTAGAGACACAGATTGAGTTAATGCACATCCAAAGTCTATTTCATGGATTAACGATCCTCTGCATTTGTTTTAATTGAGATTACTAGGACCCTTTTTTAATCAAACAGAATTTAAAACTGCCAATTTCAATTGTCTTGTTAACATTTTAAAACAGAACATTTTACTTCTTGTCAAGACAAAATAAAACTAATGAATCATGAGAGCTATGTTACAAGAGATTGGTGAAAAGGTAGTTCAAATGGAAAATTGGCTTACTATATACTGCACTAAAATATAATCATATTTTCCATCACTTTTTTCTGAATAGAGATTTCATAATGACGTTTTAATAGAAAAATAAGGTGAACAGGTATAAGTAACATATTTTACAGAAATGGTATACAATGTAAAGAATTTGGCACAGTTGTTAAAATTAAACATTAATATATATTAGCAAATCAAAATCTAAAATAAATTTGAGCAATAATTAGAATTAACTTATCAAATTACAAATTCATGTGCTAGAAATATAAACATATTGATAATGGCTTCCTAGTCTCACTGTATGGCAGGTGATATGCAACTTGTTTACCTTTGGGTTGTGAAAGAATATCTTCTACTTTTGCTTAAGAGAGAATGAAAATAGCTTATGCTGTCTTTGATGTGTTCTAATTTGTTTTATAAATATATTATCTCAAACATTTTACCTACAGATATCAAAAATATTTCTGATACAATTTATAAGCCAAAATAGATACTCAGAGTTACAGAAAATCTTAGCCAACAAAGCACAATATCCTAAACATTTTGAAAGATGTTACTTTACACTATGTTTTTAACAGTGCTGCCACAGAATTTTGGCAAATTGCAAGATGAAATTAAATATCCAGGAGTTATTGCTACAGTATTCTCATAATATTCATTTAGATAAAAATCTTAACCTCCATACACAATCTTTGATAGAAGTACAAAAGAATTGGCTTGAAGACACTTCTAAGTGACTCAAAGTTAACATATCATAGGATGAAAATTAAACTGAATTGTGTTTGGTCTAAATAAATAATCAGCATGCAAATTTTCTTAAGGTTGTGCAAATTAATTCTCCTGAGTAGTTTTAACACCAAATTCTATCCAACTATTTTTTCCTCAGAAGTACATCTTAAGTGACCGATAATAGAGATGATGATGAAGATAATGATTGACACTAATGTCACTGACTCATTATGAAAAGACTTTAGTATTTGGGGGGAAAGGGAGTATTAATCTTTTTCTGCTCCATTTTCATTTCATGCAGACTTTTCATTCAAATTTTGCAGATTTTCATTAAAATCCACTTCCACTATCTAGTATCCCACATAAACAACATACTTAAACGTAAGGTTCTAGGATTAGTGGAGAGCTTAAATCCTAGGAGTAATCTGAACAGACCTCCATGGAATTCAAAGCTAAAACCTTGGCAACACTGAGAGTGCTATCTAATGAATCATCTTCAGCAGGCCCAATACAAGATAGCTTAAAAATATATCCAATTTCAGAATGCTATTGGTAATGTGGTATTTTTTTTCTAACCAATCTTCTTTTCTATATTATGTCAGAAGAATAGAAATCTTATAAACAACCTAATGAAATATGAATCTATTTGATAGTATAAGAATCTATATATACCACAAAATCAAATGGAAATATCAGTACAGGAGTTTCTTCTTCAAGAAACAGGATTCTCTCTCTTTTTTTTTTAAGCTGGTGATTCTGAAATTTATTGCCGTGTAAGTGCTAATGACTGTGGCAAAGACACCGAGACACAGTTCCTGAGAGATGAGGTGATGGGGGGATTCTTTCTGACAGATGACTTTGGGTCAAGGACTCCTCAACGGTCTTGCTAAATTTCCTTTAAAACTGCTCTGCAGTCTAAGATGAGAAACCAGATTCTTTTAAAAAACAAAACAAAACAGAAATCTTTACCTATTTACAAAGAAGCACTTCATATTCACAGCTCAGTTTTGCAAATGAAAATAAAAAGTAAAGGATAACAAATATGAAAAAGTAATTGAATCTTATACTATATGAGTAGATAAAGTTAACTATACTTAAAATTAGGGATTATTTAATGAAAAGAATGTAAACCTTGAAGGGTAAAATTCTGTTATCATATTTGCGTGGTTATAAATTCTCCACAAAGTCCACATATTGATTTATAAAAATCTGGATACCTTAGACTCATGAATTAGAGAACTATTTATTCTTTCAACAGAGTTTTAGTGTAAAATAAAATTTGTACCAGTTTTCCCTTAAAAGAAATTAGGGATGATTAAGCAATTAAGTTAAAAAAATCAATGACATAAAATAAAACCTTAATTTTTAAAATATGGTATCTTTTTAATGTTAAAGAGAATTTATTATTTAAAGTGCCTTATTCATGGAAGTCCCTTAAATTTGCTAATATATATTATTCTGTCTTACAAACATAGTTCTTATATTGGTCAATGTGTACAAAGCCTCAAAGATTCTCTAGAAAATTACACACACCACATTCACTAAGAAAAAAACCCTATACTTTAAATATTTCAAGTCAAATCTATATTTGTATTTTGACTTATCAAACTGTATATTTTTAAAAGGTAGTAACTGTACATACTAAAATCAATAAAAATTTAAATACTTTTTTAAAAAAGCATTTTCATTTGAATAGTTGAGAATATCTTTGTGCTGTTAAGTGATGCCCTCTCACTTAGTTTATGTAGGCTTTGATTTATAAATAATCTATATGCTTACACTTTATTTTAAATGGATGAGTCATTCAATATTTCTCCCCATTAAGTTTAGTTAATTAAAAATGAAATTTAAAGGTACAGTCTTTAGACCAATGAAGGATTTTAAAAGCCAAAGATCAAGACCTCTCTATATTGTTTCTGAATTCATTATGGTTAAAGATGAATTTAAGATAAAACAACAAAAATTTTTCTAATAACTTGAATTTAAACTGACTATCTTGTAGGCCTAGGCTGGTTTCACTAACTGAAGCATGATGATAATGAATCAAAGGGCACAAATACAATCAATGTAAGGATCACCTTTTCTAATCTATGAATAGAAAGAGCAGAAACTTATACATATTACAACTGAAAACATGAAAAAATACAAACTCATCTTGTCCATTAAAAAAGCATTTAAGCTGGGTGTGGTGGCATGCACCTGTATCTCAGCCTATCAGGAGGCAGATACTGGAGGATCACTTGAGCCCTGGAGTTCAAGACCAGCCTGGGCAATATCATGAGACCCTGTCTCAAAAAAATAAAATAAAGAATTATATGCTTACTAAGAGCCTTTAGCACAATATTCAGGTAAACATATGTACTTTTCATTGTAATACCTAAACCTAAATTTAGAAACAGAATTAGAAAAATATCATTCCTATTCTTCTTAGCTATAAATTTACCCATGCAAAGTTAAATTTAATTATACATTCTTTATAATCTTGGATAGACCTGAGTTCACAGAGAAATTGTAATTTAAGCAAGAATTATTTTTGCCCATTTAACTCTAAACACAATAATATGGTCTTTACTAGCTTATCTCAACTGAATATCATGCTTAAGCATTTGGGCTTTATATAATTTATTGTGTATATTCATTTGTCTATTTCTATTTTAACAAAAGATTCAAAAAGAATTATTTTTAATGCTACTGTGCTCCTGAACTCTTACAAACAGAACTGCTGGGAACTGTGTACAAGGCTTAAATTAAAAGAACCTCTTAAAGAGAGTATGAATATCACTGAAAGTATTTTGGGGAAAAATTAAATTTTAATGTAAAAGAGAACAACTTTTAGAAAGAAGAGAGCAGTAAAACTAAAATGCAGCACTCCTTTGACTTTGTCAAATTCCTTGTGACTTTCTGTGTAGAATTCTGTAGTCAATGTGTATTAAAAATATATCAGTACCTTTTGCTTCTCCCTATAATGAAAAATATAAAATAAAAACAGAAGGGAAGTCATGAAACACAGAGGCTGCTTAGAGAACTTCCAGGAAAGGACCTTGCCATGGAATATTACCTCAAAGCTAATTTCACATTGAATTCGGAGTTTAGTAAGCATTGTACTTTCACTATCCCTTTCTGTCAATTGATTAGTTGAAAATATGATAATATCTTGCTTTTGACAAGAACTGCTTAAAGATTATGCTGTAGAGACTAGCTTTTCTTGCCTGAATAGTGGATTTGCTCTACCTTTAGCTGAAGCACCAGGTCCATTCGGTATTTACCGAGAGGGTTAATGTCATTGAGAATCAAAGCAATGATGATATCAATCCCATTAGACTCATGTGTAGCAATACAGGTCTAGAAAACAAAATATTTGTAAAATAGCATTTTAGTCCCACAGAATGCACTAGAACTAATAGGATATGAAACAACATAATCACCTGAATTTTTGAACTTTAAAAGATAGATAAGATGTAACTTTGAGCATTTGACTTATTCTTTTGTGTAGGGTCAGACAATTAACTGATTAGTATTGATCAAATGGCTTTGTATGCAGAACACTGAGAGAGACACTGTGTGCAGCTCATATCTTTTTAAATGAACTGTGTTTATAGAATTTCGGAGACCACTGGTTAAGTTAAATATTCTTTCATTCAGTAAATTTCAATATACCTATAAACACAGGAGTTTCTTAAGGTCAGAATTTTAAGATCTGAATTATCCTGAATAAAGAATTTTCCTATTTATGAAAGACATGTGTCCCCCATACCTGAGATTTGTAGGCAAATTTTGTAATACCGATGACACATTTTAATTTAGTTGATACTTAATGCTAAATTGATGACAAGAGATGCTACTGTCCATGCCAGGTGGAAGTGAAGACAAGTAATATGAGACTCTCTTGATGTTTGGGGACATGCTGTCAATAATGATGGCTGAAGGAAAAATTTACCAGATTTCTTAAACTTACATGTGGAATCTTGATTGGGGAAAATTTATAAAACATCCTGCGAGATAAATACTCACATTTTGAAGGTTAAGATAGACTGTGCTAGGGTTCTGAAATTAATTCTACAGAACTTAAATCAGGAACTTGTGAGCTTGATATGTAGTGCCTTTTAATATTTAGATCCAGAAATGTTTATGTCAAGGGGTATGAAAAACTAAAATTCTGGTGAGTTAAATGAGAAAGAACAAAACCAAGACAACTTCTAAACGACCGCTTTTTCAGCATAGGTCTCATTTCTCCTTTCATACAATGGAGTTTTTACTCCTCTGACACAAAAGAAAGGCATTTTCTATCCATCTCCTACCTTTCCTGAGGGTCTCCTGATCATTAAAATATTTGCCAAACTTAACGAAAATCTTTTTGCAGATCATCTCTAGAATTTGCCAGCAATCTTTCCTCCTACACATTTTCAGAGCAATGGGGAAGTATGTGTGAGGTCCTTGTTATTTCAAAATTAGCTTTTACTTTTAGAACTTACTTGGTTTTATTAAATTACTTTCAAAGCTCAATTCCATTTTCTTATGAGACCAAAATTGGGGAACATTCTTACAAGCTTTCCCGGAGACAGTAGAAGAAACAAATGGCATAATTATTTTCTATTATAGACATAGATGTTTTTAACAACAAAAAAACCAAATCTCTAAATTTGTATGTTTTTCCTTAATTTTAAATCAACATTTAGGTTTTCTTGTATCATTGCTTTGGGAAACTGAAATATAATCCAGAAAAATACAGTGAAATATCCACAAACTTTCAGTATTTCATATGTACAGTACAGAAAGGGAAAATACCTCCATAACAAATTATGCCAAAATTTTCCTGTTTTTATTTTACCCATCTATGCATATACATGTGTATATGTATTTATAAATATATGTGTGCATGCATAGTCACTGTGTGTATGTGTGTGTATATCTCATGTAAATTGCAACAAAAAAGCAGACTTCTTTTTCACATTTTTCTATGTCAGTCATTGATATTTGCTCTCAATGGCTTCTTTAATGTTTATATCCAGAAGTGTTTATGACTTGAAAACTCTGTCTTCTGGCCTGATCCATGCTTACAATGGTAGCTCCATGATGCCTGAATGGTAGTGAAATAGTCAACCAACAAACTTTCAGGTGGCATCTCTTCCTTCGATTGACCCAAGTGTCCTGCCTTCTGCTCCCACAATATGTCCTTGATATACAACAAAATGAAATTGGAGGCAAACTTTCTGTAAAAGACACTTGAAACTGTGCCCTCCAAAATGTAATACAGTCGAAAGAGCACCTGATTTAGATTCATTCCTTAGTTGTAAAACTGGCTCTATGACTTACTGCTTCTGTCACTCTGAGACTCTGGAAAGTCACTTAATCTTTGAGTTAGAACCTATTCATCAGCAAAAGGGAAACAATAATACCTACTTCACAAGTTTATTGTGGGTATAAAAGAAATGACATATACTACTCCTTGCAGGGGTGCAGAAGGAGCTAAACAAAGTTTATTCCACAAATCCTGGAAAGGTTCACTAAAGACGAAAACTGAGTGATGGCCAAGACATATATTTCACTTTTTTCAGTAAGTCAATTTTTATCTTGAACATTTTTATGGAAATTGTTTTTACAATGAAATTATAAACAAATACAGCATAATATTTCCTTCTCTATAATTCAGTCTTTGTACGTTTTATTAGAAAAGTTAAAATGTCTGGCAAAGCAAGAAGAAATATATTTTAAGGGCACACAAAGATTGGCTCCCTCCCCAACTTAATCCCTTTACTAATTAGTCATGAATACTTCTGGTTACCTGATTTTCATGGCAGGGGCCCTGGCAATACTCAGTCAAGCTCTCCAGGGTCTGGTTGACCAGTGCTACATTCTTCTCATTGATGTAGAGCCCCAACAGGCCCAGGCCACCAGTTGTGCTTCCACAAATGCAGTCCAGAAACTGAAGGGTCTCACAGACAAGGTTGTAATTTGTTTTGTTGTTTTGATTTCTCAAGAAGTTCTGAAAACAAAGAAAATAAAACTGAAGGGTTACAAAAATTCACTGTGCTGAATGTTTGCTGCTCTTCCCATATATGTGCTTTTCTAACTTTTCTTTATAAGAAAAGTGTTCACATTTATTAAAGTTGTCTTCCATTTAAGGAGGGAGAAAGGCCCTTGGATTTTTCCTCAAGCATCTATATATATCAAGATGGTTCATAATAAACATTTCTCAGTATCATTATCATAAAACCATATAGAGAGGGTGAAAGTAACAGGAAGTAGGAAAAAGAGAAAAAAAACTAGGTAGAAAGAAGTTCATTAGGGAGAGAAGCCTATTTTAAATTATAAATAATCTCATATGAAGAGTGCAACTTGTTCACTGATTATAAATGATATAACCATTACAAAGGGCTATCTGGAGGTACCCAGCAAAATTTTCAGTTAACATACAATCCACTCCTAATAAGTTTTTCTAGGTATATGTACACAAATACACCAAGAGGTTTCCTGCACACTACTTGTTATGCAAACACCAGAAACCATATCATACCCATGATAATGTGACTGGTTTAATAAACAATAGCACATTGAAACATGAGAATAATGTAAAACTATAAAAATTAGGTACTTCAATATGTGTCAATAAACACAACCTAGCAATAAGTAATTGACTAATAAGATATATTACTAAATGAAAAATGTAAGTTGAGGAATATCATAGAATATGATTTTTTTAAATGTTTACCTGCACAGATCAATATGCATGCATAAAAATTTCTAGAAGAAAAAACCTGGGCCCTGACAATATTCAGTCAAGTTCTCCAGATTAATCACCTGTTAACAGTGTTTTTCTCTGGTAAAAGGGTAAGCATGGAAATAAACTTTTTTATTTTAATTTAGTACTTATTTCTATTAATTTATTATTTAGTGTGTTTATGTGGATTTATGTCTACCATTTATTACTCTTAAGATAATTTTAAAAGTGGTATTTTCTACATTGATCCCACACTTCTATCAGTAAACTGTTCAATCAGATGCTATCTAATGTGTTATATACCCTATACATCTATTTCCTACAATGACAGACAAAATGGGTTAGGATATGCCCATGGGCACTGATCCAGTATTGTCCCTCTGGAAGCAATGCCTCTGGCCTTTGCCTGCCTGTGTACAAACCATGTGAAAAAGGGGCCAAAATTTAAAATTCATAAGCACTCCTACGTTCATCTATCTAATAAAGGAAAATGCAGGAAGGAAGATATAAGACACTGACCACAATCATTTTTGAAGGTATCCACGTTCACTCTGGTTAAAAAAAAAAAAATCCTCTTCTATGTTAATTCTGTTTCCAGTGAAGACATACAAATATACTCAGTATGCTCACTCAAGAAATATGAATTGGCTTGAAAATCATGAAAGCCCTTTAAGAGTATAAAACCATGAAAGTATAGATGAGACAAATATGTTCTCTCTCAACAATATAACCTTACCAGAGAACACTAGGAAGAGATGATGCCCACTCAGGCTAAAAATATCTGAGGCTAAAAATATTGATGAAACACAGGATGATGCTATATGAGCCTGATTTTTTTCCTGCATAAAGGGATTTTCTCACTTTTTTTTCACTGATACCAAAGTTTCTTCCCATTTCAGATGAGCACTATTGGTTTTATTGATCATCTTTCCAAAACTCTCTCCAAAACTACCTGTTGGCTTTATTCAAATTTAATTACTTATAACTATAGGTTGTACTCTCAGCTTTCACACAAAACAGAACAAATACCTGCAATTCCCGGTTGTGATTCTCACACAGTAACTGAAGAAATCTCAGTATTGGCTGCATGATGGCAATTGCAGGACTCATTGTTACTTCCTCTGCAGATTTTTCCTCAGTATTTCCCGCTTCTGGTCCTGTGCACATAATGTCTATTTCTGGATCCATTTCTCTTCTGTATACACAATATGCTTTGGATGTTGCCGAAGAAGCTTCTGTTAATTGTCCTTTCATTCCCTCTTTTAAATGTAGTGTTGAATCTCTTACTGTAAACAAAGCAGTACTTTTATATTTCTGAACCAATCTGCTTTTGCTAATTTCTTTAAAAGACAACTAGCTACCCCAATTCTCTAACAATTGAATTAAAAATAATCTGGCAAAGGCGCAACAATTTCCAAAAAGGATTTCAGAACAGCACTTAAAAGTTAAATCTTCAATGGGTCATAAAAAAGATCTCAATGCTTAGCAAATTTTAAAAGGACTCATGTCTTTCTGATATATATATATATCATATATATATATATATATACACACACACATACACATACACACTCATATATATATTTCATATTGAAAAAGATAGGAAAATGTGACAAACTTCAAAATGTTAATGTCTTTATAACTTGTATTTAATACATTGAAGATTTTGTCATTCTGAATACCAAAAATCTTTCCTTGGAGTTTTGTGTGGTAATTTCTGTTTTTAAAGTTTAATTTTCATTGTCACTTAAAAGATTTAGGGCAGTTTCTTTACCATGCATGCCACAATAAAATCAAACATTTTTCATGTCACTGGTTGCTTTGCATTGATTATGTCTCATTTAAGTTTAGTCCTGCAGAGCCATTTTAGGGTCAAGCCATGACTAAAATTCTTTATGGATGATCAGAGCCACAGTAGGGATAATTAAACCAAGAGAAGAGAGACAACAAATGTGAGATTTAAATGCTATTCCCCTCTTTTCTCTCATTCTGTTCTCCCAAATACTCAAATACTTCTTTACCTCTCATTCGTGGACCAGATGTCATCAATTCATTGTCATCATCCCTTTTTTTGCTACCTAAATCTATGGTATTAACTGTCACTGTTGATCTTATTTCTTTCTGAGCAGCCTTCATTCGATCATAGAGAACTTTAAAGAATTTTTCTGACTTTTTTTGTTCATGCAACTGCTGGTAGAAGGAGTACTGCAAGAAAACATATTTTAAGATATCAATACCCAAGGGGAGACAAATAGTGCTTTTATGCTTTTATGCTTGAAATAAACATAAGCACTATAGGTAAAAGCACACACTTAATGTACTACCCATTATTATTTCATAAACTGACAGCCTTTGCCAGTTTCTTATACTATTTAATGTGTACTAATAATAGCTGGTATTTACTTAACATTTTCCACTAAACTCCAACATATTTTCATATGCTGTTTAATTTACTGGTTACGTATTTTTAAAAACTTAAGAGGGACATTGTAAGAAGTTGTATGGAAAGAATTCTCTGATTTATATATTATTATAAAGTCATGCATTGATTCAACATGTATATATTGAGTGCCTACTATGTGCCAAGCTCTCTGGTCACAGGGATAGGACAAGAATGGAAACCAACCACAATCCTTGCTTTCATGAGTTTGTAATCTAAAGTGGAAACAGTCTTCAATACAATGATCATCCTGAATAAACATGAGTTTATGGAAAGTTACAAAGGGCTATTTTCTCTTTATCTAAATTACAGCACATTTAAGTTGGAAAGTGTTACCATGGTAGCCTCACTCATGGGATCCCACTGATAAACAGGTACCAACTCTTTTGGTTCCTCATTAGCTACATTGCTTTGCATGGGGTCTCAGACAAATCCATCTTAAAATAAATACAGTCAATAATGATGTAGAAATGGTTCAGAACCAAAAGTATCATAAATGTATCTTTGTAGGATGTGGAAATACTCAACCTTGGGAAGATTTACCCTAATCATTGCCTGCTTAATGCCTTATGGAAGTGTCCAGGAGAAACAGTAGGACGTAGGAAGGATAACATATTCCAGAGAAGATAGGATTTGAAGTGGGTAGGGAAATTATAAGTTATTACTACAGAGATTATGAGATAGACACAAGGCAAACAAGAGAAATAGCAATTGTAAATTAATAAAGATAATAGCCCTAACTGTAGTGATTAAAAGAGAGTTATATAAGCTTGAGGAGAGATAGTATGAAGAAAACATAAGAAAAAATAATTTCCAGATCAAGCAGAACTATCCTAGGGGTGAGGATGGAGATGGTAATTTCTAGAACACTTTTGTGTTCCTATTTCTCCACATCATCTCCAGGACACAGAGAGGTCAGCATCACACACTGGGGTCTGTCGGGGGGAAATAGGGGAGGGACAGTGATGGGTAGGGAGTTGGGGAGAGGTAGCATGGGGAGAAATGCCAGATACAGGTGATGGGGAGGAAGGCAGCACATCACACTGCCATGTGTGTACCTATGCAACAATCTTGCATGTTCTACACATGTACCCCCAAACCTAAAATGCAATTGAAAATAAAAGATTAGGGCTAATCTCAACTAGACCCCTTAGAGCCAGGAGCACATACCTGACATCTGGGTTATACAATGTGAGACATCTGAATAGAGAAAGGTTGGTCCCTATTGTTGTAACCCATCTTAGAAGAAGATTTTCATATACAAAAGTCATTTAATGCTGTTTCATCAACAAATATTTGTTGAATGGCTATAAAGCACTGTAGACATAAAGAATAGGATATGATCCCCTACATTAAGGAAGTTGAAATTCAGTTGGAGAGGCAGGGTGTAACACAAATTACAACAAAACAAAGAAGCACATGTAAAGTGCCAAGTGGGGATTAAAGAAACAAGTTCATAGGATCTGAGATAAGGGAATGGACACCAAATGCCCCAGACAGCTAGGGAAGACTTTGTGAAGAAGAAATAATTTGCTTGGCATCATTCATTTGTAGATCCATTCAATCCTGTAAATTGACTGACTACCAACCAATGGGCAAGACGCAAGGGGTACAAAGATAAATAAATGTGGTTTCAACCTTTAAGGATTTATAATTTACTAGACAGAGCCTGGTGCACAATGAAGAGGCACAATAAAGTGGCAGAAATGGGTGGGCATCGTGGCTCACGCCTGTAAATCCAAGCACTTTGGGAGGCCAAGGCAGGTGGATCACCTGAGGTCAGGAGCTGGAAACCAGCCTGGCTAACAGGATGAAACCCCATCTCTACTAAAAATCCCCAAAATTAGCCAGGTGTGGTGGTGGGCACCTGTAATCCCAGACACTTAGAAGGCTGAGGCAAGAGAATCACTTGAACCCAGGAGGCAGAGGTTGCAGTGAGCTGAGATTGGGCCATGGCACTCCAGCCTGGGAAACAAGAGTGAAACTCTGCCTCGGAAAAAAAAAGGCAGAAATGTCACTGAAGATGTCCACAGGTTATAACAGGGGCACATAGTAAGCAGTAATCAATTATACCCAGTGAGATTTGGAACCTAAAATGGTTTCTAGGAGAAGTGCATTGAGTTGAATCCTCAAAAAAGGGGAAGCAGCATGAGAAAAGCACAATACATTTGAGTAATGACAAAGAGCTAAGTGTAGCTGATGCACAAGAGAAAGGATGGAAGAGGCAAGAAGTGGAAGAAGAAGGGAAAGTTGGAAAATTTGAAGAGATTAAATCATGAAGGATATTATGGACTATAGCAGGGAGTTTGTCTTTATAGGGCAGGTGACAGATTTTAAGCAGAGGAATAGCACGTTTTTGGAAAGGCATCCTTGAAGGCAACATGGGAGAATGACTGGGAGAAGGGCAAAACTGGAAGCAGGGACACTTCTTGGAAGACTACTTGCCACTGTCCAGGAAAAGATAAGAAGGATCTGTATAAGAGCTGGCAAAGCAGGGATTGAAATATAGAGTATGGATATGAGGGATATTAAGGGGCAGAATCACAGAAGTTGGTCATCAGTGGGATGTTCAGGAACAGGGTAAGGGCAGATAAGTTAAGGTCAAGACTGAATATAATTTTCTGTCAGATAACTGGGCAGACGGAGTGCCAGTCACTGAGAGAGGCAATGGCAAAAGCAGCAGTGGGTGAATGCAGAACAACAGTGGATTCCACGTAAGACCTGTTGAGTTTAAGCCACTTGTACACATCCCACTAAATATTCTAGAAGACAGTTGGATACAGAGTCTAGAATGTCAGTTCAGAAGCATCCAAACACAGTGAAGTGTTAAAGGTGTGGAAATGAGTGAGGTCAGGATGGGAAACAGAGTGAGAAGAAAGAGTCCAAAGAAACTTGGGGGATGCCAGGATTCGAGAGTTAAGCAGAGAAGAAGAACCTTTGCAGTAGACGAAGAAGAAATGGTAGGAGGTGGGAAGACAAGCTGGAGAGGGTGGTGTCCAAAGACCTAGGCAGAAAAGGTTTTGAGAAGAAAGAAAAAGTCACTAGTGGCAAATGACACAGAAAATCATGTAAAGAAGGACTGAAAAATATTTCGGTTGTGAAGAGATCTAGGGGAACAACTTGCCAGGAATTTACAAGAACATGCAGTTTCTGATGGGAGCTGGCTTATTCCCCAGCAATATGAGGATACAAGTAAGCAAAAGATGAAGGATGATCTCATCTGGTGACCCGTAGTGGCCTAGAAACAGAAATCTAGAAAATGCTGTAATCCCATGGGTTTTTTCTAGAGATGCAACCCCCACCACCAAAAAAAAGAAAAAAAAAATCCTTCACTTCTGTCCGCTGAACAAGCCTCTATCTAATGTTATGTGGTTGCCTGGACTTTCTCTATGAAGTCCCAGTTGACAGAACTTCCTGGTTTAAGTCTGAATAGTATTCTATCATGTTTATATACCACATTTTTAAAACCACTCATCCATTGATAAGTGAAATAAGCCAGGCACACAGAGACAAATGCCACATATCACTTAAATGTGGAATCTAAAAATGTTGAAGTCATAGAAGTAGACAGTAGAAATTGGTCAAAGAGTTCAGTTTCAGCTAAACAGGAGAAGTTCTGGTATTCTACTGCACAGCAAGGTGATGATACTTAATAATAATAATATGCTATATATTTCAAAACAGCTAAAAGAATTTTAAATGTTCTCACTACAAGCAAATGATAAATATTCAGGTGATAAATATAGCAGTTATCTTGAATTGATGACTATGCAATGTATAAATACATCAAAGCATCAATTGTACCCCATAAATAAACACAAAGATTATTTGTAAATTAAAAATTGAATTGAATTTTTTAAAAGTCCCAACTGAACACCTGGTCAGAAAAGATAATTTCCAAGAAAATCTACTCAACTTCCTCTATCACCTCCTTCAACTTCCCTCAGAGGAAATCTGTGCTGCAGCTACAGTATCATGAGAATTTTAAACACTTTCTTTTCTCAACACAGTATTACTGATTTAGGGTTGTTTTTGTCACCCCATGCCACTTGCTGCTCATGAGGCCTTTATTCCTAAAGCCACTGTGACTGGATGTGTTGTATGGTAATACTCCCGTTGTTCAATGGATTCGATGGTTAAATAAAGTACAATCTCCCACTTTCAAATTAGACATGGCTTCTGCTGGCCAGAAAATGGCTTTTGGAATTTCTAACTATACACTTAGTTGTAAGTAGATAGCTTTCTTTACTGACCAAGGCAAACCTAGAAAGAGCAGGCTACCTAGCAGCAAAACAGACAGCTATATAGGAGAAATAAATTCCTGTGTTCTAATCCTCGGTAGGGTGGTCATATTAGCAACTTATTGTATATTTTCAAATAGCTAGAAAAGTGAATTTTGAGTGTTTCCAGCACAAAGAAATGATAAACTTATAAGGTGAAAGATGTGCTAATTACCCTGATTTGATCATTACATATTGTATACATGTATCAAAATATCACACTGTACCCTATAAATATGTACGATTATTATTATGTAACCATAATAACAAAAGAAAAAGACTGGAGGACAATGTCTTGCATCTGAGAACACTCCCCAGCTCTCAGACTCACACAGCATGTTTTACCTTTGGGTACAGTCGAGCTTATGGGCAACTTGGCAGAAGTTTCAAAAGAAAATATATGCCTTCTGGAAACAGTGGCCTAATGTGTGCAGGTGAGCATATTGCACACTGTTGTGGTATTCCTGGAACAATGTCAGGAGGATGCTTCAGAGGAATGTTCTGCTTGATTTAATAAATTGTGAAGCTCTGTAATTTCTATAGCAAATTGAATACATTTATGAGGAAAGTGTGATACATGGATTTTTTTTTTTAAATAGTAGTAAGAGCTAAAAGAAACACATTACTTTTACTTGCTTTCTGTGACAAGTAAACAAGAAATACCAAGCATAAATTGTAATGCCCATGAGTGTTGAACAAGTACCTGTGTTTGTGTGTTTCCTCCTTCAAGCAAGGCAATGCCGAGGAAAATGCCTTCTGAAAAAATTCTGTCATTTTTGGTGTTCACTATAACATCAATGACAAGTTCTGATGCACCTTCTTTATCCAGCAGACACTGAATGTCTGACATTGATATCCCCAACTTATCTGAATCTTGTCCAGAGAAGCTTCCTGTGATTAGGAAAAATAAATAAATAAACTTTAATTGTAGACATTATTAGCATGTAAGGTTTTCAAATTCTTAAACCATAAAAATCTTAATCTTTAGATTTTTCCTACAAAGTTAAATATAATTGAAGCTTGAGGCTGGGCATGGTGGCTCACACCTATAATCCCAGCACTTTGGGAAGCCAAGGCGGGTGTGGATCACTTGAGGTCAGGAGTTTGAGACCAGCCTGGCCAACAGGGTGAAACTCCAATTCTACTAAAAATACAAAAATTAGCTGGGCATGGTGGTGCATGACTGCAATCTCAGCTACTTGGGAGACTGAGGCAGGAGAATTGCTTGAACCTGGGAGGCAGAAGTTGCAGTGAGTCAAGATTGTACCACTGCACTCCAGCCTGGGTGACAGAATGAGACTCTGTCTCAAAAAAAAAAAAAAAAAAAAAAAAAAAAGCTTGAGTTCAAAAATATCAACATTTGTAAAAATAGAACACTTTATTAAATGTTTGACATGTGATTAAATGTTTTTTCTAAAAATAGAAAAAGAAAACTAGCTTTACTTTGTCCTTAATTTATATATTAACAGATTATAACTTAGTTTAACTATTTTTCCAAAGTCAAAAAGCAAAATCAAGTCTGATGTTCAAATCTGTTGTTTTATGTTTTATGAACCCAAATTGTATGAAAGGTTTTTCTTTTCTTCTTCTTCTTTTTTTTTTTTTTTTTTTTTTTTTTTTTGAGATGGAGTCTCACTCTGTGTCACCCAGGCTGGAGTGCAATGGCACAATCTTGGATCACTGCAGTCTTCACTTCCTGGGTTCAAGTGATTCTCCTGCCTCAGCCTCCCAAGTAGCTAGGACTACAGGCATGTGCCCCTATCCCTGGCTATTTTTTTCTTTTTCTTTTTTTTGTATTTTTAGTAGAGATGAGGTTTCACTGTGTCAGGCAGGATGGTCTTGATCTCCTGACCTTGTGATCAGCTATCTGCCCACCCCAGCCTCCCAAAGTGCTAAGATTACAGACATGAGCCACCGCTCCTGACCTATATGAAAGTTTTTAATAGTGATTTTTAAATGACTCTTTTATATCTCTTCCATTTAAGTAAAATACTAGAATAACACTAACATGAAGATATGTCATGAGAATCCTAAAATAAGAAAAAAAAAAAAAGACAGGACTTACCTCCCACCTGTGCAGTTTTTGAGTAGGCTCCTGACAGGTGTCCATTCATACCAACATTATAATCACCTTTAAAGTATCGATTCAAAAGTATCTTTCTTAATGTGTTACCCTAATAAGAAGGATAACAAAGAGTTATTGTTTCCTTTTCTAATAAAAGTGAAAAATGTCAGTATGTTAAATGCCTTAAATGCATTTTGTGAATGATGTTGAGGCATGAAAAAATTAACTTCATACCAGATATTTTCTGAGGCAAAAATTTAATAATGCATTCCGATAAAATAGTAATTTTGCTTCTTATAATAAATAAAGATGGTGGAAGCAGCTTTTTGGAGGTGATGAACAGGTTTATGCATATATTGTGGTGATGGTTTCACAGTGTATACTTATCTCCAGGCTCAAGTTGCACACATTAAATACATACAGCTTTTTGTATGTTAATAAATCATAATTCAATAGAGTTTTAAAGTAAATTGATACTGCCAAAAATAAAAAATAAGAGTATGCTCAATAGAATGTATTAGAAAAATCACAAACGCTATAAATTTAAGATTGCTTCAAAAGCTGAAGTTCCCAGAGTTGAGGCGTATCAGTTGCCTAAAGAAGACTCAGAATAATAAACACCTAAGAATTGGAAAGCAAAGAGCTTAGGTGGAGGAGTTTAGTTAAAAGAGCCAGAAAATAGCTGGGAACAGAGCAGGTGCTCAAAAAATTATGCTTGATAAAGTGGACTAAATTATATTTAAATTTCAAAATGCTTTATTCAGAAGACCATAGGCAAAAGACAATGTATTACTCTACAAATTTTATAATCCAAAAATTCCTAAGTCTTCAATTTTGTACTGATTACAGGACATTTGTAAAATAATACATTATATAATTGCTTGTATGTACATAAGAAACATGGATAACTCCAAATCTTCTTTTTTATTGGTGTATTATTTTAGTTTTAAAAGTCATTTAAAAGCATTATTTAAGGAATACTTCTTTAAGCTATTTAAATTAACACAACAACTACAGAGGTGTTGTTCCCATATTGCAGGTAAGGAAACTGTGGCCCAAGAGCTTAGGTAATTGGCTGCAGATCATGCAGTTATCAGGTGATTGAGCAACACCTGACTCAACTCTTGACTACAAAATCCAGCCATTTCCTCATGCCTTGCTGCACCCAACCTTCATGCTGTGACATGTAGCTCTCATTACCCCTTCACTTTCTTATATTTTTGTTATTCTCTCTCAAGTTCTACAGGTATTCTCCTCAGTTCTTTTGTTGTGCTCCTCTCCTGGCTGGCAATTTCATCTGATCCTTAGTTGCACAATCACTTCTGCTGGTTTGCCTGCCAGATGGGTGTCCTCCAGCCTGGACCTTGCTTTCCTAAGCTTCTCATTCTGTTTCCGCTTATATTTCCTTACCTGTGTCTTGAGATTCCACTGGCATCTCAAACTCAATTTTCAAAACAGAATATTCATTCTCTTGCAAATGTTTTCCCCTTAATTTTAATTTCTTTTAAGAAGATCACATAGAAGCCTTCTATGTCTTTCCTTTACTCATATTCTATTCCTTGTCTGAAATGATCTTCTTTCATCTTACTCATGAACAGGTTCTATCTTCCCTCTTCATTCTATAAATATTCATTAGGTACCAATTGTTTTAGGCACCATCCTAAGTCAATAAGATATGACCCTCCCCTCAAAGAGTTTACAATGACATGAGCACAATAATATAAACATCCACCAGGTCTTCTGAAAGCGTAAGAGGAAGCAGTTGATGAGGAGGTTCCACATGGCATAGCCTCTCTACTAACTTATGTGATCAAGACAGACCTGTATTATATATAGTTAATGCTCAACTAACATGTCCTAAATGTCATAGTGCCAGAATTTTTGAGACAGAGTCTCACTCTGTCACCCAGTCTGGAATGCAGTGGTGCAATCTTGGCTCACTGCAACCTTCACCTCCCTGGTTCAAGCAATTCCCCTGCCTCAGCCTCCTGAGTAGCTGGGATTACAGGTGCATGCCACCACACCCAGCTAATTTTTTTTTTGTATTTTTAGTAGAGATGGGGTTTTACCATGTTGACCAGACTGGTCTCAAACTCAACCTCAGGCGATACGCCCACCTCAGCCTCCCAAAGTACTGGGATTACAGGCGTTAGCCACTGCATCCGGCCAGTGCCAAGAATTCTAATAGACACTCAGAATGTCTGGAGTTTGCTTATCCTTATAGCAACTTTTATTGATTGGTACTTAAGTTCTTAGAAAACAGACATTTATTACTGCTTCCAATTTCATGGTTTCTTTCTTTAAGACCTTTTCATAATGGGATATAGTAAGTAAAGATGATGACAGTCTCAAAAGAAACAGCGAAGTATAAGATTTTATTCTGCCAAAGAATACAAATCTAGTATCTACTATCCCTTATAAAACTTAAATACAGCACCTAGAAGAAACATAAGAAATGAAAATAGTGCTTACTTTATCTTTTGTTAAAGAGAAAGTCCTTTGAGTTGAATTAATTCCATTTGGCCAAAGAATATTTCTTACAAAAGTAAAGGAAAAGCAAAATAAAGCATTTCTTTGGAGCCAATGTGTTTGGGCATTTACTGTGACTCTCATTATAGAAGAAGGAGATGCTATGAAAAATCTTTCAGACCCATAAACTACGGGTTGAAGTTATAAGTTGGGGAGAAAAATGTGAGGTCATATTAACCGGAGCACTATTTTTTTAAAGGGTAGCTCAGTTTGTTGTAGTATTCATGGATCTCAGCTCTACAGACCACTCACTCTACCCTGTAGGAGACAGTTGGCCCACTTGTAATAACCAAAGCTGATAATGTGAAAATCCAGGCCTTTTTGTTGAAATTGCACAAGTCAGCATCACTGTCTGAAAGGGAACCTGTTGTGAAGAGTACTGAACCCTTGTGAACTAGCTCCCTTTTTAGTCTCTGCAAGAATTTTTTATTTATTACTATTACTAGCATTATGTAGAGATAGGATCTTGCTATGTTTCCAAGGCTGGAGTACAGTGCCACATTCATAGCTCGCTGCAACTGCACACTCCTGGCTTCAAGCAGTCCTCTCACCTTGGCCTCCCAAAGCTCTGGGATTATAGACATGAACCACTTCACCTGGCCCTGGAAGAGTCTTTAACCTTTTTATCACACTACAGTAAGAACCCAGCCAAGAGATAAACAAATGTTTTTTTTTTTTTTTTTTTTTTTTTTTTTTTTTTTTTTTTAAGAAGAAATGGAAAACTTTTTTACCATTTACTTTTTAAAATGCCCTTTATGCTGCTAGAATAATAAAACTATTTAATACCAATCAAAGAGTAGAATTATATAACACCAAATCAAAAATAAGCATCATATTTGTGATTATTTTTTAATTCCCTTCAGCAGATAAAATCACAGGTGTCTATCAAATTCATAGATATCAAAATCAAATGAGTAACATTCTCCTTATTCAATTATAGCCCATTGGAAGCATCTATTTCCTCACTATATAATATTCAGAATGCCACAGGAAAAGCAGGGGCTTCCTATTTTCTCTGTTCTCAACTCTGAAGCCACACTGCCTGGATTCAAATTTCTTCTATGCCATATACTAACTGGTGATCTTAAACAAGTTACTTCATCACTCTGGATCTCAGTCCCTCAATTGTCAAATGAAATTGTTAATTATCTACTCTCAGAGGATTTCTGTGATAATTAAATAGTTAAAATTTACTGAAAGTACTTGGAACAGTTCCCAGCAAATAGTAAGTGCTATATAAATTGTGCATTGTTGATATTATCCCTGCTAGTATTAGTACTATCCAGATCATGAGAACAGGCTACAACTTGCAAAGTGCTTTTTCAGACACCTTCTCATGTAATACCAAGCCTTTCCACAAAAGTAAAATAAATTGCCAGCATATTAAGAAAATGTCAAAAATAACAAATGATGAACTGCCCCCAAATCCTAGCTTTTTTAACTGTTCATCAGTCCTTAGAATTATATACTTATTAGCTAACATGGCAAAGTCACCCTAAAGCATGAATATACTTCATGATATAAAATGTACCCTTATAACCTCAACTAAAGTTGGAACAAATTCTATCTTGGTTCAAACTTCAGTTTTGTGCTAAGACAAACTCTAATGCTAAAAATGATTGATGAATAGGGTACAAACAGAACAAGATTCTGTTATGTCTTAGTGATCTTCATTTAAGAATAAAAAATTTGGGTATTGCTACATCACAAGTTCAGCAGAAACTGACTTCTCTTGTCGACTATCAAGTTCTGACTAAAGGAGTGAGAGACAAGGACTGTGTCCCAGTTTGCTTTGGGGCATTCTTGATAGTTTGTACTCTCTGTGCAGTGGTGGTAGTTTAAATGTGAGTCATTTCACCAAATTACTTTAATTCAAAAGACACTGTAAAACCATTGTCAGAAATTCTGGTGCCAGGGTTACAAATAATTGTCTCAGAGTTATAATTGCCATGGCAGAAATTAGGGACGAGTTAAAAGCATGTTAGGCCATTGTGAAAAGAATTTCACGACAGTTGAGAAGTTTGACTTCTGTGCTGTTTCTTCAAACCCAAAATGCATTCCTGATGCACCTTCTATGGGAGGTCTCTCTGTTGGGTGAGGACAAGCAAGGAACGTCCTTTACAGCCTTTTCGGTATCAGAGTCAATTCCAGGCCACAAGACACTACTTTTAGCCAATGTCTTCATGTGAACACATACCAGATGTGCTAAATGTAATGTAGCCAAGATAACTAACAACCACCTTCTGAAATTACAACAAAATATCTCCATAAAAAGACATCTTTTGTGGCCAGAGAAGTCATGCTGACGGTTTGTGAATATCTGGGAGGATTGGGTTTTTCCCGCCCACTCCCTATTATGCCAAGTCCAATGCATCAAAAATTAAAAAGCTCAGAAATCATTGCTTTTCATGGATAGGAAGGATAATCAAATTTACAAATCCTAGAAAGGACTTAAATTTTGTTTCGTTTTTGAGGAAGCACAAGTCCATTTGCCTTAATGGGCGGTTAATAGCCTTAGGAGTGAAGAGTTCAAGGATATGGGATATTTGAGGTACAGACACCCACATTCATTCCCATCCCCTTAGAAAAACAATTTGCTAAGTTAATATTTTTTCTATTATGTAAAATACAATCAAGACATCAAGAAAAAATGACAACCAGCATCCTAGAAAACTAAGTCCTCAACTAGAAATTCAAAAGGTAATGAAAACTGCAAACTAAAGATGCCCAATTTAAGACTTACCCTCAAAGATTTATGATTAGCTACTAAGCTGAGACAAGACCTATACGGAGGTGATGATATGTACGTGTTAGTCTCCCCATAGTCCCGTTTTAACATTAAACTTGGTATTAGCATAATTAGTGTTTCCGTAACCTTTTGGCTTAGTAACAATATATCTGATTAGGTATTTTTCCTCATTTGAATTCCCAGGGGTAAAAAGGTACATTTCTCATTTCAATACATTATTATAACAACTGTATCTTTGTGGAGTGACATTCTGTCCTTCATTATAATCACCTATATTTTCAGAAAACTACTTTGGGAAAGTATAGTCAATCTCCTATAATCTAGCTGTCCAATCATTTGAATGTCTTAGTCTCTCTGTCCAAGAAGTTTATGTCAATTTCTCTTCCTGTTGTCTTTGCCTAGCTTTTTTAAGACAGGAAACAAAAATTTCAATAGGAGTAGTTACATGAACTTAGAAGATGCTATTCATCAACACAATGACACACTTGTTACACTCTTGAAAAATATACGATGTCTCAATGATTTTAGTAAAGAGTCTTGTGAAAAAAACAAGACTGTGGAAAATGTTAGAACCAAATATTCATTCACCATAATGGCAACCTAATTCCAAAGTTATTCTTTCCTTGTTTTTATTAACTGTGAAGACATTTGTTACATTTCTACCATGTGTCAGGAACTACAAAAGTGGATGCAAAAGTAATTCTGCAGCATATGCTGAAAGAATTTTCAGATATGTAGAGTTGAGACATATGGAACTGTTTTCCAGTATAAATAATCCTCACCAGATCATTTGACTTCACTGGTGAAATTTAAATGTTTAAACAGTAAATGATGAGGTTTAAATATTTGATAATGATGTTGAATATAAAAGTGACTTCAGTAACCACTCTGAGTTTATCATCTATCCTAGTCTCAAGGCAAACAGGGCTGCTGAGAAGGTTTTGTTATGAGATGATTCTATACTCCACAGACAGTGAGGAATAAAGAAAACTGTATTTGTTTTCTTTGGGAGACTAATTAAAGCCTCCCAGTATTTGAATTCCAGGAACTACACTGACTGACATCAAACTCAACAGATCCTTCTACCTCAACCATTTTAAATACAGGGTTTGCTGAAATTCAGAGTTTGGGAACTTATACAACCTCTCACCAATAGGACTTGAGAATGGATTTTACTGCCTGTAATTGTTTGGTTTTCTGAATAAGCAGTCTTTTGACTTTCAGAACAAAACTGAGAGGAGGGTGAGTAAGCAAGAAATAGCAGACAAGCTTTAGATATCATCTCCTTATTGAATGACTGTATTCACATAGCATAAATCAGTGCCTCATAAAATCACACTCAAAGGACAGTGGCACACAATCACGGAAGTAAAGCCCATAATCCCCCCTGGTATACAGTATAAAAACCTACTGGAGTCCTATTTGCTGCTGAAAAGAATGGAATCAGTGCTGCCAGTGCAGGTGTATGTACACACACCAAAAGACTGAGGAAAATGGAATGTCAAGAAGTAATTTCAAAGCTTCTCCAAAGACTATGTTGCTGCGGGGTGGTATGGAAAAGTGTGTAACTCAGTAATGGACTGAGCTGACAGTGCATCCCAGAGAGCACAAGAGGAAAAAGCAGGAGAGAGAAGGAGATGGAAATAAATGAGAACACTGACACTCATCTGAATAGCAATATGAACTTCAGTGGGAGAAAGTTCTTCCACCTGGACAACGGGGAAAGTAGTATCTAGTTTGCTGTTTTAAAGTGCTACTCCCAGATTCTGTGAAATCTGTTACATTTCTACTTAGTGAAGATAGGCACAACTTTGGAAGGTGGTGTCACAGGAGGTAAGGAACAATACATACAGGGACGTATCACCAGCACTATCCTACACTATATTGGCCTTCCTGTTTCTATGGAATTTCTTGCATTCTCAACAGTCATGCAGTCCTTGATCTTCAAGCTGTGACCTCCTGATCTATGAACAAGAAAATGTGGCTCACAGGGCAGTGAGAGGAGTGCATGGCTCTGAAGAGCTGGCAAGGAAGCAATGTGGAGAAGACTGCACCCCATCAACACACACACACATACACACACACACACACACACACACACACACACACAAAATGAAAGACAAAGACCTCATTATTTTTCCCAAAAATACTAGAATTACATTATTCTTAAAAGACAGGAATAAAACTAACACAGGTATTAATCAATGAATGCAGTATTTGACAAACTATGTATGAAGCCAAATTTTAATGAACTCAGAATACATTTAGAAGTTCCTCAGAAAAAACAGTCTATGGAATCTATGATAGAGAAGTTGTACATGGCACAGCTTCAAAGGGAAGCCTTGAGAATTAAATGAGATAATATCTACACACAGTTTAATACATAAGAAGTTCAGCTTATAAATACTCCCTGCATTGGTAGTGACAACACACGTTAGCAGACCTTAGTGGAAATGATGTCTCAGAGAGTAATGTGATTGGTTTGAGTCTGGGTTCTTCCACTTATTGGCTCTGTGATCTAAGGAATTTTATTTAACTGCCCCAAGGCTCCGTTTCCCCATCTATGGATAATAATATTTACACTGCAAGGCTCTTTAAGGATTAAGGAAATTAAATATGAAAAGCTTTATGTTCTTAACCCATCAAAAGTGCTAAACAAACAACTACTGTAATATTTTATTTTATATTTAAAGGAAAGTATGAGTAAGTTTCACTCTGGGGAAGAGCTGCACAATTGATGACATAAAAAGGATATTACAATGGCAAGTGCCACAAGACAGCCATGGCTTTCACAGTTGACATCAATATCCACTTCCAACCTTCTACAATTTTTCAAGAGAAGGCAAATGAAAAACAGCATTCATTTTGTGAAAGATTACTTTGAAGCCAATTTCATCAATGTGCCATAATTTCTTAAAAATAACACTTAATTGTGGATAGGTTTCAACCCACCCCTATTACATGTATAAAGCAGAATTCTTCAGAAGGTAATTTAGACAGACTTTTCTTGAAGTCGTGTTATAAGGAAAATCAACATTCCACGTTCTGTGAGGAAAGAGTTATTTTCCCTCCTATTGGGTTTTAGCACAAGAAATATATTAAGTATGTTTATAAAGTTATTATCATACAACAATTGTTCATTAGAGGAAAGGCCATGCTTCCTAATTCTCTGTTTGAATGTGCCATAATTTATCACAGAAGATAAAGATAATTCTTTTATCTCATTTTTCCTCATGAAATAAAAAATCATTTCATTTCTTTAGTGTTTACTGCCACATTAAAAATGATATAAATCTAATCTTAATCATTTCTTGCATCTGTTTGTCCAAGAGGCCACATATTTGGCCTACTTTAATATAAGCAATTATCTGGCCCCCTGAGCTCCTAATTGTGTTCTACATGTAAACCATAATTTTCAAAGAATGTTGCAGAGAGAAAACTGAGACAGTGATTTAGTACTAGTGAAAAATAAAAATATCTTAAATTTTCATCAACATTTCAAAGAACCAACACAATTATTACTAAAAGAAAATGAGGTCTCAGTTCAAACAAGCTTAGAGATGTCTGAGCTAATTAACGGGGCCAAGTGCCAAATACTTACCTTAAAAAGGGTCTTTTTAAGAAAGGCTTTGTTAGACTTATTATGGTCTTATGAACACTATTTTGGAAATCAGTCTGATTCCCTGTGGCATATACCATCGCAGATATTTCACTACTTTAATGCATTTAGAACTATAACTGAAATCAGGGCACTAAGAAAGTAAAACCTTATTTTTAATGACATGCAAAGCCTATTTGCTGGTAAGGAAGCATAGCCACTTGGTAGTACTGTGGTGCTAGCCTCTGAATTATAAATGTGGATTTTCACAGGTTTGTGAATCACCTATTGAAATTAGCTTCTGGAAGAAACAAGATGACACATTTTCAGGCTGAAAAGAAAGCTTAAAATCTTTAATAAACTTGATTTGAGGTAAACCAGCTTTTATGAATTAGTGAATTGAAGAGATGAAGAATCATTTCAGTGAACTACAGGTTGCTGATGCTAATCTAATACTCCTAAACTGGGGAAGAATAAGTCAATGAATATATCTCTATAGTCTGTCTCAGTCTGTCTCTATCTCTCTCTCTCTCTCTCTCTCTCTCTCTCTCTCTGTGTGTGTGTGTGTGTGTGTGTGTGTGTGTGTGTGTGTCAGTGTGTATGTATGTTTGTGTGTCAGTGTGTATGTATACAATAGACACATATATCTATTTTTTTACTTATGGACATTGATTCATATTTGTAAAATGAATTCGATCTTTGAAGTTTGAAGATTCTTCCTTTCTCCCCTGGGTGTTGGTAACGATAAATGACTCGATTACCTCCAAAAAACAAATGAGCAAGCAGCTTTCATTTCTGCTTTATTTCACTGATTCTAGCACACACATTTTTTCACCCCACATTTTAACATTACTGAATTACAGGTCACTTTAAAATAAATGGTGCAGTATAGTTTAATTGGCAGGATTTATTTCTTCTTAGAGATATATAAAATTATGGTATGCCTTATTTATGACTGACAGTATATTAGAATTGATGAAATATATTGAATGAAAAAATAAGTATACCTTTTAATCTGTCATCGTATCAAACACTCATTGCTTCACAGTATGTGGCATCACTATAATACTTATTTTCTAGTTAAAATAAAGTAAGATGAGAACACACAGAAATTCAGAGATTTAACCTTTGAATCAAATAGTTTATTTTCAGTGTTTTCCCTTTCTCATGACACATGTTGTATATGTAGCCCAATTCACCACCATAAGTTTTGACATCATATGCCCCAAGCAGGCTTACACTAAAATTAGCAAGGAAAATGACAATATTGATAGAGATGAAAGGTATATTTATCTTACAAATCAAGAGTAATGGAAAAGCAAATAAGTAAGAGACACACGAACTAATTTATGAAACATGGAAAATATTAAATTTCTCTCCGTTTAAAGAAAATGTACCTTGATACCACCTCACACCCACTGGGATGGTAAAATAAATGATCTGGAGACATGGAAAAAGCTGACATTGTGATCTTAACAATAACACATGTTGCTGAGGATGTGGAGAAATTGGGACTCTCATACACTGCTAATGGGAATATAAAATGGGGCAGCCACTTTGGCGGTTCCAAAAAATTAAACATTGAGTTACTATACATCCCAGCAATTCCACTCCTCAGTATTTACCCTAGAGAAATTAAAACAGAGGTCCACACTAAAACTTGTACAGAAATGTTCATTGCAGCATAAGCCATAATAGTAGAGACAATGCAAAGAACCATCAAATGATGACTGGATAAACACAATGTGGTACATGCACACAATAGAATATTATTTGACAATAAAAAGGAACTGAAGTACTGAGACCTGCTAGAACATGTATGAGTCTTTAAAACATTATGCCAAGTGAAAGGAGGCAGTCACAAAAGACTACTTACTGTATGATTCCATTTATATAAAATGTCCAGAAGAGGCAAATTCATAGAGACAAAAAAATAGATTAGACAGCAACAAATAGCCAAGGGCTGGGGCTGGAGGGAATAGAGAGTGACTGTTAGGAGGCATGGGATATCTTTTAAGGGTGATGAAAATGTTTTAAAATTAAACAGTGATATTGTTTGTAAATCTGTAAATATACCAAAAAACATTATATTATATACTTTTGTGGAATGAATTTTACAGTATTTGAGTATCCCAATAAAGCTGTTACCAAAATATAAAATAAACCCATTAGATTGGTTAAGGCAAATCACTCCTTAAGTGATTTTAAAGTACATCTCTTAGGGAAAATCATGTCAGTTCTGTCCAAGTTTTTGCTAAGCAGCTGAGCTGCTATTTGCCACAAAGTTCTTGCATTTAAGTACATCTGTGCAACAGATACATTATTATGGCACATATTTTGAATGTTACATCAGTTAGCAAAATGTAGAAAGGCTCAAACTGCTAATTAAATATAAAATTATATATGTCAATTAGGAGCCAATTTCTTGTTAAAACTATCTAATGTTTAGAGCACAATAAATCAAGCTAGTATCTGGAACTGTTTGAGGCTTGACCTGTGTGGGAAGGCGATCCAGTGCACTGAATTTAAGCTAGACAGTTTCCATGGATACCTCACACTACTTGAGGTGTAGAAACTGCAAATTATAAACAACTTCATGGATATTATGCTTCACAAAATATATTACTTTAAAAAAGATCTCATCTTCCTAAAAAAAGATCCTGGAATTTATTTTGTTAACAAGTGGATAAGGGTTTTTTGTTTGTTTGTTTGTTTGTTTGTTTTGGTGGGTGGGGGCAGGGAGAGAAGGGAAACAATTTTTTTAAAAAAATAGTTTTTAAGTTCCTTTGTAATTCATATAGGAGGAAGAGACATTCAAACTGTTGCTCTCATCATTAGCTTTACTGCAAACCTCAAGAATTTAAAGACAGTTTGTTTTTATAGGAACTAACTGTATTGAATTATGCCAGCTGAGTTTAATTAATCTAGCCACTGCATAGTAAGATGCTAGCCTTTCCAAATAAACATATACTATAATTACAACCAGGCTGCTCCACCCATTATCCTTTACTGGTTCCCATGAAATAAGACTACACATCTTCCAGATGTGACAGAAAAGCCATAATGGTATTTGCCAACCATTTCAGAATTATACAAAACAAAGGATGAGAAGAACACATGTAGCTTCCATTAAGAAAAGCAAGTGCTTCCCACAAGACTTTGTTGACAAGACCTGACCACACACCTGTTTATTTACAGCTTTAGTGGTCTAAAGAAGTGAGAAGATCACAATGGCAGCTTTTTCCACGTCCCCAGATCACTTCCACTGTTGTGAAGGGTCCCTCCACTGTTGTGAAGGGTGGAGTTCAGGTCCCAGAACTCCAAAGATAATCAGCATGCACAGAAATGCTGTCATTTTCTTTGGGCCACTTATTCTAGTCATTACAGGAGGACCCGCAGAAGTAAGGTAAAGAACACAAATTGTTTTAACAATGGAAACAAATAAATTAGTAAATTTGAATAGAACTAAACTAATATTTGATTGTGTATCAGAACTTCACAAATGTTATCTTATTTGGTGCTCACAGGAAACTAACACCTAGCTTACCAGCAAGAAGCAACTGCATTATTTGCTCTTCCAAAATATTTTTGAGGAGCGTACATTTGTTTTAATTTAAAGCAAAATAAAGACAGCTTTTTGAAAAATTATAAAATGTTCACTAGACATGATGGGGGCAGAAGTTGATAGCAAAAGATCGCAAAAAGAACTGTGCCAATATATATACCTATATTAAGTAGATCTCTGCTCTAATAACATGCTCTATGCTATTGCCAACTCTCCTCCCCTATTTCAAATTCACTATCATCTTGACTTGCCCACATTCTGTGTTCTCAGTCTCTTTTTTTCTGAGCTATAACCAATCATTTCCTTGCAATCCTTCTTGCTTCTTCCAGGTGTCTAATTGTTCAAAGGGAGGAGAGTGCTCCACAGGTATCACCCAGTCAGTGGTACAGGAGCACCTTTCACACCTGTGTGTGTTCCACTGCTCCCAGGGCCTTTACCACCAAATCCTCCTTCCTCTTCTGATCTGTTTAATGTCACTGTTTTCGAGAAGCTGTTTCTGATACCCGTTCCCTAGCCCAGTTTGTGTCCTCTGGGTATACACTCATACTACATACTCATATAGCACTCTGGACTTCTCTTTCAGAGTAAATTTAAAACAGAAATTAATTAATCCCTGTCCAACTACTTGGTTGGCATATGATTTTCTCACTAAACGCCAAGGGGGTAGAGTGATTTGTGCATCAATGGCTTTCCAGGGCTGAGCAGACATTCAATAACTTTTTTGTAAGTATTTACTGTCTTATTCATTTTTTTTCTATTTCTAAGTACCTCTGCATTCTGCCCTTTACATAATTTCCTAATAGATTTTTTCATAGAATTCATATTCTTGATTTTCAAAATCACCTAAAAAGTCATACTATGACATTAACATTCTTTATCCTATTCTGACCTCTGATGAATAGAAAGTAATTATTCTCAGCATATGTTGGACCAATGTGTAAACGTGTGTGGGATCATGTTTGGGACATGAGCTGGAGGCTGGTATAACATAGCTACACATCAAGTCTCGTAGTCTAAGCCATCTCTGTCTGCCATTTGCACCCTCAGGCTCCATCAGTTTCTTTAGTCCTGTCCTCCTCAACGCCTTTCCACACAGTTTTACCTTTCCTGACTCTAAAATTTCCTTCTCTACAACATCTGTCATCCTAAACAACCTCCCAGAACCTCTCTGCCTCATCTACTCTTCATCTCATTTCAGTCCTCCATCAAAAACATAGTTAGCTCTTGCTTTACCTCTGTGAAAGGAAAATAAATCTCAGGACCTCAAAATGACTAAGCCAAAGGGAAAGTCAAGGTGGGAACTGTGTCAGGCAAACTTGCCCCCCATCTTATTCCTAGATAAGATAGCTACAAAGACTTAAAAAAAAAAAAAGCTTCATACTTTCCTCACAATTTTCCCACAAGGAAATTCCTGTGGGTCTCCAGATCTTTACCCTAAAACTATTCTGTTGAGTTTCACCCTGGCAACATAAATTGATAGCTTATCTTCACAGGTATGGGACAAAGAGCAGAACTCAAAGTCATCCCTCTGTTCATCTGAGATAAATGCATATCTGATTGCTTCCTCTGCCCTACTGCTTATGTAAAAATGTAGATTCACCCATCCAGACTAAGGCATAAGTGACTATTTCTCTACACACACCCCGACATGTAAATTGTGTATTGAGTGACAGCCTGATCAAAGACTCAAAAGAATGCAATCTTTTGTCTCTTATCTACCTGTAACCTGGAAGCCCCAGCTTGGAGTTGTCCCACCTTTCCAGACCTAGTCAGAGTACATCTTGCACATGTTGATTGATGTCTCATGTCTCCCTACAATGTATAAAAGCAAGCTGTGCCCTGACCACGTTGGGTACATGTCGTCAGGACCTCCTGATGCTGTGCCATGGGAGTGTTCTTAACCTTGGAAAAACAAACTTTCTACATTGATTGAGATCTGCCTCAGATACTTTTGGGTTTATACTTCTTAGCAGACAGGGAAGAAAAACAATTTTTAAGTCCAAATCATATGAGCAGACACTTTACTGTAAGACACTCTGCAGTTATCACTGTGAAACAGAATGCTGCCTGTATACCCAGGAAATTTCACAGATTTATGAAAGCCATTTCCATCCTGCATTTTCAAAGCCCTTGCTTAATACAGAATTAAGATTCATTATGCTACTGCCATGCTACTAACATTTTAACTCTGTGAAAAAAAGATGTTAATTTTATCTTTATTCTGGAAAATGTAAAAAGTTTTATAAAGATCCATTGTCAAAGATACCATCAGATATCGTCACCCTATAAATCTGTAGTCACCAACAGAAGGGAGTGAAAGACAGACTCACTAGTTTACTGCTACAAGAAGCCAAGTGTCAAAGGACAGCTGGCTGCTCACCAAATCCTCTCCCTTTTCTTCTGGGCACACAAGAAGACTACATTTCTTAGTCTTCCACCCAGCTAGGTGGGGTCATGTGGCTGAGTCTAAGCAAACAGAAGGTAAACAGAAGTTCCATGGAAATGGCCCTTGGGGGAATCTCTGTAGCTTCATGTATTCCTCTGCTGTAGCTTCATGCAAAAAAGCAAAGTGACCTAAGGAGAGTCTGAGCCCATGATGGAAGGAACCTAGGGCGCTGAACTGCCAGGGAAGCTGGCTCATAGAAATGCTGCTTTACTTAGAAGCACTCACATTGGAATTTTAACTTTTGCTATACAACCTAAGTGAACTTTTGTTATACTAAGCCACAGAGAATTTCAGGTTTAATTGTTTCATTAGCTAGTTTTACATTAAATAATACAGGCCAGTTTGGGTTACTCTGAATGGGCAATTACTTTCTGTCCTGGACAGCTCCAGCTGTGACTCTTCCTAGAGCTCGCTTGCGCTCTCTCTCGCGCTCTCTCTCTCTCTCTCTCTCTCTCTCTCTCTCTCTCTCTCTCTCTCTCTCTTTCTGCAGAAACTCTGACCCTGAGCATGAGCCAGCCACTAGGTTGATGAAGTCATGTGGGAATATAATTTCATCCACACCCAAGCTTTTCAGGTTTCTCTTAACCTGTCTCAGCATTCCCTCTTTCTGTCACCTTTGCTTTATGTCTTCTATTCAATTTCTCCATTGTTTCCAAATTTCCTTTATTGAAAGAAATTCTCTCTCTCTCTCTCTCTCTCTCTCTCTCTCACACACACACACACACACACACACACACGCACACACACACACACACAGGCAGCCCTATTTTTCTTTCCCCTCATGGTAGTCCCTGAACAAAAGTCTCATATATAAAAGCTACCCAGAAGAAAAATCAACTGACTTCAGGACACATGTATGTCATCAACAATTTCAAATTGATCTCTAACATTCATTTTCTGTGTTTCCACCAAACTTGTCATTTGTCCACTTCCACTTGTCCCAAGTTTGAACTTCTGAATATATTTCCCTTTCACAATAATGGTTGAAGGATTAGTAAGCCTCCTTAGAAATCTCTCAATTAAATATGTATCTTAAGAACAATGTAATTCTTATAAACCATAGGATGCATAATTTTGGTCTTATTTTTTAATATTTTATAAGCTATGGAATAAGAGTGAGCTAAATTCCTTAGTGTAATCAGCTCTTTTGTTAAACGCTTCCAATTAACTACAATTTTTTTAAAAAAAGAGAAAAAGTTTAAAAAGAAAGAGGGAGGGAAAAGAAGAAAGGGTAAATGAATTGATGGATAGTATTAGCTGGGATTTGTATCAATTTATGTTTGATATGCAAAAACAAAGTGATTACAGTATTGCTGTTTCCTTTAATGAAGTCCTGAAAACGATTTACAGGAGGATTTACTGCAGTCATGATGTTTCTAGGCTTGAAAGAAACCCATACAAAAAGATATTCTGCTGTACCAGATCAATTGAGTTCCAGCCTGGCAAGAAGTGATGATAATTACTGGAAAGTAAATTGTTGTGTTTTTGTCTGACTTCCTGTTGCCTTGGCACGTGCTATTTCCAACTCTTGTCTGGAAATAATAGTACATTGAGCCATCTTGGGTGACTTATATAACCCACTACTATCATTTGAAAACTGTCAGCTCCAGTAACTTGCTACCATTTGTACAGTTTCACTATTGGAACACTGATTTCATTTCATTTATTTTCTGCCTGTTGCCAAAAACTGTATGTTAAAAGGAAAATTAAGTATAAAGCTTCACCTTTAATCTTAATTCACACCATTTTCAATTTGGTTACTCATAAAAATCAAACATAAATAAGATTTAATGAACAGCTGACTATAAAACAGCTCTTATTTTACCAATTAAAACTTGCACTGAAGCTATGATTAATTATTCAGGCAAAACACAATTATTTCTACTGTCTGGAATTATAACAAATGACAAAGAAATCAGCCTTCAATCAGAATAGTATCTATGTATTTTCTCATTAGTTAAAAGTAAGATGATGGAAAATTATTCTCCTAAACTCCAGGCAGTTTAACAAATATACAAAGTAATTTCTACCTCAGTAACAAAATACCAGCAAAACAGTAAAAAAGAAGGTCCACAAGATCTTACTCAGATTGAACCAGTTTGCCCCAGTATCAGCAAAATAGCAAGAAAAAAGAATCCATAAATTGAAAGATACAAAGAGAAAATAGGAGCTTTGCAGTATTTATCATAATTTTCTTGGCATGCTCAAATATTTACACCAAATTCTAATATGAAAACTTTTCTTTAAAATAAATGAAAGGCAAGAAAGAGAAAAGCAGTATGTCTTTCATTTTCTGCAGTGATTTTCTGGGGGAAGTGTGAACATTACTTTACTTCCACATTTGAACAGCACCTGCTGTAATTATTATATTGCCTGTGTAAACTATCAAAGCCCTGATATTAAACTGCTATTCCTTAAGGCCCATACTGACTTTCAGTATGTGCTTGGCTAAACAATTCAGTATCATTATAATTCTATGGAAATCAACAAAAAGAAGGAGAAGAAAATAAAAGCCTTCCATTTTCAGAAAAAGGAAGAGACAGACATGATCCACAAACTGTAGAAGACATACAAGGGCTGCCCATATTAGCAGCCATCAGGCAGAAGCCAAGCAGCAGAAAGCACAGGGAAGCACTGAGAGTGGCCATGTGGCCCAGCTGCAGCCCCAAGAAGTAAAGACAAAAAATCTATCTCCTGAAGTGCAGGAGCCCACCAAGAAACACCAAAGCTACAGTTCATATTTGTATCCATAGAAGCCAGAATTAGGGGGAGAAAAGGCAATGTCTGAAATGCAGAGGGGCCAGGTGTGGTGGCTCATGCCTGTAATCCCAGCACTTTGGGAGGCTGAGGCAGGCAGATTCCTTGAGCTCAGCAGTTCAAGATCAGCGTGGGAAACACAGAAAAATTCCACCTCTACAACAACAGCAAAAACAACAATCTGGGTGTGGTGTCATGAGCATATAGTCCCAGGTATTTAGGAGGCTGAGGTAAAAGGATTTCTGGAGCCCAGGAGGCAGAGGTTGCAGTGAACCATGATTGCACCACTGAACTCCAGCCTGGGTGACTGAATGAGACCCTGTCTCAAAAAAAAAAAAAAAAAAAGGTGGGAGATAGGGAGGAAAATGAAGAGAGGGGAGCGGAGGATGGAGGAACTACTGTTATGAAAGATACTATCAGAATAGCCATATTTGTAGGATGTGTTCCAGCTTTGTGACAGCAGAAAAGACAAGTGCTTTGGAGTCTTTATATCAACTGAAATAATATATATATACATATAAGGGAAATAAAGGGGAAAGGAAAGGTGGGATTTTGCAAGAGCAAAGCTTATCAATAAATAGCACTCATGGATTATACAAATTAAAATCATTATAAAAATGTTTTGACATTTACTCTTTAACATGATGATGAAATCACTTCTATAAAGGAAAACTGCATAGCAAAAAGAAGAAATTCAGGAAGCAATTGTGGAAAAAATAGGAGATGAAAATTTTAAAACTATTTCTTCAGAAATCAATAAATAATTGGAAGGGACACAAATAACCTTGACACTACAGCAAACAAAGGGAGGCAGTGGATAGACAGGAGAAAAAAATAAAATGGGTATTTTTTAAATCTCTTCAAAACTTAAAAGAGGATACAAAAGAAAAAAAGACAGTGAATGGAAGACTCAGCATACATATAATTGGAGATCTGAAGAAGGAAACAAAAGAAACGGAAGTTAACAAATAGTTTTAAAATACATAATATAATAGAATTATCTTGAATGTAAAAATATTTGAAGAGTATAACATTGATGACAAATAAGAAAACTAGGAACTAGTTTTTTTAAACTCTGAAAGATCCCTTGCATCTAGAAAATACTCCCCTTAAACAACTTTTAGGAGAGAGAAATTCAAAAGAGAATTTCTGAAAAACAACAGTCATGAAAACACTACATATAGGAAGATGCTATAGGATGCAGTTAAAGTAGTGCTAACGGCAAAAGAAATTATCAACCAAGTAAATAACCTGCAGAATGGGAGAAAATATTTGCAAACTACACATCCAATGAAGGTCTAATATCTAGAATCTATAAAGACTTTCAACAAAATTAACAAGCAAAAAGCAAACAACCCCATTACATATGGCATAAGGGCAAAGGTCACAGACACTTTTTAAAAGAAGACATACATGTGGCCAACAAGCATATGAACGAACACTCAACGTTACTAATCACTAAAGAGATGCAAATCAAAACCATAATGAGATAACATCTTACACCAGTCAGAAAGGCTATTACTAAAAAGTCAAAAACTAACAGATGCTAGCTGGATGCGGTGGCTCACACCTGTAATCCTAGCACTGTGGGAGGCCGAGTCAAGTGGTTTACCTGAGGTCAGGAGTTCGAGACCAGCATGGCCAACATAGTGAAACCCCATCTCTACTAAAAATACAAAAATCAGCCAGACATGATGGCATATGCCTGTAATCCCAGCTACTCAGGAGGCTGAGGCAGGGGAATTGCTAGAACCCAGGAGGCAGAGAATACAGTGAGCCAAGATCATGCCATTGCACTCCAGCCTGGGCAACAGAGTGAGAATCTATCAAACAAAGCAAAACAAAAACTAACAGATGCTGAAAAGATTGCAGAGAAAAGAGAAAACTTATATACCACTGGGGGGAATGTAAAGTATTTCAGCCACTGTGGAAAGCAGTTTGGAGATTTCTCAAAGAACTTAAAACAGAACTACCATTTGACCCAGCAATCCTATCTGGGTATATACAAAGGAATATAAATTATTCTAATATAAAGTCACATATACATGATGTTCATCACAACATCAGTCACAATTGCACAGACATGGAATCAACCAAAATACCCATCAACAATGGAATGGATACAGAAAATGTGCTACATATATACCATGGAAATACTATACAGTCCTAAAAAAGAATGAGATCATGTCCTTTGCAGCAACAGGGATGGAGCTGGAAGTCATTATCCTAAGCAAACTAACACAAAAACAGAAACCCAAATATCCTATGTTCTCACTTATAAGTAGAAGCTAAACACTGAGTACATATGAACACAAAGAAGGGAGTAACAGATACCAGGTCCTACTTAAGGGTGGAGGGTGGAAGAAAAGTGAGGATCAAAAAACTAGCTATTGAGGAACTATGCTTATTACCAGGGTGACAAAAATAATCTATACATCAAACCCCTGCAACATGCAATTTATCTACATAACAAACACATGTACTCCTGAACCTAAAATAAAAGTTGTTGGGGAGTGGGGGAACAAATACAAATAAAAAATAAAGTAGTGCTAAGAGAAAAATCTGTATCCTTGAAACATCCATAGAAACAAAAATACACGTCATATCCCAAAATTAAAAAAGCAAAAATTAAAACCAACTTATTAAGTATAGAAGCGTGATGTAATGAGGTTGAAAAGAAATATAAATAGCATTAATAAATACATTTTTTTTACAAACTTGCTTTTTGAGAAAACCAGCAGAAACCCTAGTAAAGAAAGAAGAAAAGACTAAAATACTAAGTAAAACTTGAAAGAAGGAAATAACTAAAGAAACAGAAAAAAATTAAATGATCATAAGATTTTCTATCATCAACAAAATTTTTCAACTAAATGTTAAATTTTTTGAAAGCCTGCATAAAATGAATAATTTTTGAGTAAAATAAACTTTATCAAAATTGAACCCAAATGAGACAGAAAATCTAATGGGATCATTTTCACATAATAAAGGAAATTGTCAAAGAGCAAACAGCCCAAAAAGCTCTAAGCCCAGATAGTTTCACAGGAAACTTCTACCAAAGAGGAGATCAATCCAGCACTTTTTAACTGTTTTGGAGCAGAAGAAAATAAGAAAAACTTCCCAATTCTTCCTATGAAGCAAATAAAAACCTGACAAATAGTGATCAGCAATAAAAAATAGCTTACAATATTTTTACAAATATTGTGTACAAACACGTGTGTGTGTGTGTGTGTGTGTGTGTGTGTGTGTGTGTGTGTATGTGTGTTAGTAAATTCCATGACCCAGTGGAATTTGTTCCAGGAATGCAAAGATGGCTCAATATAAGAAATATTAGAAAATCGCCTAACAAAACAGGAAGTTTATAGAAATATAGTACTTATATAAAATATCAAAAAAGTCCTATGATTATGCTGTCTAGATAATGAAAAGCCATTTGACAAAATTTAATTTAATTTCTGATGTTAAAAATAAGTATAATAAATACATGCTTTTTTTAAACAAAATAAAACATATTTATCTTGTCCCAAAAGCCAGCATCATGCTTAATGGGAAATATTAAAGGTATTCTCAGTAAGGCCAGAGAGAGACAAAGATGTTCATTAACATTAATATTTAACATCTGATAGATGTACAAGCCAAAACAATTAGCAGAGAGAAATGATTTAGAGACAAAATATTTGGACACCATCAATATTTGGAGATGATATCATTTTGTCCTGTGAACACCAAAGACAAAAAAAATGAACTACTGAAAACGGTAAGAGAATTTATTAAGGTAATAAGGTTTAAAGCATGAAGAGGTTCTCTGTGATATGTTAAAATCAAGGAGCTATATTAAGTAAAAAGAGCAAGGTGTGACACAGTGGTATGATAAGTGATATAGAAACAAACAAATATATTGTATTTGCTTGTATATGCATAAAGGAACTCTGAAAAGATATGTAAGAATAATAGTGATTATCTAGGCAGCGGGTAGGTGGGAGGATGGGAACATGGTCAAGGGCCATGAAGGTGAGGGAGAAACGATTCTTGTTACCTTTTGGTGCCATGCAGTATATTATCTATTCAAAAATTAAATGTAAAATAGTTTTTAATTGAGATAGTTTTCTTAAAGTTCTCAGAGAAGCATACCAGTTTTTGAGCTGTTGCCTCTCAGCTCCAAACTGGCCCTTGTGATTTGGGGACGAAATTTTATGAATCACGATTCTGCTTTGCTGGCTAGATACAGGACAGGCTCTGCCAACAGGAAGTATGAAAGGGAGATCGCATGCAACCTGGGAGGAAGAAGAGACTCCAGGAAGGAAGAAGAGACTTGTTCCCTTTTCTGCTTCCTGTGGGCTTCCTGTTGACTTCTTGTTTTTGCTTCCTGTTCCAGTGAGTGTCATTCCAACCACACTTTATTCTGGCAAGGGTGGATCCTGCTCAAAGCCACAACTAACCCAGTGTGCAGTTTTTCTAACATACCTTTCCCCTAGAAACAGCTGCTCCTTGCCTTTGCCAGTGGTCCCCAAGGTCTGAGTTTCAGCCACATGGGACCCCTCATCTAAGTTTTAAGTTTTAGGAATGCCAATTACTTCTCTTTGTTCCTGATGTAGGGGTGAGATCTGCTTCATGAAATTGCTATCTTTGTGATACTTTAGTATTTTCTTTTAGTCTTTTGTTTCTTCATTCCTAGCTATCAATTTTTCATATTAAATTTTTTGTTAAAATAATTTGTGGATTTTTTTTGTCTTCTAATTCAAACCTGATTGATAGACCAACCGTGCAAATCTTTCTCTTTATTTTATTTATTTATTTAGAGACAGAGTCTTGCTCTGTCAGCCAGGCTGGAGTGCAGTGGCACGATGTTGGCTCACTGCAACCTCCCTTTCCTGGGTTCAAGCAATTCTTCTGCCTCAGCCTCCTGGATAGCTGTGATTACAGGTACACACCACCATGCCTGGCTAATTTTTGTATTTTTAGTAGAGATGGGGTTTTACCAGGTTGGTCAGGCTGGTTGTGAATTTCTGACCTCAGGTAATCTGCCTGCCTCGGCCTCCCAAAGTGCTGGGATTACAGGCATGAGCCACCGTGCTGGCCTTTTCTCTTTATTTTTTAAGCACATACTATATCTTATATGAATTTGACTAATTCAATATTTATAGGATGTGGATCTTCTATAGGCTGATATAACTTTGAAAATTTACAGCAGAACAAGTCAGGAATCAAGTAGAATTAGTTTATGTAAGGAATATAACATGTTCATTTTTAGAGTATCTGGATAAATTATTTCCTGAACTAAACATCACATTAAAGTAGCAATATGAGTCATTGTGAAAGAAAGTGCACTAAAGCCTCAGATTTTGCCTCTAAGTAGCTTCCTTTCTATGGCATAAATACTCAAATAGAAACTCCAGTTAGCCAACCTATATAATGCTGATTTAATTTATTTTATTATCTGAAGATATTTTTTGGGAAGTGGTGCATTTTCAATAGTTATGCAAAACTGGCATTATTATTTAGTTCATTTGCAAAGAAAAGTTTACTCACTCATAACTGAAGTTCAGAAAATGATGATACTTTATTATTTATTTTTTAAATGTAACTCATGAAAAAATTCATATTAATTATGTAATACAAATACTAAAATTTAAGATACAAATACCTTAATAGTTGTCAATCATATACTTGGTAATGCACCATGACAGCTGAACCATTAATTATGCGTTTCTAAAAAATACATGTTCTGCAAAGTTGCATGTACCCTGTTATTAACTGTCAACATTTTTCAGATTCATTATACGCAGTCAGGGGCCTCTCTGGAGTCTTTCCAAAGCTCGAGCCAGGATGCTTTGGTCATGAAGCATGTAGGTTCACAGACTTAATTTGGCCTTTCAAACACTTTCCTTTAAAACAAATATTTGTGGTACAAGACAAGATGATCTTCATAAAAAGAGTGGGAGGGAGGAATGAAGAAAGGAGAGATGCTCAGGGAGTCCCATCTCCAACAGTGATGGATCACATCTCATCTTTTAAAGATGCAAACAGGAAAGGAAACAACAACAACAAAGCCAGACTCAGTTATGGCAGGGTAAGGGATTAGCTAGTCCCTGTTTATTAATTTGCCAAGATGCAGCAGTGAGTTACATTCCCTGATGATAATGAGCTACCCTCCATCACCAACCTATTAAACCAACTCTGAATTCGCTCATTAACAAAGTTACTCCAGCTACCATCAATTTAAGACCTGGAGGCTAGCCTTTATATAGCAGATGCCATTTACTGAATTACATTTCCCACTATATTCTTTTGACTATTATAAAATCCTACCGTGTCAGACACAGAATATTTTATATCTACTCTAGCAAGATATATTTTCTATTAAAGTTTTACTAAGAACCAAAAAGAATAAACTATGTTTATACAATTTGATTTGAATAAACAGGATGAACACTATATAGTATGAATATTCGAAACTTCAGTTAACCAACCAGTACAATGCTGGTTTAATTTAATTACCTGAAGAATTTTTTAGATATTATATAGTGTTCATCCTGTTTATTTATTTATACACACACACATCAGAAGTACAGCATAGAGATGTTCTAATGCTATCTCTGTAGCTTAGACTATTAGATATGAAGTAGCCACCAATCCTGATCTTACATCACAATCACCTGGGAAGTTATTTTAAAACTATGTATTCCCAGGCTTATGCTGTAGACATATCAAATTAGGATTTCCCTGAAATATGGTCCAACATGGCCCAGTTTGTGGGTCAGTATTTGAGGACAATTAATATAGTGAAAGAAAACATTTAAGATCTGCTTTGGAACCCCTATCCAGTCACCTCTGAGCAGTGTGACCCCAAGCAGTTCATTATACTTGATGCATCCATTTTCCCTTTGGTTAAATGGAATAACACCTACTACAGATAGTTATAAAAGTTAAATAAATGGGAAAATACATGTGCAAGTTAAATTTCACACATCATTGAGACAATCTATTAAATTTAAAAATTATAAAATTCTGGGTTTTAATATATATTAGAAAATAATCTACTAACATTAAAATCAGGATATGATTTTAAGAAGATTTTTCAAATAATAGGAGAAAAAAAGCCTTTCTTCCACAGGGAAAAAGCCCCACAACAAACACTCATTTTGCTACAGTTCAAGACTGTTTTACCTAAAATCACAAAAGAATTGTACACTTAATCCCTGTTGATATAACAAACTGGAAGCATTCTGCAAAACATTTCAATGCCTCAGGTTTCAACTCAGTGTCTTAACAATTCTAATGAACATCATCTTGCCAGGGCTTTTGGTTAAAAACTTAAATCCTATTTGAAGCAAAATAGAGGTAGAGGGAGCTGGGATAGCCAAATCACATCATTGATTTTGGTTGTTTCCCAGAGGCTCTTAAGCTTCTAGTATGATAATAACCCTCAACTTCTTTTCCAAGCCTCAATTTCTCAACTTCTATTACCTTCCCTCTTTCATCCCAGATAACTTTTTATAAAAAGATATCTAGAAGTCTCAACCAAACAACATAGGGTTAATTTCCAACTGTTCCTTAAATTGATCAGCTATAATCTCACAAAAAATTAATTTGCTAAATAGTAAAAGGTCATTTGAGCTCACAGTTTAGTTTTAATTTAATTGAACTCACAATTCAACACTTTTTCTCACTAATATTCCTACCCTCCACCAAATTATCACTGTATCAATTTGTTTATTCTCACTCACAGATTTGCATTGAAAAAATAAAATACTGGCAGCCTTTTAAGCAGATTCTCCAAAACAATGACAAAATCTATTTCTTTTTTTTTTTTTTTTTAAAGCCTACTGCTAACTATCTATAAGAAAACATTTTTCTCTAGTTGTGAAGGTTGATACCCCACTGCCACATTATTTATCCAGGTTATATAATGCTTAAATTCAGCTCTTCAGGGCATGATGATGTATGCATAATGCAAATATTCTTGCTGGAATTATAATGGCAATTTATCAATTTATGTGCAGCTAATCAATCCATTTGCTTTCTAGTGTAGAGCAGTAAAAGCTTATCTCATGCAGACTCACGGATTGTTCAAAGCAATCTAATTGAATTTCAGGGCCAAGAGCATTGCACAACACGTGACGCGTCTCCAGTGGAGCACAGTGCCAGACACTGCAGGCGTTACATAATCACATGCTGTTGTTGGCAGAGCCGCCTCAGTGGCTTGGCAGTCTGTGCCTCCTCCAATCATGCCCCGCAGCTTTAATCTGCACAGAGTGTTCACATGTACTGTCACATGTTTTGGGACTTTCATAGCAGCAAATAAAACAGGGACCATTTCCCCAGTTCATTAAAACCAGTCACATAGCACACAAGATTATAACAGGATAGAAGGCATATGTAACGCAGATGCTTCTAAGCAAGCAGCAGAGAAAGCAAATTTCAAATACTCCATTTTTCAAATGAGTAAAGCTATCTAATAGTATCCCTGTCATTTCAAATGAATTTTCAAATTGGGGAGGTGTGGGAATAATATATTTTAGATACTATGTAGAGTATAACCAATTGACAGATATGAGCTAGATATTCCTGAACATGAGCCACAGATAGTACATTCTAAACCTCATATACTCATCATTTTACTTGCAGGGATTAGACAAGAAATAGCACAACTATGAAATATTAAGTACATCTGGTTTTTAAGTAATGTCATTTGATTTATAAATATTGAACCATAATATATATAAATATTTACCCTTGCCTTATCATTTTATTGCTAATGTTTTTGGCCAAATGTAAACATATCTCTAAAATTGGTAATGAAATACAATATATGCTAAACAAATTCCTACCCATATTTTGTTTTTAAATTTTTTAAAAACAGGTCTATGTACAAGATCTTGAACTCAGGTGCATGGCAATGTCTGCAGATTTTTTCAAAAACAAAATAGATTGGTTTAATCTATACAAGGGCTGAAAACAAAGTCGATAAACCATATATTTTCTGATTCCATGACTTATTTATGTCTCCATCAACTACTAAAATATTATCAAAATAAATAGTGTAATACTACAGTAGTTAAAATTAAGTAGGTTATAAGTTGTATAAAAATATAACTAAAACATAATTTTAAACAAGATGTGACTGATACTATAAATTTAGAAAAATTTTGCTTTGATGACTCAAAAAATTATGTATAATTATAAAGCAAAGACTCAAAATACAGATGGAATAAAAATAAAACAATTATTTTATATAATTTAAAACTTTAAACCTGAGAAACGAGTGGGATAAGTCACTGGTGAGAGGGTGACACCTACTGATAAGTTGTGATATTGCAGCCCAGCTCTATAGGCTGCCCTTTGACCATCTCAAGGAAGAAGTAGGATAAAGAAATTTCCAAAGATTTTACTGTAAAATATGGACGTCACTATCATGAGGAGAGTGTGGGCATGGAAGACAGGCGACATCAAAGCAGAGACACTCTAATATTCCTGCCAACCTTTCTGTTGCTAAAGTTTCCCAAAGTTCAGGTCTTCATGTCTTTCATTCTGTGACAACTTCCTTCGAGTACTTTTAGTATGGAATTTATGACAGACATATAAAGTCCATCCTTTTTTTTTTTTTTCTGAAAGACAAAGTCTCACTCTGTCACCAGGCGCCAGGTTGGAGTGCAGTGGTGCTATCTTGGCTCACTGCAACCTACGCCTCCCAGGTTCAAGCAATTCTCCTGCCTCAGCCTCCTGAGTATCTGGGACTACAGGCACATGCCATAATACCCAGCTAATTTTTGTATTTTTAGTAGAGATGGGGTTTCACCATGTTGGCCAGGATGGTCTCAATCTCTTTACCTCATGATCCACACACCTTAGAATCCCAAAGTGCTGGGATTATGGGTGTGAGCCACTGTACCTGGCAAGTCCATCCTTTATAAGTGAAACAGACTGAGAAACATGTCTCACCTGGTCAGCTACAATTCTTTTCTAATGGCATCCCTACGTAGAGCATTTGTAACCAATAATATGACAGCAGGATTAATCTTATAAAGTCACTCCTTGATCAAAAATATTTCCTCGGTAACTTAAAGTTGACTGTAAGGTGAATTCTGTCCATACAGCTTTGACTTTAAGACCCTCTCTATACATTTGTTTTTATTCTCCAAACTAATATATATCAGTACTATTGAAACAAAACTTTACACCATATAAATAGAATTGCTCTCAATAAAAACAGTACTCTAGATGATTTGTTCACAAACCGCATTCTGAACAAAATGTATTTCACTTACCCTTTTTCTCCCTACTATGCCCTCTTCCTGATGTTTGATATTTAATCTTTTCTCTCTTCAACCTTGGGCTCACCCTATCAGACCTACTGCTTAATATGATACTTCTCCTGTTTCCTTCTTTGAACACAATTTGTACCTACCCATTAGACTGTCTCATTTTTAGCCACTATAACTCAACCCCAGGCCCCAACCTCCAATCCAAGCTACCACTGCCAGCATTCCTGCTAGGCTCCTCCAGTCCTTTGAGCAGGACTCACACATTGCTCCCTACAATACTATGCACACTCTGTCTCCAGCTCTTTGCTCACACTCTCACCCAGACAAGAACGCCCCCTTTCTTTCTCCTCTGCTTATATCAGCTGCACTATTTATTCATTTTACAAATGTTTATTGGGTAGTCCAAGACACTGTGATATGCACTGCAGCTAGAGTGATAAAAAATGTCCTTATACTCATGGAAATAACAAAAATGAAATATGTGCATTTCCTGAAATTTGCTATAAAAAATGAAAAAGAAGTTGTAACAGAGAAGAACTGGGAGAAGTTATTCTAGATAGAGTTGTCAAGAAAGGCATCTGAGCAGAGAAATTGATGTTAGAACTGAGACCTGAAAAATATAAAAGGAGTCAGGCACACGAATAGCCGAGGGAATGGCATTCCAGGCAGAAGGAATAGCCAATGCAAAACCTCTAAATAGAAAGAGATGATTCTGTTTGAGGAACAGAAAGGAAACCACTGTGGCTACTACAGTAAAATAAGGGAAAGTGGTTGAAAAGATGGCACAAGCTGTGTTGTGCAGGGTCCTACTGATTTTGGCAAGAAATTGACATTTTAAAGAGCAACAGAAAAACATCAA